>NC_090923.1:217589196-217960339 GCF_040938575.1 Ambystoma mexicanum | reverse complement strand
CTTGGTGCATAAAAGCAGGGTCTTGAGGACTGGAGGACAATACATCGCCACTGGAACTACGAAACCGAAGAGGAGAGAAGCTGAAGACATCTGCAACGACTGAACCACCGGTGAAGCCCTGATGCAGATCCTCACCACTTTTCTCCAATGGCTTGAGAAGATCTTCCTCTGCAAGAGTCTTCTTCCCTTGAGCTGGCGGGGCCAACCAGTTCACCAATCGCATTCCAGGACCTGCCTTGGTTGAATTGCCAGTGCTCTGCACTCGGAGACTGGCTAGCCAGGCACCCGTACACCATGACCGCGATTTAAAGGAGCGTACCTTTTATTCATTTTGGCAGCACCACGGCTGGTTTCATCCCTGGGCAGTGCAGTAACTCAAACCTTCCTCCACGACGAGAGCCTCTCTTCCTTTGCTGGATCTCCCGAACTGCAGGAACTGCCAGGAACTACCGCCACCGCAGGAGCCTCTTCCACTTTCAAGGTACATTGTTCCGCCAGGCCTCCCATTTCGTTGGGTATCGCTAAAGGTGTTTTTAAATCCTTTACTTACCTATTGGGTTGGCCACCCATTCATCTAACATTGTCTTTCACTTTCTGCAACCGCCTTTTCATTTTCAAATCGTTAAACAAAGGCATGACTGCAGCTACTAGAACAGATTGATCCTGGGCACATTGCCTTGTACCATTGACTCTGGCACAGGCCTATTGACTCTGGCTAAATCTGTTACAACTGCCTTCTCTAGATTGATTCTCACCTAGAAATGTGTTTTATTATAACCACCTTTTCCTTCCCTCTTTTTAAACTTGTGAAGTGCCATTTTGCTCGGTTTTCACCTCAGCATTGCATATGCTACAGTAGTGCCTTGCCTAACTTGTTCACAATCTACTTGGGAAGTGTGCTTGTGTGTTCTAGAGTCTAAACATGTATAACTTGTCCTTTCCCTCCCTTTTGAGAAATTGATACAGTGCCATTTCTGCTTGGTTTCCACTGTGCCATTTTGCTCAGTTTTCACACTTGCTCAAACTTGTCTACAATTTAAATAGGGAGTTGTGTACACTTTTCTTGACTGATTTAACTTGCTTTAATAATAGTGACTTGTGTGTGAACATCAGAGTGTGTAAAATAAATATATATATATTCTTTTTGATGCAAAGCTTTGGTCAGTGTTTCCTTGTTCCATAGTGCTGTAGACCTAATGTCTAAACCCTGAATACTGCTAATCTCCCTCTTGAGATAAGTCTCACTGCTTAGGCACAGCTACCAACTAAATCTTTGTGGTACAGACTGATACCAAAGGGGATTTATTGAATATACCTGTAGTCTTAATCTTCTGTAGTGCTCCCTAAGGGAACTGCACAGGATTCCGCCTAACAGTCTTGCAGTCCTGTTCTGGATGAGTTGTAGAGGGCAGAGAGTAGAGGCAGGCAGATTTTAAAAAATCTAGGCTGCAGTTGTCCAGCCTAGAGAGAACCAGAGCTCTGAAGACAGTGAGCTTCTGGGGGAGGTAAGGAAAGGAAGAATACCTCTGAGGAGGTGCAGTTGGTAGTTTGATTTCTTAGAGATGTCAGAGATGTGAGGAGATAAGTAGAGTGTGGAGTCGAAGATGACCCAGAGGTTCTTATCCTCACTGGTGGGAGCAGGAAAAGGGTAATGGGAGCCGGCCAGAGAGTGACAGGAAAGGAAGGTGCAGCTGCGCCTATGAGGAGGATCCCTTTCTTATTAGCATTAAAGCAGAGCTCATTGGTGGTACACCACTCCTGGATTGCAGAGAGACAATCAAAGATGAGAGAGAGAGAAGAGGTGACAGAGAAAACGGGCTGAGTGTCATCCGCATAGCACTGAAAGTTGAAGCAGAGAGCAGCAATGCAGTGGGTGAGAGATGCCAAGTATTGGTTGAACAGCCAGGGAGAAAGGTTATGCCCTTGGCGAACCACACAGGTAGAGAGTGAGATAGAGAAGAGGAAGGACCCAAGTTGGACCTGGGAGGGTTGGTCCGAGAGTGAAGAGGTCAGCCAATCCAGGGCCTGATCAGTGATACCCAGGGTATCATGGAGCCAGTTGAGCAGGATTGCATGTTTGACCGTGTCAAAAGCAAAAGGGAGAACGAGTAGGATGAGGACAGAGGGGTGATTAGCATCAAGGCTAGAGAGCAGCTCTTCGCAGATGTTCAGGAGAGCAGTTTCCATGCTGCTGGCTGCTCTTAAGTCAGATCATATAGTATAAGTAGTATATGGAAGTTTGTAATAATTCATTTCAATCAAAACTTGCATACTTCGGAAAATTCGAAAACTTCTAAAATGGTCAGAATAAAATACTAGTATTATTTACAAGACAATTTCTGGAATAGTTAAAAGATTTTTTTTTTAAACAAGGAAAAACACAATGTTATTATATCAAGCAATGCCTTCTTAGTGACCTGACCAATATATAAACTATAGCTTCGATGAGGTGGGCATGGAAGCTTCCCTCAATCTTGCCCGGTAAAAGCTGGAGGATGGTAGAAATGGTCGGTCCAGACTGGAGACCGTGAGTAGTTATGTATTGCTGAACACTCTGGGAAATGGTCTCCTTGGCACTTGCGTTCCCCCACCCCTTAGCTCTGCATCATCTTTCTTCTCTAATGCTCATCCAGAATCTAACTCAAAAAAATATCAGCCACCATGTTGATACACTGTAAGCTTTCACATCTCTGTGACCCTTTTCTACACTGTATCAAGCAATTTTCAGCAGCATTGATTTATTGAGCTCACCTGTCAGCCATTACCTTCTCCTTTTGACTGGATATGTATTTTTGAGGCGGTGATGCAATTTTTCAGGCAGTTTCCAAAACACATAATCAAGTCAATGATTCTGCTTGGAGTTATTTTGGTACAGTGTATGTGGTACATAATGCCTACTCCTGTCTGTTCAATAATATATGTAGCTGTGTTGTATTTTACTTCACAAGATATACAACTCTATGTAATGCATTTGTTAAAAGCAGGGGGTATTTGGAATAGGGCTTGTCCTTATTGTTACTGCCATTCTCATAATGAAGGCCAATGAATGTTAAGGCCAGGGCAGATTAGCTGTGAATCTGTTCATTAAAAATATACTTCATAGTGTAAAGAGAACAGTAACCCAAAACTCTCCCTCTCTTCCCCCCAAGCCAAGCCTACCCTAAAATTGCAACATTGCCACCTATCTTCTCAGACATCTGGCCCATGAAGTGTGTGTCAGTTGAGGCTTTCACCACCACTTCTCTGCCCCCCCCTCCACCTCTGGCTGTCTCACATCCTTACAAAACCCTGTCTCTGCTCTACTCTTCAATTTCTGATACTCTTCATGCTCTTGCCCCTGTCATAAGGATCAGTTTGAAGTCCAAAGCCAAGTGCAATTCCTGGTATGACTCCGACCTAGCTACACTTAAACCTAAGTGTGGGGCGGCTGAGAGGAAATTGGGGGCTTCTTGTTCATCCAGTGACAAACTGGCCTGTCGCCTGCTCCAAAGGCAATACCGACTCTCTGTCCTCACCAAGAAGAGAGTCCACATTCAAGCCTGTGTCTATGTGGCATCTAACAACTCGGCTGAACTCTTTAAAATCTGCAAGCAGCTGGCCAACCCTGCGGCAGTCTCTACTCCTACTGTTGCCTGCCAGGCTCTTTGCAATGACCTTGACTCTCACTTTATCTAAAAAACCCAGGACTTCCTGTACACACTCTCCTCCTCTACCCCTTCTCTCCCCTCTCCATCTGTGCTTGCTGACCCTCCTTCAGCCACCCCCCCACCCTCCTTCTTGTCCTTTCCTCTTTTCTCTCCTGATGAGGTCGCTAGACAAGTCCGATCTATGAAAGCCTTGTCAAAACAGGTTCATTCCTGTTCCTCTAAAACCATCAAGGACCACATTGACACCCTCGCTGTGGCCCTTGACCATATTTGCAACCACTCCTTTGCCTCAGGATCCTTCCCCTCCCCTCTGAAGCACTCCCTTGTGCATCCTCTTCTCAAGAAACCCACAGCTGATCTTTCTTATCCAGCTAACTATCGCCCAATTTCCATTACTCCCTTTTTGGGCAAACTCCTGGAAAAGCTGCCCATCTCTCAGCTTAACCTTCATTCCGATTCTGTTGGCTGTCTCCATGACCACCAGTCTGGCTTCAGAGCTGCCAGAAGCACAGAAACTGCTCTCCGGAACATCCGTGAAGATCTGCTCTCCAACCTTGACTCTAGCATTCCCTCTGTCCTTACCCTACTGAAACTCTCTTCTGCCTTTGACACGGTCAATCATACCATCCTGCTTTACCATCTCTGTGATAACCTGGGTATCACTGATCAGGATCTGGCCTGGCTGACCTCTTTCCTCTCTGATCGGCCCTCCCAGTTCCAACTTGGGTCCTTCCTATCATCTATCCCCCTCTCTACCGCTGGTCTTCCCCAGGGGTCAAACCTCTCACCCTGGCTTTTCAACCAATACCTGGCAACTCTCGCCCACTGCATCTCCATTTTCTGCTCAAATTTCCAGTGCTACGCTTACGACACTCAACTCATTTTCAGGCTGCCTTCGGCCACCTCCTCTCCCTCTCCCATCACTGATTGCCTAACTGCCATTCAATATTGGTGTGCCGTCAATGATCTTTGTCTGAATGCCCGCAAGGCGGAGATCCTCCTCATCGGCACACCTGAACCATCCTTTCCCCTCACTCTCTGGCTGGCCTCCCTTGGCCCTCCTCCTACCCCACCTGTGAGGCTAAGAACTTCGGGGTCATCTTTGACTCCACACTTTCCTTCTCCGTCCACATCTCTAATGTCTCTAAAAAGTCAAACTTCCAAGTGCACCTCCTCAGAGGTTTTCTGCCTTTCCTTTCCTTCCCCCAGAAGCTCACTGTCTCCCAAGCTCTGGTTCTCTCTAGGTTGGTCTATTGTAACAGCCTCTTTCTAAATCTACCTGCCTCTACTTTCCGGCCTAAGTAATCCAGAACAGGACTGCAAGACTTGTCCTTGGCCTCAAGCCCTGGGATCATATCTCTTCAGCTCTGAAATCTCTCCATTGGCTCCCAGTGGATGCAAGGATTACATTCAAAACCCTCTGCATTGTCCACAGGGCTTTCTGGGGTCTGGGTGCAAAATACCTTCAGCTCCCCCTCTGCAAATGCCCCCCCACCCCCTCTCAAGCTCTTCGCTCCTCTACCTTTAAGTCCCTCAGGGTCAGTCGTTTTTCAAAAAAACAAGCTGGGGGTAGATCTATGTCTTTGGCTGGGTCTTCCCTCTGAAACAGCCTCCCTGCCACTCTATAACTTGAGGAGAACCATCTGTGGTTCCGGAAGTACCTCAAGATCTTCCTCTTTGCCTCTGCCTTTGCTCCCCCTCTCCCCTGCTGATCTGTTCTCTCTTGGCACTGTGCACCTGGCCACCCTCTGTCCTCCGGACCCAGGTACCTGCTCACCCTGCCAATCTCCTGCACTGCCTCCAGGCCACCCCTTGCACTGGGGTCTGTATCTGTACCCATACAGACCCCCCCTTTTTCTTCCTGCACTTATCAGGCCCACCCTGTCTGCTGCCTTAAACCAAGCACTTGCCACTTGATGGCTGAACTACCACTGTTTGTAGCCTTTATTATTTATTTATTAGTATTTAATGTTTCTCCTTTGGTCCCTACTTTCCACTTCTCACCCTTTCCATGCACTTTTGCCCTCCCCCTCTCCCATGCACTTGCACATTCTCAATGTCACGGGGCCTGCCTAGTAAGATTGTTGTTTTGTTCTCCGCTGTTCCCCTCCCTTGCCTTGTCACGCTCTGAAACACTTGTGTACAAGTGCGATTGAAATAAAATATCAATTCAATTCAATTCAATTCATACAATAAAAATAATTCAAGAGACCACTGCACCGTTTTGCAAAGGGAAAACAAGGTTTATTACATGCTAAAATGTTTCAGGGAGTCCCGTAGAATGGAACTGACATGGAACTCATCACGCCCCAAGAAGTTACAGGTTATATAGCGGAAATCCACAGATCTGCATAAATAAGTTACAATGTTATCCAACCACCTTCTTAGGCTACCACCTACAGAACAAGCTAATATCCGCTTATATTCCCATGACTATTGGCCACACAGCATCATACCCCAATCCCCTATGCATGTGGCCCACTACACCATCACTATAGAATCCAGGTACGTCATTGGCTAATTAATACATTGACACATTAATGAATCATTACCGTGACATGATTCGCACCCCTCCAATTCAGATACGTTCAAAGTAAACTTGTGAGGCCAACTCTACCTTGATTAGACAATATGCCTTCTCATTATACCAGATACTGTGGCACACACAAGCGGCACCCTGACCTTGTACTAAATTTATTGGCATCACATCTTCTCCTCCTATCCCAAATCACGGAATGTTCCAGACACGGCCTCTGACCTCTGCTTCTCTCCTGGGTGGACGTAAAAGTGATTTGTCTTGGGAGATGCAGTACCACATCTAGACCAGCGTTCTATTCTGTTTACTTTTTACTAGGCCTTAAAATCCAATATGGCGGCATTCTGACATGTTAACATGCTAACCTTACTCCTCCCACAGTACCTTTCTTGCTCCATCTTCCACCTACTTCAGTTCTTTCCTTGTACCTCACTAAAGAACATAACATAGTATATAACTACAAAACACAGGTCCTATACACTGCCCTATCTATAACCTCTGCAACCGCAACATTAATATATTTGTTGTTCCTTCTGTGTTGCTATATGTGGGTATCTAATATGTGTTGGTATCTAATATGTGTCAAAACTAGCTGCAAGTGATAAATGTGCCCTCTGCCACACAAAACTCCCAGCTCACATTATGGTACATGCTAAATCTGCGCCGTTTTGCCTGGCTGGAATGCTGTAAGTACATTGCAACATTACCCCCCTTAGATTAACTAACTCTGCTGCCTCCTTTCTTCTGAAGTCATCAACTTTGGGTACCCACGTGCTACACCCATGACGTAAACCCTGCCCCCCCTTTGGCATATTCTTCCGGAGTGCCTGCCATAAAGCAACACCCCCATTTCCTGTTAAGTCAACCCAGTATTATGCATAGTTCTCTGACTCGGGCGGGCTTGTGGTCCTGAAGGTCTAAAATCCTACTCTAATCTCACCATCCTTGATTTTACAAACCCATTCTATCCATGTGGCTCAGTGTACTTGTGTTTTATTAGAGGAGGAGCTCTACCCATTGTTATTGACACCATCATCGTCATGTTCTTTGGTAGGGTCTTCGTACAGCATCTCAGGATTATCTGACATGACCAAAAAAGCAAGATCTGGAGGAAGACTGGAGCGAGGATAAGCAAAAGACAACAAAGGTTACCAAGAAAAACATTAACAAGAGACAAAAAATAGATTAAACGTTTTGCAACTATTTCATCATATCCCACAATTACGGTCAATTTCTTCGAACAACATTAAAACCGTGGAGTTTGTTAAGGAAACAACATTTGACAGAGTAATATTACACATTTACTCTAAAATAATCAGAGATATGATCATAAACAACATCGCTGACTTGAACTCTTTAGGATTCGACATAAAAAACCTACGACCGTAAGATTTTACATTTAATGTTATGCATTAATTAAATCATGCTAATCACGAGATCCCGACTCTCAAAGTAGGTCAAAACTCAATTCAAAGGAGCTCAGTGAAGAATAAAAATAAAAAACAGGGCAGAGACTTTTGATAGTGAGAACGAGGAGGAAGCCAAAAGCGTCTATATGCCAGAAAGTGAAAAGAGCCTTAAAAAACACATATTAAAATTACGTTTGACTGCGATGCTGATGCAGCGGAAAAACTGGGAGGAAAGGATGTTGAGGGGCTTAGCAATGGAGAACATGAAAATTGGAGCTGTATTGTGGGTGCCTTAAATACAAGGTGTGACAGCTAACATCTAAAAACAAAAGAAGATGTCATAATACAGATGGGCTCATGGAACACATGTGGGTTTGCCCATCTGCTTGGGAACACCTCAACACATTTGAAAACTCTAGACATACTAATATAAGAGACTTGGCTGCTAAGCCCCCCATGTATTGAAGGCTATGAAACAGCATTAAATCCTGCCATCAAAAAGGCGAAGGGCCGACCAATGGCCGGCCTAATAACCATGGTGTGAATTGAAATGGGCCTATGCATATTGAGATCAGCAAACCTATCACCATACATCCAATTGACACTTATAGAGCTCAAACAACAAAAGGAGGACAAACATTTGAAAATATACATCATCAACGTTTATTGGCAAAATAAGGCAATGGACGAGTGGGTCGTCCTTGACTTAATTTGTGACAAGATTGATGAGATTATGACCAGTGAAAACAACAAACCCAATATCATATTATGCAGCGATCTTAATATGGAAATTATTATGCTGGAATATGGAAAGGCCAGAAAGGGTTGTAAGGAAAAATAACAGGGGAAAATGAGATGGTAGCGAGAGAAATATCGTTAATGAATGAAAACACCAAGGGAGACATGCCCCCTAAACCAACTTGTGAAAGGCATGAGTCCAAGTCAATACTGGACTACTTCTATGTCTCGGAGCAACTGATTGAGAAAATAGACAAGCTAACTGTGAGATCTATGCTAGAAAGTGATTACAATTTAGTGAAAATCAGAATATTTGGTCTGAAAAAGATCTCCAATGTCTCATGGCAACACAGTATAAATGTGATCCCGCGAAGAAACAGATTGAGAATGAACAAGGCCAAAATCACTAAGTTAACAGAGACCCTAAATGATCATGAAAAAAGGAAAGAAATTGACTTGATCGAATACCCAGCAGTTCTACAACTGTTTGAACAAAGTCAACTCTGGCGCAAAAAAACAAATTTCAAAAGACAACACGTTAGTGATCCTAATGTCACTGCCAAAAAAAGAGAACTGAGGAGGAAAATCAGAGAAATTAAGAACTCTGTCAAAGAACTCTGTCAAAGAAAACCGAAATTGTGAAATAAAAAGGGCAAACTAGTTACAGTCCCATAAACATATCATGTTGCACAGAGATGCTGAAAACATCTTACAAGTAATAGCAGAAAAAGAACCAAAAGGGCTTTGGTCAATCATTAACAACATTGATGCATCTCAACTAGCGACCCAATGTAATATGGTGACTGAGCGCAAATGCATTGACCACGATACCGCACAGTTTTAGAAGCAAAGCCAAAACACATTTGAAGGTCAGGAATTTGAAGATGGTTGGGAAATAGAGATCACTAGAGACGACATACTAGATAACATCAGCAGAATTCATACAGCCAGGGCCCCCGGCCCGGATGGTTTGACAAACCAAACACTCAAAGAAAGAGCATCCTGAAGAGTGGACAGACTTTTGTGTAAATTTGTTCAAAAATTTCCTGAAAGAACGCAAGATCCCGGCGTCATGGAAGACTGCTATTATAGTGCCTATATTTAAAAAGGGAGTAAGATTGGACCCAAGAAATTATAAGCTGATAGTAATCTTGGATGTCGTGAGGAAGATTTTGGCACACAACTGCTAAATCTCCTTACAAAATGACCCAGAATACCGTAAACATCGACGTCCGCCAAACAGGTTTTGTAAGGGGGGGTTCAGATATGGTCTCAACCTCCTCCTAATTAGCCTTTAAAAATTGAGGCTATTAGGAAAAAAATGAAAATATATCTGGCCTTTGTCGATTTGGTTCATGCTTTTAACAGTGTGGATCGTGAGCTATTATGGAATAAGCTGGCGATGAGGAAATGTCCAAATAGTTTATTGAGGGCAATTCACAAACTTTATTCTAATACTGAGATTAAAATCAAATTAGATCAGAAGGAATCTCTCTCAGCAGCAATAACATAATCCAGAGGTGTTAAACAGGGTTTCCCCCTCGGTGCAACTCTGTTTAACCTATTTATTGAGGACGTCGGGAGAGAAAATGAGGAAGTAAGGGCATTTGCGCCAAAGATTAATGGGAATCCTTTGAGCTTTATGTTGTATGCCGATGCCATTGTACTGCTAGAACTAATGCTGATAGGCCTGCAGCGTAAACTCTCTGCTCTGAAACAATACATGAAAAAAAACGGTCTTGTGATAAATGCAGACAAAAACCATGATCCTTGTATTACAAAATCTAAAGAGGTCAAAAAGAAAAATTGGAAACCAATTTACATGGAAAATTGGTCAAGAAACTGTAAAATGCACAAACTAGACACAATATCTGGGTGTACTAATTAACTCCCATATAACAGATGAACCTATGGATAAAAGAATCAAAAGAAAATGCAAACTTTGGGCGGTACAAGAATCATTAATAAATAAAAAGCTTGCTAAATTTTCACTGAAACCAGTTGTGGAATTTCATAAAACGAAGGTCATACCTACCCTGATATTTGGTTGTGAAACAATGTTGGGTGCCCTTACGCACATGGTCTGCGTGTGAAAATATATTTTGGAGGAGAATCCTACAATTGCCATGAGGTACTCCAAAGGCTTGTATTAGACACAAGTTAGGTTTAATCTCAATTAACCCAATGGTTTTGTGGAACATGCTCTGTATTTACAGGAAAGCAATTGACACTGACGGTCTTCCTCAGTACAAATCTTGAGTGCTCCTACAAATGAAGCAAGGGAGTCTATCTTCAACAAATGGAAACAAATATGTGATCTGCTCCTGCATCAACTAAATTAGAACAAAGAAGCCTTGATAGGCAACCCGAATGCTATAAGTAAAATAACAACATTGTGGGATCAATCCTGGTGTGAAACATCAGAGGAGAGAGCCATGCATAGGTGCATGGCACAAAGGGCACCTGAAAAGAGAACATGAAATACACTTCCTAAGTACTTAGAAATATTTCCATGCAGTAAGATGAGGAAAATGTTCATGAAGCTACGCTTAAACCTATTAAGAACGAAAGAGGTTCACAACCTGAGAAAGGGAAGTACTGAGGCCGATTCTCAAAGCAGGTTCTGTGATGCGAGCAAAAAAACATTGAAACATTTAGTGTTGTATTGCAGAGAGCTCAGAGACATCAGAACCAAATAGATAGGTGGTGAATTTGCCAAAAGACCACATTTAAATGGAGAGGAATGGTGGAATGTGATGGCTTAATGGAGTGATAAAAAAAAAACGTTTGCGTTAACATTCTACTAAGAACAACTGGAAAAGAGGCTAATAACCGAAGAACGATCATTTGCCAACATAAATCAAGGAAAGAGACATCAAGAATGTCACCAGGATAAGACTTGTGATGTGCCTGATCATCTTTTTTGTGGATGAGTTGTATTTCAATTTAGTTTATTAGTATTTTAAGTTTTAACAATGGATCGCTTGAGATGATTGGAAAGATGATTCCAGAACTAATATTTTAAAAATTTGTAATAAACTGTATAAAATAAAAAAATAAAATAAAAAAAGCAAGAGCAGCAGAAAACCATGATGGGAACTAATAACTTTATGGCTATTTCTAACCACAACGGGGCCCACGAAAAAAAACAAATCAAACCAGTCATCCGCATTTACTCTTGCTTCTTTTTCCATTGCAATTCTCAAATTATGAAGGGCCCCTATTACAAGGGTCAAGGACCCATTATCTGTGGCATTTGGGGGTGGATTGTATGTGCAGCAAGACAAACCAATTTTCTTACACATTACCCCCTCAATAGCCGTGAGCAAATCCAGAACGTATCTTTTCTGGTGGGTTATGAGCCTGACTGCCCGTAATTCAGTCTTTATGGAATTAAGACCCTGCGCCTGTGGGATGTATTAACCCACTTATGCTCTGCCCTGCTGCATCCCTGCATGCTGATGGTGCCAGAATTATCAAAATGGCTGCAAAACCCCTATGCGCACCAAAACCTATGGAAATTGCGCTTTGCAACACAAAAAGATGGCTGCCAAATCTACCATGCATGTTGTCAGTGGTGGAATGGAGACCTCACTCCTGAAACATGTCACGGGGCTTCACAAGTAAAAATGCAGACTGCATGAAAAGCAGCGTTTTGCTGAAAGGAATCCAGAATTTGTCTTCAAATCTTTTTCTTGGTTGCTGAAACTACAGAATGCCGGTCCAAAACACCATATAACATCCAATATTCTTGCTGGGTGTTACTATTCACTTCATTCAAGAAATCATTATGAACAGACAATGTCCTGAAAAGCTGAATTTGTCATCGAAACATTCACAGCAAAAATGTGCCTGCCTGTGAAATCTGTCAAAATCTGGGCACAGTACCAGCGGCCCCCGGCATGACAGCTGTCAGTAGATTGCATCATAAGGATTTAAACTTGTACAACTGAAATCTAATGTCTGAAAACTAAGTTACCTGTTATTGAGAGTAACCTAGGTTGTAACTATTTAAATCCCATGGTTTAGAAGCTGGAATAACTGTTCTAGCTGCTTGTTTGAAAATTGCAGGTTTATTTTAAACAAAGAAAAATGTAACAAAATCACATTGCATTTAAGCCTTCATAAAAACAAATAAACCATTCCAACAGCTTCTTCCCAGAAAGAGGACACTTCCCCCCAGCTGGAACTCACAGGGAGGTGCCAATTTCTGGGGAGCCAGAAGGATACAATGGACTTCCTCCAACTCAAGGAGATGCTATTTAGGAAGGATCGTAAATGGCCTCTGCCAAGAGGAAATGGGAGGAGGCTCCTTCTGGACTGCAAATAGGCAGGAAGAGGCGGGGACAGACAGCTATTTGTGGATTCACAAGGACAAAAAGCACATTTTTAGAAAGACTGTTAACTGACTGTGTAAAATTGTAAAAATTATAGAAATAACAGCATTGTTAATGTGATTTCTGGATGCACGGTTTAAGAGATGCCAGAACTCTGTGCTCTGTTCTGGGAAGTAACAGTGGAAATTCTGGTTTTGCAGCAAATGTATTTATGTCAAAAGCATGAAACTTCACATGCTTATGCCCATATACAATGGGCACATTTGTGGAAATTTGCTCCGAAATTGAACCATGTGTTCCGGACAAAAAGTGCAAAATTCTGTCAAATCCAGACCCAAGATCCTACAGCGACGGGGCTTGGAAGAGTATTTGCTCCACAACATATGTGATCTATATATGTTATCGTTACAGGAGTTGCACAATTGTAAATATGTATTGTACTAAAAGTAGATTTTATGTTCAAAGGGACAAGGGGAGTATTCTCTGACTCATAAACCCACATCATCATGGTGACACCCTGTTTTCTCCTCCAATCAAGGGAGAGAGGAGACTCTAGCCAATAGCCAGCCTAGGGGGCATACTTAGGATAAGCTAGCATGCACACACCCTTATGATAAGCATACATAGAGAAAGCTGAGGACTTAGAAAGACACAAAGATTCACCCACTAACTGATTGCTGGCAGAGCACCCTGCGAGTGGACCATCCATCTGCCTTGCTCCAGACTCCAGAAACTTGGTAAGCAGAAAGGCCCATTCTATTAGTTGAACCATTTTCAACTAGGCCTTGAATTTCCAGAATGAATTTCCCAAATCTAAAAGGGAACCAAAGAAACAGCCGGGCTGTGCTGTAACTGCTTTCCTGCTAAAAGACTTATTACCAGAATCAAAAGACACAATCCAGTTGTGCCGTGCTGTGCTGTCCAGTCGTGCTGTGCCATGCAGACCAGAGCGCCTTGCTGTCCAGGCCGGTGTGCCCAGCAGCCTGTCCAGTCTGGTGTGCCCAGCAGAATTTCTGAGCAGAATCCCTGATCTTGATGGACCAGAATTCCTGACGGTTCTGTTTAAACATATATAGTGAGTATCCACAGTATAGAACTGTGTCACTAGCATAGATATTGTTTATAGTAATCCCTGTTTTAAACCCACCCTCTCTTATATTCAGAACCTGTGTTGTTAGAAATCTGTTTTAATTGCCTGCACTCTCTATCTTATCCCTAGTATCTTCCTTCTGTACTAGTATTGTTGAATATCTTTGCGCTCATATATTTCATCTGAAGAAGGCAAGCTCCTCGGCAGGCAATTGCCTTGATCCAGTGGCGCCCTCGTCCAGTGGCTGTGCTTCGGTGTGGTATTTGCTTCTTCACAGTCATCCCCTAGTGTAAAGAAATCCTGTTTGTCTTTTGAAAGCGCAGCCCTGTTTTCCCCTTCTTGCGCCTATCTCAGAAAAACAACCTCCACTAAAACCTTCCATAGAATCAAAAACCGCATTCCAAATCCATACAGTTCTCCCGCGATCACGATTACTGCACGAGGAAAAGATTGCCGCAAATTGTGTCTTAGGTAATATTCTGTCACAAGTAAAACAGCTTTCAATTGCACCCAACCTCAGTTTTAGGTTATCATATTGCTTCCTACTATGAAATCATTGCTAGTGTTTGTCTGCAACCATATAAAGTGGCTCCCATTAGAATTTAAACAATTCCAGCAATTTAGCCCATATTTAGTGGTTTACTTATTGCATTCTCAAAGATAACTTTAAAACCATTTTGACAGTTTGCCAATCATTTCTGTTTCTCTCTTGCGTTGCTGGGGGGAAATTGGGATTGACCTTTTTGTTTGAATTCTGCATTCCTGAAACCTGTTCTCTCCTCCTATCTCTTACATTGCCTATTGGGGGGGGGTTGAGGAGTGTGCAGGGGGAAATAGTAACCATACTGCTATCTGTTCTGAACACACACAAAAGTATTTTTTCTGTGCTGAATAGTTTTGCTCAATATTCTCAATATTACTCCTTGTGATGTAAGAGATTACTTAGTGTTACCTCACCCCATTGGTTATTATTGTATAACCACTAAACATAGTGTGATTATATTGTGAACTACATAAATAAATATTTAAACTTTGCAAACCAGCCTGATTCCTGGTTCAGTGTGACCGGGGGGGGGGGGGGGTTCCAAGAGAGGCGCGTGATATGAGTGGTACATCATTCAGAATAAAATTACTTTTAGACACAAAATAAATAAGGATTTCAGTTGTGCATTACACGCTAGGCATTGACTTAGGTTAAGTGCCGGATTGAAATCACTAACAGATTATGGGCTCCTCACAAGATTTCTGAATTAGACATACCACTTGTGACAGTCTAATACAGCATGCTAACTGAAAGGGTACGTGAACTCTGTTGGGCTACCACACTGCGTTTACACTATAAAAACACCCTTCAATAGAAACGCTCTAAGGAGTTTGACCTGTTTTACAAAAATAAAATAACTCCTGTAAGTCAAAAGGAAATTCATATTTCAGGAATAGCAACCCCAGTAGAAATTAATATGGCAAAATAACACCTACTGCACAAATGATTTGTCAGGGGTGAATGGACAGAGCAGGATGAGAATGTTTGGCTGCAGGAAATCAAAAAACAAGCCACTGCCACAGAATTAAATATATGGCAGGATCAGGGTCCATTACACATGGCACTTAGTGAATTGTACATGGCCCATAGAGCAAAAGAAGAGCAATGTAAAATTGCCAAAATAGCAGCATACCTGTAGCTACACATTGGAGAAATACAGGAATAATATGCCGAGAACCTAAATTTGGCATACCGGCAAGTACAATCACTAGAAAAAACCAAAACTGGTTTGGACTCTGCAGAGCAAAGGCTACAATCGAGCCAAGAATCAGATAATGAAACCAGACAGTACCTGATGAAAGTAAAAGGAGATCTGGATATCCTGCAGCAAGAAAGGGTAGAGCAGGATACCAAAGTACTGGCGCTGCTAAAAGAGTGTCAGGAAAGATTGGACTCTCTGCTACAGAGCCAACAAAAGTTAGAACAGCAATTAACCTTTAACAGAGCATGCATAGAACAGATGGTCACTTTAGAGAACCACATAGACAAATTAAAAGAGGAAAACAATACATTTATTCTTAAAGACATGGAATATCAAACAGAATTTGATGAAGACGCCAGAAAGGTGGCACATTCAAAAAACAAAGGGATGACATGGATGCACAGAGAGGTCCCTTTCAGGAAAGGGATGGCTTAGGCCAGGAAACCAACTATTTAAAAACCAAGATGGAAGAAAATTACCTGGTCCTTCAGGGACTGGGTGAGCTCAGAAAGAACTACGAAAAACTGTTAGAGCACACCAGGAGGGTAGAAGATGCTCTAGCAATGAATGATCAGGCTGGGAAGGATCCGACTCAGGAGGTGACCCTCCTGCAGCAAAAATTGTCCCAATACTCAAAAATTAGACAGGAAGCACAGAGAGACAAAGAGACTCTCTGTGAGAAAAACGACAGGCTCCATAGACAGGTGGCCATTCAGGAACAGTTAATAGAGACCAGTAAGGCCTTGATAGAAGAACAAAAGGGTCAGATTCTTTCATGGCAACAAGGAGTAGGGCCTGAGAGAGATGAGGTCAGCTGGGAAAAGGAAACACCTGAGCATAACCTCAGGAACCCTGGCAGCAGGGACTTTCATCTCTTCAGTTCCATGGACTCTGCCACCCCCATGTCAACTGGCTCACATGAGCCAAGGGCCACGGGGATGGTAGACTTCAACCCAATGGGAAATATGGGGCCAATGGAAAATATGGGGCTCATAGATCAGCGCCTCCCAGGAATGGATGGGCGGGCATCTATGTATGGGTTCCCAAGTGCTAGGACCATCTTCTCTGATCAGGGAGACTCCAATAAGGGGAGGATCAGAGAAATGGATCCTCAAAAATATAACTGACCCAGAGATAAAATGGTAAAATTTGGTGGGGAACTCCATGAGAGTAGGCCCACTAAAGGCATCCTGAACACCTCTTCCCAGCTAGGACAGTGTGGAAGGGGGTAGTCAGCCAATCCTGGGAGCAGGGAAGAATCAGAAGACTCTTCTGAGTCCCACAGGACTAAAAAAACTAGGCCTCCACATTCTGCCAGCCATTCCCAAGCTCGCAGAATCTGAGAGAGCCTAGACGACCAGACAGCCACCTCTGGTAGCAGTGCCTCTGAGTCAGTGGGTGAGTTGATCAGGGTCACCTGAACTAAAAAAGCCAAGAAGGTCAAGAGGGCCTTGCTCAAGGATCCCCTAAAATAAATAAAACCCATTAGGATTGTCATCATGCCCTGTCATAAGAATGCAAAATATTTGGTTTGGGAGCACCTTGAGTTATTTGAACAAATGATGGAAACTTTAAATTTGAGGTGGACATTTTCTCCCAAGTACTTCAGGGGCTGGAGGATCAGAATCATTCCAGATGGTCCACCTATAGTGCGGCCATTCTGAGACATTTTTCTATTCACAGGAACCCTGGGGAGGCTCGTAAGGCAGCCTACAACTTACAATGTGGGGAAGACCAGGCCCCACAAGAATTTGTACAGGAGTTGAAATACCCTGATTATATCAGCCCACGCTACAAGGGTAACAGACCAATCCTGGGTTATGTGTGAATTCCTCCAGCCCAAGGGAGTGGGAGGATCCAACCAGACAGCAAGAAACCCAGGGAACTTCCCTCTTTACTTTCCCCAGGAGGGCAGTATTCCCCCAAATGCCAGACAAAATTTCTTTCCTAGGTACCAGCCGAATTTCAACCCCCAAAACAACCCATCCTTCTTTCCCCACTTTCCTGAACCCAGACAGCCCAATCCAGGAGAGGGGAGGCCAAGGATGGAGGGGTACCCAAACTTCCCTAACCCGAGGTATTTTGTTAGAAGGAACAACTACTCTTCCCGGGATAAACCCAGGGGAGACATGAGGACCCCGTATCAGCCAGAGCGGGTGTCACAACTAGAGCGCCAGGTTCAGAACATGGCACAGGATCTGGGTCGCATGCTCAACAGAACCCTCGGATGAGCATGGCGGCTCAGAATGCCTCAAATCCAGGATCTGGTGCTCCAGAGCAATGACGGGGGAGGAACCCCGACAACCCACCAGCTCCCAGGGAGGAGGCACAAGGGGAAGTGGGGGTGTAAAGCCTTGGAGGAAGCTTCCTTCCCCACTTGTGAAAAGACCCGGAAAACCCTGGAACCAGATCCAAAATCTCCTGCACCCGAAAGTCTGCAACCCAAGGAGCAGAGGGGGGGTAGGAGAAATAAAGAGCCCAAAAAGACCCATTTTGAGGAGGAGATACAAATCTTCCAGTTTGAAGGAGAGGGATCCTCAGAGGATCCTGGGAAAATGATCTTCTCCTTCAGAGATGGGGGAACTCCTCCCAAAGAAAAATGGGTCCCAAAGGATCTAAATCCAGACTGGGTAGATGTGGGGACAGAGTTAGCACCACCCATCATCAAACCCCAGAATCACCAGCACAAAAATCCCCTGGTTCAAACCCATCCTGGTGACTGCCTCCAAAAAGGGGGGGGGCAGCCCAGAATCAGAACCAGGGGAACCCGAAACTTTCCCCATATCTAGCTGGCACCTTTATCTTCCAGATTGCCAAGACCCCAAACAGAATCCTGCCCAAATCGCCTTTCTGTCAGTATCCAAAACCAAGAAACTAACCCATTAGTTGTCCAAAAATGTACATTATCTTTGCCCCCTTGAGGAGAAGGAGGGAAGATTCTATTCCCCGGTCCAAATACAAGGGCAATGTACAATTTTGGCACTGGCGGACACTGGATCCCAAGCTACCCTTCGGTCAAAAAGGGCCTTTGATAAACTGAATTCGGGAAGGGGGGAGAAATACCAAAATCTTCTCACCCCTCTTCCTGGACAACTTCAGAACTTCGACAGGAAGGAAATTCCCATCGAGGGGACTGCATATTTGGACATCAAAATTGGGCGACACATGGTGAAGAACCCGGTCAAAGTTGCGACTCCAGAGGGCACACCCTGTTTACTAGGGAATGACATCCTGCGTAGGTTGTCAGCCCTCATAGATTGTGTAAACTAGGTCCTCTGGACCCAGACTAACCGACCAATAAAATTAAAACAGAGTGTCAACCATGTTAGTTTAAACAGCACATGCCACATGGTTGAACAAAAACCTGACCAAATAGAATTTCACTTCCAGAATAAACAAATCCCAGACGTGACAGTAATTGCAGTAGGACACACTGGAAGGAAACACTCTGAAATTCTTTACACATTCACAATCAGAAAATCCCACCCCTATAGTCCAGAAGGATGAGAAAACATCTCAAATCTTGGCTGATATTCAGAAAATTGGAGAGCAGTTGTTCATCCCTATTGAGTTAAATGAAGGGAAGGACTCTGTTCTCGCCCGGGTGTGTGTGAACAACGGTAAGAGCTTCATCAGCGTGGCCATGTTCTTCAAACTCCCAAAAGATCCAGCCATTCCCACATTTAAACTGTTTGACAAATGGGAAATGGACCTGGAAACACCCAATTCCAAACATCTCCTGCCTAGCAGGTGTATTTTCAAAATGTCCATAGGCAACAAGAGCATAATCCATTATTGTTGGGCTGTGCGAGATGTCCCTGCTCCATTTTATTTAGGCAGTGACATTCTCAATTACTTTGCCATTAGTTTGGACCTAATAAAATTCAAAGCTTGGTCCGGATTAGAGGGTAATACCATGGACTTTGATGACCCAGAGAAAGCATTTTGGTCAGCACAACTGCTGCCATATGCAGTTGAAATTCAGATTGGAGAGGAAGTCACCATCCCAGAACGGACCTGAGAATTCTCAATGGAAGTAAAAATTAAAAGAGGACAGAAACTGAAAAACCCTGACGCCTATATTCATTTTAATGCCCATTACCAACAGCAAAGGTTGGGGGTAAACCCAACACTACTAGTCAACATAGAACACAATACCATTCCAACAGAGGTGGGTAACAGCGACCTAAAGAGTATCACTCTGCCCGCAGGCACCATTATGGAATGACGGTTGATGACCGACATTTTCCCATAGATTTAGGTAATGAACTGTGAGAACCAATCCCCAAGGACTGTTTTGACAGTGATAGCGACAATGACGCAACACCATACAGGATCTTCACCCGGCATGGGGGGAATTTCCTGGTGTACTCTTCCTGCCCTTATGGTAAGGAAGATGTGACCTGTGACTTCAGGAGGGATAAGGTGATCTTCCAGGTCCACGAGGACTGCCTTTCCCACCTGAAGCCACCAGTCCAAATCAGCACTCTGACCAGGGAGTTCTCCACCCATCTGGAGGAGGGCGCTGAGACAGCCAAACTTGAAGTATTTCCAGGCTTTAGGAAGATGGTTGAAGAGAGAGTCAACCTAGCTGATGATTGTGAGACTCTGGAGCAAAAGCAAAAATTGAAATAAGTTTTCTTAGATTTTCAAGATCTCTTTGAGGTGGACTCATATGACTGTGGCCGCACCGACACCCACACAACAACAATTCCCACAGACCCTGGCATGACTCCACTGTTTGTGAAGCAATATCGCTTGCCTCTCGCATCAATGGAGTCCCTTACTGAAATAATTAAGAACCTTGAGTCCCGGGGGATAATTCGTCCAGTCCACAGCACCTTCAATAATCCGGTGCTGGGGATTTTGAAACCAAACGGCCAGTGGACACTCTGTGCTGACCTAAGGGAGCTCAACAAATGGGTCCATACTTCCCGATGGCATCTTCCCTACATTGACAAAGGGCTGGCCCAGATCCAGGGGTCACAGGTATTTACTACCATTGATCTGACCAATGGGTACTGGACTGTACCTGTCAGAAGGGAGGACCAATACAAGCTGGCCTTTACCTTTGGGAGGCAGCAGTACACATGGACCCAGACTCCCTTCGGATATATGAACTCTGGAAATGAATTTAACATTTTTCTACACAAGGCCATGCCCGACCTGGGTGAAAGGGGTAATCTGGTCTATGTAGATGATGTTTTAGTCAAAAGCTCGACTGTGGAGGAACACATAGCAGAGATCCATTATGTCCTGACACAGTTGAGGGCTGCTGTAGCAAAACTCTCCCTTCAAAAGACACAGTGGTGCAGAACCTGTGTCAATTTCCTGGGGCATGAGATTACTCCTCAGGGTCTCTGTCCCCAGTAAAAGAAAGTGGAAGCACTCCAGAAATTAAAAGACCCCACAAATCTGCAGGAACTAAGGAGCCTCCTTGGACTAACTAATTATAGCAGAAAGTTCATTGAGGACTACGCAGACATCACAAGACCCCTAATCCATCTTTTGAAGGGGGGGTCAAGTGGGAGTGGGGTCCAGAACAAGCCGAGGCAGTAAGACAAGTCAAAAGAAGCCTCTCACAAGTGCCTTGCCTAGCTTACCCTGTCAAAAACAAGGAGTTCTTCTTGGAGACAGGGTTTTCAAATACATGCTTGACTGCAGTATTATATCAGAAGCATGACAAGGTCAATAAAGTAATCTCCTATGCGAGTAAGACGTTATCCTCTGTGGAGGAAAAATTCAACAATTGTGAGAAGGCACTCCTAGCAACGGTGTGGGTATTGAAGAATTACTGCCCGTTTATCCAGGTGGAACACATCATAGTGGACACTCCACACCAGCCTCTGCAATATCTTCAAAGTGACAGAATCCGTGCCGGAAATGTGAGTAATTCCCAAATTACGTTCTGGATTCTGTCAATGCAAGGCTTTCCTGTGGAGGTCAGATTTAGCCAAAACAAGAAGAGTCCCTTCGCGTAAGATCTGGCTGACTTGCATGATTGTGCCAGAGAAAACTGTCTCGAGATGAAAGTCTTAAAATCAAAGACAACATGCAGGCATACCTTAATTCCTCACACAAAGTCTATGAAGAAGACAAGTGTGAGGGAATGCCCACTGTCTATGTGGATGGGTGTTCCTACCATGTTGACAACAACGGGGAAAAAGAACTTGTGGCCAGTGTAGGGAATGCATGGGTGAATGATGCCCCAGAACCCTCTACTGGGTCCAACATCGATCCCCAAAGTAGTCAACTGGCAGAGTTGATGGCTGTGCATCAAGCCATCCTCACTGCTTTCCAACACCAACTCCACAAAATGGTCATAATCACTGATTCAGATTATGTACGGAACGGATTTGTGGAGCACCTGGTTAACTGGAAAACCGGAGGCATGCTATGTGCTAATAACAAACCATTAAAACATGGAAAATTAATCCAAAATATTGATGTTCTGGTCACCTCGAATGGGATGACCATCTACTGGAAAAAGATTAAAGGTCATTCTAAAGCAGAGGGACCAGACAAAACTGGATATGACCTAGCTGATCAGCTGGCCAAAACCAGAGCCATCCAAGGGGATCTACTTGAGATCGAGTCCCTTTTGGGGGAAATCTAGGTCACTGCTATCACTAGGTCCCAGACAAATGCTCATAATGAACTCTCAACTGCACAATGGAGTAAGGAGAACCCATATGCTGTTTTGAATACGGCTCAAAAAGGGGATCCAATAATTGGTAAGTTTTATCAACACATTGAGGACCCTGAGAACTTTCCCTGACGGATACTGATTACATAGGGAAAGATGACCTCAGAGTGTTGATGAAATGTCCAAAAATGTTCCGAATCCAAGACAGTTTGTTGGTGTGGAGATCCCTAGCTTGCTATAATCAGTGTGTGGTCCCCACCTCATTCTGAAGCCTGATGCTAAATCACGCCCATGATGCGGCTACAGCCGGTCATAAGGGGTTTCATACGACACTAGAAATCTTGAGAGAGGTTGCATACTGGCCACACATGGGGCAGGACCTCGACCAATACTTGAAGGGGTGTCTTGTGTGTGCACAATTTCAGCCAACATCACTCGCACACCGTGCTCCCCTACAAAAGAGGGGGATGACACTGCCTTGGTCAGATTTACAAGTTGATTTTATCGGGCCCGTGATTCGCTCCTCTAGGGGGAACAAGTACATGTTGATCGTGACATGCTTGTTTACTAAATGGGTGGAATGTCTCCCGGCCCCAAATTGCATGGCAGAAACAGCAGCTTCCCTGATGATCAACCACATATTCTCACATTTTGGACTACCCCACAGGACTGAGTCAGACCGAGGTAGCCAGTTCACTAGTGAAGTGATGACAAAGATGTGGGAGATACTTGGGATAAAAAGGAAACTACCCATTGCTTACCGGCTAGCCTCTAGTGGTGGAGTTGAGAGATACAACAAGACAATTGTGAGCATATTAAAAGAAATTGTGGCAGACTCTGGGCCAAGTTGGAACATTCGACTACCTCTTGTCCTAATGGCCATCAGATCTACCCCTTCTTCTGCAACAAAAATGTCACCGTTTGAGCTGATGTCGGGATGAAGGATGGTGCTTCCCCAGCATCTGCTCTACAGAACCCAAAAGCAGACCTTGATAAATGCCTCCACAACTCACAAGTATGTTGAGAATCTGAGAAAACACCTTCAACATGCTTTTGCCTATGCTCAGCGGAATCTAGAAAGATCTGTAGACAGTATGAAGACCCACTATGACCTTAAAACAACTAGAAAAGAATACCAAGTAGGAGACCGGGTCTATTTGTACAATTTCTAAAGGAACCAGGCCAAACAGCGCAAATTTCTTCCTAGCTGGTGGGGTCCTTTTGAAATTGTAGACAGGATCTCACCAGTCGCCTACAAAATCCGTATCCCCAAAGGCAGTTTGGCAGAAGGGGAAGATAAGTGGGTCCACATCAACCAGCTGAAGTGTTGCCATCCGAGGCATACTCTGCGGCAACTCGAGCAGTCATCTGGAAACCCAGAGGGGGACATTCCGTACCCCTAGAAAATTCCAACTGTAAAACCATTGCACCTGTTTAAAATTAGTAGTAATTACAAGCGGGAAAGATTGTCAATTATATGTCAAATGTATGCATCTGCCCCACTACATGAATAATGGTGGGGAAATGTCCACAAACATGCTCTGTTTTGTCCTACAGCACTGAAACCATGGATTCCAAAACCAAGGAGGACCACTCGGCAACCAGGGACCAGGAGGAAAGACCCAAGGATCCTAGAGTACCGCTCCATACTCACATCCCAAACCGGCGAGGAGAACCTGTCGATCCAGCACTGATGGGAGAAGCAGACACATTTTTCCACTTGGACCAAAAAGAAAAAACTGAACATCCCAATCTCCTGACTTCCCCGTGACGGGCGGTCAAAAGTCAAGTCATGAGGAGGGGCTTTGCGGGATGTATTAACCCACTTATACTCTGCCCTGCGGCATCCCTGTGTGCTGATGGTGCCAGAATTATCAAAATGGCCACAAAACCCCTATGCGCGCCAACACCTATGGAAATCGCGCTTTGCAAAATGAAAAGATGGCTGCCAAATCTACCATGCATGTTGTCAGTGGTGGAATGGAGACCTCACTCCTGAAACATGTCATGGGGCTTCACAACAAGTAAAAATGGAGACAGCATGAAAAGCAGTGTTTTGCTGAAAGGAATCCAGAATTTGTTTTCAAATCTTTTTCTTGGTAGCTGAAACTGCAGAATGCCAGTCCAAAACACCATAAAACATCAAATATACTTGCTGGGTGTTACTAGTCACTTCATTCAAGAAATAATTAAGAACAGACAATGTCCTGAAAAGCTGAATTTTTCATCGAAACATTCAAAGCAAAAATGTGCCTGCCTGTGAAATCTGTCAAAATCGGGGTGCAGTTCCAGCGGCCGCCTTATGACAGCTGTCAGTAGATTGCATCATAAAGATTTAAACTTGCACATCTGAAATCTAATGTCTGAAAACTAACTGACCTGTTATTGAGAGTAACCTAGGTTGTAAATATTTAAATCCAATCGTTTAGAAGCTGCTTGTTTGAAAATTGCAAGTTTATTTAAACAAAGAAAAATGTAACAAAATGACATTGCATTTAAGCCTGCCTAAAAATAATCAAACCCGTCCAATAGCTTCTTCCCAGAAAGAGGACACTTCCCCCCAGCTGGAACTCATGGGGAGGTGCCAATTGATGAGGAGCCAGAAGGAGACAATGGACTTCCTCCAACTCAAGGAGATGCTAATTAGGAAGGAGCGTAAATGGCCTCTGCCAGGAGGAAATGGGAGGAGGCTGCTTCTGGACTGCAAACAGATAGGAGGCGGGGACAGGCAACCATTTGTGAATTCACAAGGGCAAAAAGCACATTTTTAAAAAGACTGATAAATGACTGTGTAAAATTGTAAAAAATTATAGAAATAACAGCATTGTTAATGTGATTTCTGTATGCACGGTTTAAGAGATGCCAGAACTCTGTGCTATGTTCTGGGAAGTAACAGTGGAAATTCTGGTTTTGCAGCAAATGTATTTATGTCAAAAGCATGAAACTTCAAACGCTTATGCCCATATACAATTCGCACATTTGTGGAAATTTGCTCCGAAATAGAACCATGTGTTACAGACAAAAAGTGCAAAATTCTGTCAAATCCAGACCCAAGATCCTACAGCGACGGGGCTTGGAAGAGTATTTGCTCCACAATAAATGTGATCTATATATTTTATTGTTACAGAAGTAGCACATTTGTAAATATGTATTGTACTAAAAGTAGATTTTATGTTCAAAGGGACAAGGGGAGGATTCTCTGGCTCAAAAAAGACCCGATCCAGTTGTGCCGTGCTGTGCTGTGACCAGAGAGCCATTGCAGACCCCGTCCAGTTGTGCTGTGCCATGCAGACCAGAGCGCTTTGCTGTCCAGTCCGGTGTGCCCAGCAGCCTGTCCAGTCCGGTGTGCCCAGCAGAATTTCTGAGCAGAATCCCTAATCTTGATGGACCAGAATTCCTGATGGTTCTGTTTAAACATATATAGTGAGTATCCGTAGTATAGAACTGTGTCACTAGCATAGGTATTGTTTATAGTAATCGCTGTTTTAAACCCACCCTCTCTTATATTCAGAACCTGCGTTGTTAGAAATCTGTTTGAATTGCCTGTTCTCTCTCCTCCTATCTCTTTACTTTGCCTATTGGGGGGGTTGAGGTCTGTTCAGGGGGAAATAGTAACCATACTGCTATCTGTTCTGAACACACACAAAAGTATTATTTATGTGCTGAATAGTTTTGCTCAATATTACTCCTTGTGATTAAAGAGATTGCTTAGTGTTACTTCACCCCATTGGTGATTATTGCATAACCACTAAACATAGTGTGATTATATTGTGAACTACATAAATAAATAGTTTAACTTTGCAAACCAGCCTGATTCCTGGATCAATGTGACCGGGGGGGTGGGGGTGTTCCAAGAGAGGGGCGTGATATCAGTGGTACATCATTCAGAATAAAAGAACTTTTAGACACAAAATAAATAAGGATTTCAGATGTGCATTACACGCTAGGCAGTGACTGGTTCACCAACTGAAGCTTATCCCACCTAGTGATCTGCAGCCATGTGACATTTGCTGCAGTCTGGCACAAGGAAGGAGTTAAAAAGGGTTTCAGTTTTAGAAAACAATTTGAACTGATCTGGGATTTCCTTCAATTTAGTAGATGAGTCTTTGGATAAGTAATTGCATCTATTCTGGTGACAAAGCCTTGGTGAGTGGTGGGCTCACTTGGTAGGTGGACAATTTGTTGTTACTGGGGTGGCACATTTATGACCATCAGATGGACATCATGAATTACCAGAACCACTGAGTGCAAGGTGGCCAGTAATCATACGCCCCTCTATTATTGGCATGAAGTGTAGGTACTCATATTGTCTTCAGATCCAGTAGCACTGCTGTGCCTTGGGTCAGGTCAGAGATAAATAAGTGTTTTTTTAGAACAGATTTTGTTTGTTCCTACATGTATAATACAATTTTCTCAGATGCAAAAGGAATAATCTACTGGCATCTGCACCTTTGCTGGCTTTTCACTTAACTCAAACCATGTCAATTTTGGCATATAATCTCCCCAGGTTCTGCCACAGTTCTGATTGACGCATGCCACTATATCCTCCTGGAAACCCCTTAAGCCGTCCACTGCAAAGCTCACTTCTCCTGCCACCCATCTGTCATTGGAAAACAGTGTTTCTTCCATTTTGAGTATTGGTCTTCTTTTGCAATGCGCTTGCTCTTGCCTTCTTGACACACTCTTCATCATCTTTTTCCATTATTACTGCTCGGACTGTGTGCCCCTGGAAAATACTTCATACTCTGCAGAGGGCCAAGTGAACTAAACATTTGGCAGTAAAAGGCCTAATTTATTGAGTTATAAACAAGTCGGGTGCACTCGTCGCATGAGATATCAAAGAGCATACATAGCAGCTCTCATTTGACCTCGCCCTCCCCACTTTGTGCAGGTGTTTATACCACATGTTGTCCATCTCGGGTGGTGAACTTCTGCCACAGTATCCAGTGTCACACCTCTGTATTATTTATAGTCTATCTCTGCCTCAGATTCCCTCCTTAATCGTGCCACCCCCAACTGTATGATATGATATGATATGGCATTTATAACGCACCTATACACAAGTGTTTCAAGGCGCGATGAAGCACAGGAGGGGAACAGAGGGAGGACAGAGACAACAATCCTATTAAGCCAAGTGACATTGAGATCATGCAAGTGCAGGGGAGGGGAGAGAGGAAACGTGCCAGGGGAAAGGGGAGTGGGCAGTGCTGTACATGGGATCAAAACAATAACTAGAAGTGTGGCCAGCAGGTGGCAGGTGCAAGGGTAAGTGCACACAGCAGGTATCCAGATATGCAGGTAGGGTGACTGTAGGGTTACAGATACAGACCCAAGTGCAAGAGCTGCCAGGAGGCACTGCAGGTGTGCAACTGGGCGGGTTGAGACCTGGGCCCGAAATCAGAGGGTATCCAGGTGACCAGTGCAGTATCAGACAGGAATTCAGCAGGGGAGAGAAAAAGAGAAGGTATAAGCAAAGAGGAAGATCTTGCGGTTATTCTGGAAATGGAGATGGTTTTCCTCGAGTTTCAGAGACGCAGGGAGGCTATTCCTTAGGGAGGCCCCAGCCGAAGAAAGTGATCTACAACCAACTTGTTTCTTGGAGAAGCGACTGACCCTGAGATATTTAATAAGGGTTTAAGGCTGCTGATAAACATATGCCCCAACCTGAAAATCAAATGTAACTGATGCAGTCTGGGGTAGAGGGCAGGTGGGCAACAGCTATGATTTCAGTGGAATATAAAATAAATAATAATCATCCGGAGAGGTTTGTGAAAGAAATAATGATTTTGTGTAAATGGAGTCAAATGACAACTGAGAAAGTATTGTGTTTGTTAATGATAACCTGACTATGCTGGTTGGCCAGAGTAAAATAATAATCAAAGGCAAGCACTAGTGATGTAAAGTTTGATTCAACAAAGGATCAATTTGAATACTCCCTATTACGTGTATTAATAACACTGAGTGGCTTGAGTAACACATATCCCGTTATATCACTGAAATGAAAAAGACATTGAAGATCATTGACAAGGCTGGAAACCAACACTGTTTACTGCTTCTCACATACCCCAGGTTAGTGCTTTATCCTTTAGTCCACGGTGGATATTATGTCACAAAATGCTTCCTTGCCTGGATACATTTGTGTTGTGGACTGAACATTCAAGTACAGGCATTCCAAGCCCTGTGTAATGCGAAGGAGCTAAGGCTGTATCAGCCATCATCACTGATTTTGGGGCAAGAATCATGGCTGGATGTGTCGATGAAATGACAATTTTTGAGCATAAACATAAGTCATATGTCTAAATGTCGCTCTCCAGTACAGTACCTGTGGCAATCCCCTACAGCCGGTTTGAAAGAATTTGGACTCATGTCAGAGAGATCTGACTATAACATGGGTTAGTGGAAGATGGCCCTTTATGCTCATCATTTGAATGATCTCCTCCAGCTAATCAATGATGTACTCTGCCTGTGGCGGTGGAGGTAACACCTCTGCCAATTGGCAGCTGGTCAGGGCGGGCAGGATGAGGTCAGTTAGCTTGTCTTCTATTTTCTGTTTGATCCTGCATTCTACCCTTGTAGGGAATGCACAGTGCGAGGGCCATTTTTACTGGATAGTGAAAGTGGTATGTGCAGATGGTAACCACTACTTTATTTCCCCTTCTCCCACTTAAATAGATACACTGCATTAAAACTGAAGATTAACTGTATATTGTCAAGAACAGAGCTCCAGTTCAATATCTTCCGCCTTAGGTGGTGCATTTATTTGTTTCCTTAATGGAGCTATTTTTGATGTATTATTAATTACATTTGCTATATTTTGTTATGTTAAAAGGCCTTCATATTGTGCAAAATCCCTGCTGGTGTAGCTTCACAGCACCTATGCTTGCCCGTGGAATGGCGTGAAATACCACTGCCAGGGATGGCATCCAGACCTTAGAATGCTGAAAAGAAAATGTTATCAAGGAGAAGACAGGAAGATAGGAGCACAGGAAATAGATTTGAAAAGATACGTGCTTCAGTAAAGACACAGGGAGACCATGTTGGGGTGAGTAACTTCTTTACTCAAGTTCAAGTACAGGATCACAGGTAACATTAAGGTAGAAAACATGTAGAGACAGCCACTGCCAAGCTCTCAAACAGGCAGCTCCCTTTCAACTGACACCCAGGGAACACTCAAACACAAATACGCACACAACATGCCATCCCACAGACATTCCAAGGCATAGAACTCACAGCACAGGGAAAGGAGCGAAAACAAGAGACAACACATCTCCCTCCTTATCACAAAGCAAAAGAGAGGACATGGAATTGAGAGCAATGGGATCATACTAAATTCCGACAAAACCGACCAAACAGTCTCAATAGCCGTCACTCCATTCCTCACTCAGAACATAGAGAAAACTCCACCATCACCAAAACCCCACAGTGTTTCACATGCAAAAGCAGAGGAAAACCAACACTCACCTATCCACTTAACATTCCTCACAGTGGGCCCTACGGTAGGTCAACAACAAACTAACCAAGGACCAGCCCCAAAAGACTCTGAGCACAAACGGATTTCATGACACAAAAACGTGTCCTTCTTCCTTCAGCCTCCACCCGCATAAACAGCACAACCCCATAAACCAATAATGGCAAACTGCCAAACCCTAAATGGTGCACCCAAAGCACACCAAGACACACTGACCTCCCCACGCCTCCAAACCAAAAGAAAATGCCCTAACAAGAATTACCACAAATGCCACAAATCCGGGTACCAGGCACCCACGGCCAACATACACATGGACTGGAGGAGAACACCCCCACAAGGTCACTGCGCACTATCTCCAAAATGCAAGTGCACAGGTAAGAAACCCCACAGATATGACACCTACTGCATCTCTAAAACACTGGGTTCACCCACCACACCCCCACTGCACAGGTAAACCAAACCCCAAGGCATGCTGGATGTCCAACAAGCTGGGACGGCCTGTAATCAGTTCCAGGCTCACAGTAGCGGCCAATTTATTTGACTTTATTTTTTGTCTGTTCCGAAACACGGGAGCGTTTCGGAACAGAAAAAAATGCTATTAGTACTCCGGTCTAATGGGCCGGGGTACAAATGGCAATAAGCCCCTAGACGGCGGCCAGTACTGCCCTCCGTAATGCCCCCGGGGCACGTTAAGCCTGTTACTATGGGCCCCGGGGGCATTACCTTGGGTGGTATTAGCCCACCGTCTTGGGGCTTATGCCAAAGTACCATTCAACGTGGCATGCCACATTCTTTGTTGGATGCAATATTCTGAAACATCATCAGTCCATTCTATACATAGAGATCCTCGGAGCTCAGAGGCCAACGGGTCTTCCCGCACCAAACACAACCAGGGCAGAGGGCACAACCAACACAGACAAAACTCAGTTCCATTTGGCAAACTCAGTCCCAGCTGGCCATCCCACTCCACCTCCCCTTGCATCAGGCGCACTCCAGAGGACAGGTACGTTCTGCGCCAATCAAATCTGGTCGGCTGCCACATATGGAACTGCACCACAACTCCTGATCCTTACGAGTACAACTGCCACAGAAAACGCTTGGGCCCAGAGCACTCACTGCAGGACTGACTTGGCTGCCGCCTGCAGACCCGGACTCTTCGATCAGCCCCCTGCTGACCTAGACTTCATTCTCTTTGTCTGCCCTTCCCAAGCATGACTCACTTCCTGTCACTGACTTGGCGCTTAATCACCTCTGGTAGTACTGGCAGTGAGACTTGACTGCTGCTTCATGGAGCGAGCCTCATTGGGGCGGGTGACCTTTGGATGTCTCCCACTGCTAATGTCTCTCACCGCTCTTCTCCAGGTGCCTCTGCTGTCCCCCCTGAACAGCCGCTTTTGGGTTTTTGGCTTGTTTTCTTATAGTCAGCTCGTTGCTAATGAAAAAGTGTGTACTTCAATCAAGACACAGAGAGACCATGCTGGGTGAGTAACTTCTTTACTCAAGTTCAGGTAAAGGATCACAGGTAACAGGTAAGTACATTGAGGTAGACAGCATATAGAGACATCCACTGGTACCCTCTCACGCAGGCAGCTCCCTTTCAACTGACACCCAGGGAGCACTCAAACACAAACACTTACTCAACATTTCAGAAGAAGACATTCCAAGGCACACGAGCTCACAGCACAGGGAAAGGAGAGATAAAAAGACACAACAAGATGCTTCACGCACAGGGAGTAAGGGAGGGATGCAGCAGTGGAAGAATGTTTTATGATAACACGTGTGCTGTCAGGCGTATTAGGTTGACCTCAATTCTAAAGAAGGAACTACGTATGTCCTAAAGTGCTGTCATAAGTGATTGTGGTTCAAAGGAAGATTTGGAGAATTGTAGGTTAGTGCACAATTTAATAGTGGAAGCATGAGGAGCTTGAGGGTGTGGTTGGGCAATGCTGGAAGTTTGGCCACTTATTTGCCCAGGCAAGGCTACATGTTTTACCCCGGTCAAATTCTGAAATGTTAATTCTGTTACTGCCAATCATGATCCAAGTGGAGCAGAGTCAAGAATAGACTGTGTATAAAGGTCATTTCTGTTGGTGACAGAGGTACGGGAATGGAAATGTCAAAATAGTAATGTCAAGTTTTTTTAAAAAAAAATCTACTTGGTGTTAAAAAGATTATTACTGAGAGTTTGTTCTGTCTTAGGTAATAGGAGATTTGGCTTTAGTTCATGGTAACACAGGGTGGGACATTGCTTACGAGCAGGCTATCACGATATAGCAATTCACTGCCAGCTACAGAGAGAATATACACCCTCAGCTCCCCATGCAGGCTGTGTTCCCACGACTGTGTGAAAGGAAAGGTGGGTGTGTGACTACTAAGGTCGGTGTAGGGATGGCTGATGATAATGACTCTAATAGCTATTTATTTTACAGGTAATCTTTGCTTTCAATAGCAGAATCTCAGCTGCATCCAATTAGAAATGTAATAGTTCTATGCAGACATTTTTTCACTCAAGACCCATACATTGTAGCTGACAGAAACAATCAGCACACAGTGGTATCGCCTCAAAAAACAAAGCTGAAAACACCCAATTTTCTAATCGAATTTTTCTGTATTTATGCACATTTTTTTCAAACTAAATAGATGGGGGGTTGGGTTATGGAATTAATGAAGGTGGATTGATATGGGTGGGGTGGGGGATCTACCTCTGCATATAATTTTTTTTTTAAAAAGGCACACACAAACCATTGTTTTACGAAATTTTATTTAATAAAATCAGCGATTTCACCCATTTCTATTTTCGGTATTGTAACGTACATCCCACGCAATCAAGGTCGAAGCGAAGAGTGTGGGCTTTTCTATAGGAAGATAAGTTCTTGCTCGTGGTCGTTCATGTCATTTGCATCATTTCTAACCTTTAATGCTACTAATCTGTTGGTTTCTAGCAGTGTTCTTTCACGTATTGACTATTCGTCGTCTTCTCTTCTTGGCTTACTACTCGCTTATCAACGTGCCTTAGACTTATTTTGAATTCCTCGTTTCGGCGCATATGTCATCTTTCTCCATTTGATTCCATAAATTGTGCTCTTACTTCGCTCTGGTGGTTATCCTTTGACTGCCGTCTTCAATTTCATTGTCAATGCATCGTATTCCAGCGTCTGTATGGTATTTCTCCTTAATTCCTTTCTGCTCTCACGTATTGCCAACGGTCTACATGCTCCCTTCCTTTTCAGTCACAATGCTTGATATCAGTTCCATGCCCTCAATGTGCTCAATCAAGCTTTCACTCTTTTTCTTACTCAGAACCTAAATTATGGAATTCTCACCAGAATTCTATCACTTCCTTTTCTTCATTCTGTTCTCATCTGGCAAAATATTTGTTTCCCTAGTCACAAAACGGGATAATATGTTTTATAGTTTGCATTCACTTTGTACCGTTTTATATGTTTATTCAGTGCTTAGGTGCTATATCAGCACACGCAAATATAAATACCTTTCCCCTAAATATACGTTTAATATTACAGCGTTTACAAACCAACATTTTTACAAATCATCCCAGTGAGATGACTAACATGTTTCTATTTTCTTTGCTTCTTGTTTACACAACAAAACAAAAGCAACATGTAAGCTTTCTATGCAGAAAGGAGCATAAAAGAACAGCTTCTTTCTTGCGTTCAGATCTGTGAGCTGGCATGCCCCCATTGGTTAGAGGTCCAGCCATTAGACATGTGTCTGAATGCACAATTGCTTAAGGAGATGGAGAAGGAGTTGTCGGACAGCTGCAGTTTATGGATTGCATTTCACAGAGATGCTTTTGCAGGCAGAAACGCCGTTTTAAATTATGTTAATGTGACAAGAGTTTACATCAGGTACTGAAGAATGGCACCAATAACCCATTTCCCTTAAGCAAGCTATTCTTGGTGGCATAAATTGACGTTTTAAATCACTTAATTGTGACAATAATGTAGCTAATACAGAAAGTGTTCTACTGGCATGCATGCATCCCTCATTAGTACTAAACGAACTGTGGACGGTTCAGAAACTCATGCACGCATAAACAACAGTTTTATACACACTTAATTTGTTTGAAAATTGTGTGTTGATGTAGTTAAGAATACCTTTTCCAAGTGTTCATAGTTAGAGTCAGCTTTCAAGTTGTTGGTGTTTATTAACAAGAACATGCCACATGTAATTGCTTAGCTGCCCTATCTGCAAGAGGGAATGTATGCAGACATAATGATAATTGATTCAAGAACGGGCAATATAAATTAAAGGTCATCCTTTGAAAGGGCTGTACCTGAAATGCTGTGGGATATCAAATGGTGATATTCGTTTAATGTGCGTGCAAAGTGAAACTATAAAAATGTTACATGCAACAATAAATGTGAATATTTGTACCATTGGTTGCACATTTGGGCCAACCCTAAAGCAGTTCTAACACAAGGTATAATCAGAGCTACTTTAGGAAAAACGGATGCACTTTCCATTACTTGTTTTGAGCATATTAAGCAATTATTAACGAACATTAGTACCCAGGCGGGCAGAGCCAGCCAATCAGATGCCTAGAAACGTGGTCTTGAACCATCGATACAAGGCCGCGTTCCAAGCCACCTAACAGCTGGCTCTCCCCACCACCATCTTCCCGCACACTCTGTTCCCTTTTTCTTTATCCTCCCACCCCACTCCGTTACTTACCTTTTTTTGGTGGCAGCTAGTTTCGCCGTCACATCCGCTCCTTCTCCTTACGTCCCGCAGGCCACCATGGAATGGGAAGAGGTGCTCCGTACAGGGGATTAATGGCCTTAACACCTGCTCGGGTCTTTAACTCAGGCCCGGGCCGATAACACCCGATAAGGCCCATCAGATCGGGTGTTAACACCACATTAATGCACAAAGCTGGATATTCTCAACAAATTCCGAAACTTCTCAATAGTTAACTCTTGTCCTTCACCTTGCCTCTCCCTTGCTAATGTCCCTCTGCTGCTATGACTGGTCCCTTCTGAGTTTTCCTGAGGCCAGCCCCTCATGACCGGTCTCCGCCAGCATCCCCTTCAGCACTTGCCCTGACTAGCCTGGATCTTGTCTCCCCCTGTCCATCACACTTGTTTTCCCTCTTCCCCTTTCCCCTGGCACTTACTCCTCAGTGGATCCCCTTAGCACTTGCTCAGTCCCCCCCACTCCCACTCCTCCTTATACTCCTTATGCCCCTGCTCCTTTTGTCTCTACACTAGCACAGTAAGAATGTCACAATCCCCACTACAACCCAACCATTACTGTTGTTTTTCTCCTATGTCGTCCCCTCTCCACTTTTGTCACCTGGATGCACTTGCCATACAAATGTCCAATAAAAAAAGAATAAACCTATTTTACTCAATCAAATATTTTAAATTGGTCTTTGCCATGCCATTTTAAAGAATCTTTAGGTTCTTGAATGCAAGATTTTAGGGAAGATAAATAATGAATGAAATTGTCAGAACACAGAGATATGGCACTAATTTCAAACACTCTACAGGAATAGCTTTCATGGAGTAAATATGCACATGATAGGATTACTAGACCAAAATTGAATTGTTACCCCTAAGGACAGTTACTGCTATATTTACGGGTGCAACTGAGACTAAGGGCCTCATTACACGGTAGGCGGTAACCATGGCGCTATTAGTGGCATGGTTGCCGCCGGTATTTTACCTTGTCCGCCTTGGTGGATGGCTGAATTACCGCCCTACTCCAAGGTGAGCGGCGGCGGTAATTCCCCATTCACCAAGGCACTTCCCCATTCCCATTTTTGCCCCCATAGGGCATAATGGGAATGGGGAAGGTGCTAATTATGGTACCGCAAATTGCGATACCGTAATTAGCACCAAGGTCCTTTTGCGGCAGCCTATTTTAACGGCGTAGTAAGGCGGTAAGGGTTTACCGGTACCGGTGCCCTTACCGGTACTGGTAAACCCTTAATGCTTACCGTGTAATGAGGCCCTAAGAATTGTCTTAGGGGCTTTGCTAGATGCAAAGATGTATTGCATTTTATGTTTTTTGGTCCGCCTATATGCATGTTGTGTGAAGAAAACTGGCTTTAATTTTACGGTACTCCGTTTTTTTTCCGTGTTACACAGCCCTGTGTTATTTGTTAAGACCCTACTCACCATCAGGTTGCACTCTTCAACAAGCCTTAAGAATTAGGAGCTGTCATTTATTATCCTAAGTGTTAGGATAGATTTCTAATTTCTGCCTATGGAGGGAGGATTTTAGGAAGACACCCTATTTTTGGTAAATAGGGATGACATAGAGAGGTACGCCAAAACCCAATCAAGGTAGATGGTTGAGCAGTCAATACTTAGTTTCAGCAAAAGTGTGAGTGGTCTAGGGCTACTATGAGTCCACACAGAACAACAACAATTCAATTTAGTCAGTAAGTATATACAAATACATTGATTTATTAGGCCCTTAGGGACACACTAAGCATATCGAAATCACAGTTAAGTAATGTAATCAAAAACAGATATAATATATTACAGGGCCTGGGGTAGAATCCCTGTTGTTATGATAAAGTTGCTCAACTCATAGAAAGAGCACTTTTTTGGAGGTTTATAACTTCCCACCACCCCCCAGGACGAATCATCACCAAACTTTGCATATGGTCCACCCAGAATGATTTCGCAAAGTTTGTGCGGTTTCGTCCAGGTGGCAAAATATTAGTGGCAGACCCAACATTTGTGGAAATCGTCATAGATGCAATGGAAATATAATGTGCTCACTCCTACAGCCCAAACTGCTGGACTGATTTTTACCAAATTTGCACAAGGAGTAGCGGCTTGGTCCCGAAAGCGTGCTTTTGTAAATTTGGTGTAAATCCAACCAGTCGTTTTAAAAAAAATGTCTAAAAAGTTGTTAAAAAATAATTAGTGATATCTGGGTCCGTTCTGCACACTCACTTACCGATTCATAGTCCACGCACATGGCTGGGCCAATCAGAGGCCAGCAAGATATCCATGGACAACGTGTCTGCTGATCAGATGGTGAAAACCGTGAGGTGCATCATATTTTTTGAAACGGTTGCCATGTTGGTTCTGCGGACAATGTCTTGAAGCAAGGCCCCATAGTAAGGCTCCTGTCTGTGCATGCCCATGGCTTGGAGGACTTGGAGGGCCTCTCTCACCTTTACAACCTATAGCAAACTATGGATCAGTCTCCAGGCAGGCAGCCTGTAACCCTACAAACTTCGACCTCTGTAACTGAATGCACCCTTCAGAATACCTTTGATTGATGGCTGAAGATTGTCATTGCCTTCCCCAATCACCAAAACAACTGTGAACCAATGTGTGCCTAAACCTTTCTGCCTTCCTTGCCTTACTTATTCTCACTTAGTCCCTCTTTCATCACATTTTGTGGCTCTTTTTGAAATTCGAAGCCTGGCATATGTTTTTTAACATCCTTGCACCCCTTTTGCATTGCATTTTGTGTTTCTTTTCGAAAATCGACACCTTCTGTGTGTTTTTTATGGTCCTTGCACCCCGTTTGCACTGCATTTTGTGGCTCTTTTTGAAAATCGAAGCCTGGTGTATGTTTTTTACCTTAGGTATCTCAGAGCGGGCACTGGACTGGTTGACCTCCTTCCTCAGTGATAGTCCATCCCAAGTTATTCTGGACTCTTTCTCCTCCACCAACTATATCGCCACCCACAGTTTACCCCAGGTGTACCCCAGGCCGACAACATCTCTCCCTGGCTTTCTAACCCCTATCTTGCTGCGCTTGCACACCTCATTTCCACCTTCTCCCCTTACTTCCAGTGTTATGCAGATGACAAAAAACTCTTCTTCAAACTTCCCTCTGACCCTCTCCTTACTTGAATCATCATTCCTGACTGCCTATCTGCCATCCACTCCAGGTTTACTTCCAATGATTTCTGCCTAAACGCCAGCAAGACTGAGATCCTTCCTATTGGGGCTTCTGCTCCCTCTTTCTACCTCTCACTCTGGCCATCTTCTATGGGCTCTCCCCCTTCTCCTCCATCTCAAACAAGAAAACTTAGAGTCATCTTCGACTCCTCTCTATCCTTCCTCCCTTGTCAAGAAGAACCACTCTCAACTCTACTCCTTAAGGGAAGTCTTCCTTTCCTCACTTTCCCCCAGAAGCTCAATGTCTCTAGAGCTCTGGTTCTCTCTAGGCTAGACTACTGCAATATCCTTTTCCTTAATCTACCCTCTTCTTCTCTATGACCCCTCCAACTGATCCAGAATAGGGCAGCATGACTTATCCTTGGCCTCAACCCAGGGACTGTGTTTCTGCAGACCTAAAAGCTTTCCACTGGCTCCTGGTTGCTGCAAGGATGAAAATCAAATCCCTCTGCATCATCCATAAGGGTATCTGGTCATTGCATCAAATGCAATACTATCGAAGGCCTTACATCAAATTATGCATTAAGAAAAAGCATTGAATGCATATTTTTAAAGGTAAAGTGTTTAGTTTAATTATAATGGGTTGTAAAGGTTCAAAAAGGGAGCTTGGGGGGGGCCCATTTAAAAAAAGAAATTAAAAAAATGCATTTGATGCAATTTTTTTCGATGCATTTTTTTAGATAGAATGGTGTGTCGATGGTAGGAATTCGATGCAATGACTAGGAACCTCCATAAGCAGTCTGGGGATGGGGACCACGCTATCTACATCTTGCTCTCACTAAATACTCTCTCTCCAGATCTTTACGTTCTTCTGGCACCAGCTCTCAGTGCGTCAAGCACTTCGCTAAACAGCAAGTTGGTTGACGATTTCTTTTCTCAGCAGGTTCCCTCCTATGGAACAGCCTCCCCCTTCCTCTTCATCTTGAGCCAGATCACCTCAAATTCCAGAAGCTCCTCAAGACTTTCATTTTCACCTCCTCCTTCCCTTCCTCCCTCCTCTGCTAAACTCCACAGTTGCTGAGATTGGTGACAAAGGCCCTTATGTGTCCTCCTGGGCCCTGGCCTCCCACCCACAATCGCCTTCAGCATCCGTCTGCTTCCCAGCACTTGCATTAGCACTCCCTGGCCTATGCCACTACATACCTGCACTTATTTATTGGCAGCTGACCACTCATGTAGGAACCTACAGCTGCTCACTCCCCACCACTTTCTTGTACACCTAGCACTTACCCCCCACTTGTCTCAGGAGGAAAGAACAGCGGCAACATGCTCGACTTGGAAGCAAGATGACATGGAGCAACACAGGTTTAATCCCCAGGTCTGCGCTTAGAAACCACTTGGTATTAAGCGCGTTATAAATAACCTATCATATCATATCATATCATACCATATCATATCACTCCCTCATCCCTCTCTCTCTCACTCTCTCTGCACTTGAACGTTCTGAATGCTCACAAGGCCTAGTATGTCTGAATTTATCTTATTTCAAACACAATTAATGTATAAGTGCCTTACAAATGCACAATACATAAATAAAAAACAATAAATAAATGTCTGATGTCCGTGGATAGCGCAGTGGGGATAAAGTCTGAAAAACACATTTGGGATTATTTTTACTTTTTTTTTTTTTTTATTGATTTAGCTGTTAAAAACAACTTTTCAATATACAAAATTCAAACATCAAACATTAAACATTTTAAAGCAACACACATTTTCATTAAACATTTTTAAAACAACAACAACAAACATTTTCATTTAAACATTTAAAATTCATATTGGATGTGCCGACTCAAACAGCGCCAGTACTATTATTACTTTAACATCACAAAAGACATATTGGTAAATTAGCAAATATCAGTCAATCTAATTATTACATCACAATCAGAATATTCATAATACACAGATTATCTGGTAGATGTCTTAGTAATCAGTTACTCCTCGTCAAGTCAGTCGCTGTTTGAGCTTGAAACCACCTCTCAGGTAGGAATATCCCAATTTATAGCCATCAAGAAATTACCTAGGGCCACCTGGACAGAATATTTGTTGGAACATAGTAGAAAAGACCAGCGCATGTCGTAGGCAATGATTGTTAACATACTCATCACCTTTGAAAAATGTTTTGATCTTAAAATAGATAATTGAACACAATTGCAGACTAGGTGTTCAAGAGATTCAATCGTAGTCGAGTCATTACAAAATCTGCATGACAAAAGTGATCGAGGTCTCAAATTGCGTCTCACTTGAACTTGGTGAGTGGGCCATAGATCGAAGCGTGCTCTCATTATTCCTGATCTCAATACAACTGATGGAAATTTTAATAGATAAGATTCAGGGCTTCTTACCGTTTTGGGCCAAAATCGATATTTACATGGTTGATGGTATTTGTGGCATTTCTCTAAGGTCTTAATCCAGTCTAATTGGTACAAAAGATTTTTTGCCTTTGTTGGGTTAGAGATTAACAAGGTTATTGGTATGCTTGCGACCGCAAGAGCTTCTAAACAGAAGTCAATCCATAGTTTCACAAAGGATTTATCCGATGTTAACATAAAGCCAGAAATAATCGACAAAATAGTTACTTTTTGAGATGCCACTATGCATTTACGTAAAAACATACAACAACGCCATGTATAAATAGCATGCATTGAGATAAGGCCCAATTCATAGCGCAGCCAAGGGCCTGGAACACAGTTCGGCAAAGATAACACCGCTCGCCAATATTTTCCCTCGAATTTATCAAAGACAAATTTTCTGAGATTTTTACAGTTCAAAATGGATTCCGCTCCATATATAATCGAAGGGATTGCTTTTACAGTCCAGAAAACTATTGCCGGTTGAATGGAAAATTTCCCAAATTTGTGCAGTATTATTTTGGTCTGCGAAATGGCCGCAGTCAGCTTTGCCTCCATGCGTTCGATCTGGCTGCATGAGTTGGTTAGACCATCAAACTCAACGCCTAAGTAGGTGTAAGTTGGTACAATATCTAGTGGTGTATTATTTATTGACCACACCAACCTAGTCTTACTAAGTTTGTTAGCTTGATAGACTACAATCTTGGTCTTTTTAGTATTGACCACCAGTTGATTCATACATATGTATAGGTCAAACGCATCTATAAGGTTCTGTAGACCCTTCGGCGTCTTAGAAATTAGGACAATGTCATCAGCGTAGTTCAAGTTAGTAATTTTAATCCCTTTTAAAACAGGGGCATCAGAACATATCTGTAAAAAGGAGATACTCAAATCATGTATAAAATAGTTAAAAATTGCTGCCGCTAATATGCAGCCTTGTTTTAAACCTCGCGCGGTCTGAATAGGAGCAGATAGCAACCCTTCCAAAGTAAGCCTTACGCGAATAGAAGTTGTACCATGAAATGCATGTATGATGTCAAAGAGGTCTGCTGGACAATTGTCTCTTATTAATTTCGCCAGTAATAAAGGTCGAGAAACAGAGTCAAATGCAGCGTGCAGGTCAATAAACGCAAAATAGACTGACTGCTTATGGGACTGGCAAAGGGCTTTAATTGTGTTCAATGTAAAAAGATTGACACAAGTACCCATGCCCGAAACAAAGCCTGTTTGGTAAAGATCGCGTTTACCACAGGTTTCTGTCCATTGATTGAATTCTGACAATACTAATTTTGCAAACAATTTGCCTGGGATATCTAACAAGGCAATTGGCCGGTAATTACGAGGATCTGAACGGTCACCCTTCTTATAAATAGGGACTATCACAGAACTTAGCCAAGAGGCTGGGAGTCTGCGATTGATCATCACTTGTATAAAGATTGCATGAAGATTTGATGCCCAAAGTCTTGGATTGTCCTTCAAAATGACATTATGGAGGCCATCGGGACCGGCAGCTCGTGATGAGCTTAAATTTTTGATCATTGCTTCTAGAAGGTCAGGGGAGCAGTGGATGGCCCATGGTTTAGAGGACTGGATCTGGTGATCATTCGTATCAAATTCTGGGATTATTTGGTTGCCAAAAGAGGGCCTGGAAATGGTGGGGGAGTGGTATAATGTTGATATGAATCTGTTTGTAAAGGTGACAAAAAGGTGTGCAGGTGCTGCCGAGTCCACAGACACCCCTACTGACCGCGTACAGTGTAGTGAGAAAAAAAAACTGGAAATACATTTGGGGTTATTTGGTAACTGAAAGAGGATCTGGATCGGGTGGGGGAGTGGAATAAGATTGACATGGAGCTGTTTTTATGGGTGAAAAAAAGGTGGGCAGGTGCCGCCGAGTCCACGGACACCACAGTAGTTTGCAGACCTGCATGTGCAATCCTTGGGCCTCATTCCGAGTTTGGAGGTAAGTACCGGTCATTACCGGCATGGTGCAAATAGCGTGTCCGAGCTGCCAATAGACCGCTAAAAGCGGCCTATTACGACTTTGCAGGCACGAACTTTGCGATCTTTAAAAACACAATCCATTGCCATCCTCACCAGACAGGACCCCTGGCAAACTTTGAACACTGTGGATGCATCCCATCATCAAGGAGGAATGCCAAAAGCAACAAAAAAGAGAGCTGCCCACCTCAGGAAGGAGCGCTTCAGCCCGGATGAGCTCCAGATGATGGTGGATACTCTCCACGAGCATTCAGACACCGTTTTCAGCTGTGACATGCGGAGGGTGGCGGTAATAAAAAAAAAGAGATCTGGGCCATAGTAGCACAGAAGGTGAGCGCCGTGGGAATCACCCTGCGCACCACCAAAGACTGCCAAAAATGGTGGGACGACCTGCGGCTGAGGGTGCGGAGCATCCTCTCGGCCAACAGTAGCTAGGCCCTGGAGACAGGAGGAGGGCCAGGTTCCCCCATGAAATTGATGCCATGGGAGGAGACGTGTGCGGCCATGATAGGCCAAGAAGCCATTGAAGGGGTTGGAGACATGGAGTGCGGGGCAACGTCATCCGTCGATGGAGGTGAGTGTCCAAAGTCAATACTGCAAACGCATTTGTTATGAAAGTCACTGCTAAGGGCTGGGCAAGGTGTCACGTCATGGTTGGCCAAACCCCCCCTTTAAATCATGCCGAAACAAGTGAGACCCAGGCTAGTGCCAGGTGCAAGCTTGTAATCTATATGGCACATACCACACGAAGAGGCCCATTCCGTGAGGCACACAGGGCAGTTGATGTAAACAGTGTGCATGTGAGCCAGCACAGTACCCGGCCAACATGAGTGACACAGACATATGCATGCATTTACCATCCAAGCATAGATCAATGTGCCGTTCACCACCCAAATGCCGACAACCCAGTAGAATCTGATTGTGATATCGTAGGCATGTCCAAATGCTGACTCTCAAATCATCACTCATACCGTCCCTCTCTTTCACCCCCACAGGCAGCGAGCATGACAGCGAGGACCAGGCAAGCAACCAGCCCAGCACCTCCAGGGGCCAAGTCAGGGCCCACCGTCTACCTGCGAGCAGGAAAACACCTCAAGCCACACCACTGGCTCCAGCAAGGCCTGTGGAGGGTGCACAACCCCCACCCCTAGCCCACCCAGCACTGGCGGCAGACACCTGCCCTATGCCGCACTCTGAGGAGTCCAGTGTGGATGGGGAGATTGCAGCCACATGCCCCCTCGATGTTCCCGACAGCCCCTCATATGCGGAGCAACTGAGGAGGACACTTATGAGATTGTCCACACCCCTGACGGCCAAACAAACCCCCAGGTCTCATATAGTGACTCTGGTGACAGTGAAACACCTGGGCTTACGGGGCAAGGAGGAACACTGGAACATGCCAGTCCTCTGGCCAGTTCCCTCAGTGAAGCACCAGAAAGACATGTGAGCCCGATTCCCAGTGGGCCAACCACATCAGCCACATCAGCCATTGATGCAGAGCGGGCTCAGCAGCTCACAGGCCTCATAAATGACTTCCTGCAAGACAATCGGCAGGCCAGGGAGGAGTGGCGGAATGAACTGTGGGCCCTGGACGAGGTCATCACAGCCAGCACAAACCAGCTCTGCGAGGTCCTTGGCCGGATAGCATAAGCCCTGGAGGCTGCACCTCCTGCACGAGAGCCCCAGCAGGAGGACACACCTTCTCAATGTTCCTCCACCCAGACCAGCCCGCTCCGTCGCTCACAACGTACATTGCACCGCCAGGACATGGATCCCCCTGGCTCTGGGAGCGCACATTGACAATGCTGACATACACATGTGGCCTATATAGTCCTTATGGAACTAGTGTGAGGTTGTTGTGGTGGGAGGGGGTGAGGCTGTGTTTGTGAGTTGTGGGTGGAGGCTGAGGGGGGTGAGGGTGTGTTTAGGAGTTATGGGGGAGGGGAGTTAGGGTGTGTTTGGGAGTTGTGGGGGGAGCGGGAAGGGGGAGGGTGTGTTTAGGAGTTGTGGGGGGAGTCGGAGGGGGAGGGTGGTGGAGGGTTTGTTTTTCACGTTTGAACCTTCTAATTCAATACACTGGTTGTTCATCAAAAAAAAACAGAGTGGACATTCATCATTGCGCATGTGTCATTCAATGTTTCACAGTGCATAGTGTACATGTATCCCCACACCCAGTGCCCGATGTCCTGACATCCTCACACCCTCTGCTGACTTGTGTGTCAGAAATATTGTCCAATCAATGATTGCCGCACGGCACGTCCCTCCTGTGCATCGGCACCGTGATGCTGTCCTGCCACTTCTTCCTCCTCCTCCCCTTCATCATCATCAGGTGGTAGAAGTTCCATGTCAGGGGGCAGGGGTACGTTCCGACGGATGACCATATTGTGCAGCATTACACATGCCATGGTGATCTTGGCCACCTTCTCATGGCTGTAGATAAGTGCCCCACCCGACCGGCTGAGGCAACTAAATTGTGCCTACAACAGGCCAAAGGTCTGCTCAATCACCACACGTGTACGGGTATGGGAAAGATTGTAGTCCTCCTCATGCCTGTTCTGTGGGTTTCAGACAGGGGTCATGAGCCACGGCTTCAAGAGATAGCCACCATCACCTGCATGAGAGGGGAATAAAGGTAATTGTTCGTACATTCATGGTGGACAACTGTACTAGTCTTACATGGCAGCAGGTAATTTCTGCCCATACACACATGTCCCTGGATGCATTTCCCCCATTTCTGAGCCCGCTATGTGTCCTGTGCAATGGGATGATGGAGGGGGTATCATCCTCAGGATGGGTTATGATGTGCACTCACATCTTGTTGCACGTGCATCGTATATGCATGCAGCAGTGTTAGAGTGAAATCATTGATGTGTTGTGTTCTGTGAGATTTGGTAGCATGGAGTGTTGGCTGTTGTCAGTAGCATATCCGTAATTCTGCACTGATCAGTACCATGGTGACTAGCAGCACTCCTATGGGTGTGTGGAACCAGTGACACCCTGTGGTATCCCTGTTAGGCTCAGTTCAATGCACTTCCAGGGATGACTGTCTGGTGTGGTGATATGCTGGAGGCAGCGACATAGTGCATATGCAGTGCATAGTGCTAGATGCCCTTACGGTGTGTGAGGGCCGCCGATAAGTGGTGCATGTGTTGTGGGATGTGGCCTGGTCACCTGTTAGTCATGTAATGTTAGGTGTCGGCCTTACTTCATCACTGTGGGATTTGGTAGTTATGTGCCATTTCACTGGCTCTAGGGCACAGTGTTCGGTGAGACGAACATCGTGCACTGACGTCAACATTTCCACCCAGGTGGAGTATACACCCCCCCACTTCCCACACAGGTGGAGTATGCAGGCACCCGCCTCACAACCCCGATGCACTCCCATGGCACAGTCAGGCAACTCACTAAGGAGCCAGGCACGTCGTCCAGCATGTCGCTCCATATAGCGTTTTAGTGTGGAGTTCTGCAGGACCAAAGAGTCATGAGTTGATCCTGGATATCGGGCACAGCATCGTGTGATGATCTTGCTGGCGTTGCATACCATCTGCACGTTGATGGAGTGGTATTGCTTGCGGTTGTGATACGCCTCCTCCATGGCATGCAGGACCACCAACTCCACGTGTGATATGCCATGCATGTGCCCCACTGTGTGCTGTTAGGTGCCTGTGGCAAGGAAGTGGAGCACAGACACTACCTTCAGTAGAGGGGGGATGGCGGTGCGTATTTCAATGAGGCTCACTATATCGTCATGTATCAGATCCACTATGGTGGTGATGGTGTCACAGTCAAGGTGGTACAGTGTGTGGATCTGCTCTGGTGTTAGGTTGAAGGGAGTGGCTCTGATGCGAGGGATTGGGGGCTGCTGGCGTGGTAACGGTGGCTGTACTGGTGGGGTATGCTGGGCCTGTCTCACCCTAATTCTCCTTCTGTGTATCCTCTGTGGTGGGGGCTGTGGCTGTTGTTGCTGCTGTTGTTGTTGCTGCCTTGCAAGCAGGGCCTCCAGCTCCAGTAATGCTACTACTATTGGTATCATCTTGGTGTGGGAGGGGGTGTGGTGTGTGGGAGTGCTCCTTTTGTGCTGTGCCATACTCCATTGCCTCCAACTGTGCTGATTGTGTGCTCCTGTGGCTCTTGGAAACACTGCTCAGGGTTCTTAACACCTTCTCGGAGATGCCGGTATTTACTCCCTGCCGGTAAGGTACTTTTTGGGCTTCAGGAAGCCGTTATTTGCATGTCCGCATTACTTGGGATCAGCTCCGGTTTATGGCATGCCGCTAATTTCAGCACGGTGTGTCGCGTGCGCGACCCTAGAGCGCTATTTATGGCATCGTACTTTACGGTGCCGTAATTAGCGATCTGGTGGGTCAGAATAGCCCGTAGCGGTAAGCGATGCCGGTAATCCTTTACCGGCATCGTTTTTCCCTTACCTCCAACCTCGGAATGACCCCCCATGTATTTTATGAGGGATTAGCCAATCAGGTTGTGTGGCTTTGGAGGGAGAGTTGACATGTACAGGAGTACAGGGTAGGAAGTGTTTTCTTTGTTGTGTGGAGTGAAGATATCTATGGCTATGGCTGTGAAGAAACAGAGTGTGTGGATGGTGGAAGATTCCTGGATCCATTCATTGAAGGTTTATAGTGAATCTCGTGGCATATCTGCTACTATTGGATTAGACAAAAAGGAACTTTCATGGTATGCAGATTGTGGGTTAAACTGGGTAACCTTATTACCATTCTGTGAATGGATGGCTCACTTTAAATGTCCGGATATTATTGTTGTGCATTATGGAGGCAGACGTTTGGGCTCTGTGACTCCAGGATCTTTGCAGGTTGCACTGAAGGACATGTTGAGAAGCCTAATGGAACTGTTTCCAGTTGGGAAGATTATTTTTTCTGAAATCAATCGAAGACAAATATGTAGATGACCACACATTTTTTGGTCGTCAGATGGAAGAAGGTAGCCAGCTTGTGAATGGTGGTGTATGTGCATTTTTATATGACTTAAGAATGGCATCTTTTACAACGAAAAGTTGGATGATGTAAATAATTTTCGAGGAGATGAATTTGACTGATGTCGGATATCAGATTTTTCTTTTCAATATCCAAAATGCACTGACACAATTTGTGTGGACTTGTGAAATATGGTCAGATGGGCCTGCTCAAGAGCCTGCAAAATATGTCAACATGTTTTTTCCAAGTAGGGCTGAACACTGCAATGTCATTCAAGTATGCCATGCAGAAGTCCTCCATCCCATTCAGAACTTGATTGACGATTCTTTGGAATGTAGCAAGTGCATTCTTTAATCCAAAAGGCATAACCTCAAAATGGTAGAGGCCTGCTGGGGTTGAACATGCAGTTTTCTCCTTGGCATGGTCTGGCAGGGCTATTTGCCAATAGCCTGACGTCAGATCAAATGTACTGAGTTACTTGGCTGCACCAAGCTTATCCACCAGTTCATCTGTCCTTGGTAAAGGATGGGCCTTTGTCTTAGTGACTGCATTTAGAGCTCTATAGTCCACACAGAATCTCAACTCCTTAGATCCTGCCTTTTGTACTAGAACAACTGGACTAGACTATAACCCCGAGATCAAGAATCTTGTTGACATCTTCCTTTATGTGGGATCTTACATGTTCTGACATTCTGTAACCTCTGCTTTTCACAGCTAAACAGTCACCAGTGAGAATTTCATGCTGGCCCCAAGGGGTCAAGCCTAGTGAAAGTGAAAACAGGGAGGCAAACTGATTTAACAGAACTTTGCACTCCTCCTGTTGTTCAGATGTCAGATTAAAAGAGACATTGACTCCTTCTATGTTCTCATCCAAAGGTTTGCCTCTGATTAGGTGAGGTAGAGGTTCACTCTCCTCCTCCTCTAGAGCTGAAACTAGAAGCAAAGCTCCCAGTTCTGGCCTCGAGACATATGCCTTCAAATGGTTGGTGTGAAAAACTCTGGGAGCCTCCTTAGGTCTGCCTAAATCCACCAGATAGTTCACCTCTCCAAGCTTGCCCACAACCTATCCATTTGTCCGGCAAGGCCCTCTGCATTGTTGGCACCATAACTAGTGCTAGCTGGTCTTGAGTAAACTCAACCATGCTGGCCTTCTGGTCATGCCAATGTTTGACCAGAGCCTGACCTGCTTTTAAGTTATCACTAGCTTCTGCCATCATGTGCGACATTCTCCTCCGGAGACCTATCACATAGTGAGTCACTCGGACTAGCTTGGGGGAAGGAGCACTCACCAACCCCTCCTTACACAGGGCCAATGGACCTCTGACTGGATGGCCATAGAGATGTTCAAAGGGACTGTAACCAACTCCCTCCTGAGGGACTTCTCTATAAGCAAAGAGAAGGCATGGCAGTAGAAGGTCCCACTTTCTTTTAAGGGGTTTCTCTAAAGCACCAATCATATTCTTCATAGTACAATTAAACCTCTCTACAAGTCCATTTGTCTGTTGAAGGTAGGCAGCAGAGAACTTTTAAGTGACACTACAGTTTATACGCATGGCCTGCATGTAGTGGGACATAAAACTGGATCCCCTGTCGGATATCACTTCATTAGGCAACCCTAGTCTTGTAAAAATACCAAATAGAGCCTTAGCTACAGCCTGAGCCGTAACAGTCTTCATAGGTATTGCTTCAGGATACCTAGTAGCATGGTCTACTATAACCAGGATAAACCTATTTCCTGAATACGTGGGAGGATCAAGGGGACAAACAATGTCGATGCCCACCCTCTCAAAATGAACTCCCACCACTGGGAGAGACACCAAGGGTGCCAAATTCTTGACTCCACTCTTGCCAGAGGTTTGGCAAGTTTGACAGCGCCTACAGAATTTTTCAGCTTCTGAACCCATTTTAGGCCAGTAGAATTATAGGGAGCGCCTTTCCTTGGTCTTTTTTAAACTCAAATGACCAGACAAAGGTATCCCATGGGCCAACTGTAGGAACTGGAGTCTGTTTTCTAGGGGCACTACAAGTCTTTTGCAGTCCCCAGGGATAGGGAGAAGAGGCCATCTTCCCAGTGAAACCTATGCTTTCCAGCTTCATGCCCATCAAGTTGTGAAGCTGCCTGTTGCTGAAGACCTTCAAGAGTAGGGCACTCTCTTTGTCCTCTGTGGAAGTCTGCCCTGTTGGGTCCACGTTCTGCCAGTAAAGACTGCAGCTCTGGATGGTCAACAGGATCCAGATCTCCAACTTGAGTTATGCCTTCTTCCAGATCGGACTATTCAGAAGCTGGCTCAACCACACAGGGTTGTACCTCACACTCAGCCTCAGCAGGTGGAGGCGTCACAGGTGTGACTTTGGACAATCTTGGGGATGTCCTCGTTGGTAGCACAGGGGTGCTATCTGCTTTCTTCCTGGAGGTCTTGGGTTTCCTCTTTGCCTCTTTCTTTCCTGAAATAGCAGTGAACAATTCCGGTGGACTGGGGGTGATAGCTTTCTCTATCAATTCCCCTGGAGAGCCCCTCAAAGTCCTCTCCCTTACAGGCCTAGTGAGCTCCTGTTTCCTTTTACTGGGAGGCCTGGGATTACTGGACACAACTTCAAGAGTTTTCAGGTAATTACCCCACAGGACTCTCCCAGGCACTTCACTCTGAACACTAACAGGTATTTTGACAGCATATCATTGCACTGGATGAGATGATGGCTGGGGTCTCCTGGCCATTCACAAGAACACTGGCCCTCATTACACGGTAGGTGGTAAGGGTTTACCAGTACCGGTATTTTACCGGTACCGGTAAACCCTTACCGCCTTACTACGAGGTCCCTTTGCGGGTTCGAGACTTTAACGCCTGCTTTTTGCAGGCGTTAAAAACCAACCCGCAAAGGGACCAAGGTGCTAATTACTGTACCGCAATCTGCGGTACCGTAATTAGCGCCTTCCCCATTCCCATAGAGCCCTATGGGGCCCTGTGGGGCAAAAATGGGAATGCGGAAGGGCAATGGAAGAAGGCGGAATTACTGCCTTCACAACCTCGGAATTAGGCGGTAATTCCCCTTTCTTCAAAGGCGGTGCCGGTAATTCCACCGCCTAATGTGTAATGAGGCCCACTGTCTTTGTGATAGTCTTTAGTATTATCTGGGATGGAATTATAGACATCAAAATTCTGTTGTTCCCACAAACCCAGGGACACAAAAGAAACACTAGCTGAGACTCTCATGGGTTCATCAGCCAGTAGATGAAAGTTTCCACTAACCATAGGTACTTCTTCCGCTGGGGAGAAGGCTAAGAAGGCCGTGTGGACCCCTGAAGGTTTACTCTTACATCTGGGATCCCCTTTCACATGGTCAGTTGACCCACACACATAACATTTCCCAAATGTTTTGATGAATGGGGGTTTGGTCTGACTTCCATCTGGTTTGGGTCCAGATGGTTCAATAGCCTGATTTGGGTTCCCTTGTGGCTTACCCTTATGTTGCTGTTTGGGGCCCTCTCTTGGATTGGAGGTATTAGAATTCTCATTTTTATCTTTCTTTGGCTGCTTTCCCTCATCCTTCTTCTGAGTTGCCCAAGAATCCTTGTGAGTAGCCCTGTTGGCAACCCACAAGTAAGCAGCCTTAGATAACATATTTGGATCTATCTCCTTAGAATGAGCCAAGTGCTGTTTGAGCTAAGGAATGCAGGCATCATAAATTGACTCCAACATAACAAGATTTCTCATACCTTCATGAGTGTTTACTCTGTAACCCTTAACCCAACCATTTAAGTTCTTCAAACATTCCCATACCCAGAAGCCCAACGGGCACCATCATGCTTTTTGAGGGTCCTAAACCTCATAAGGTTTAAATTAAATCTAAATTTAAATCTAAATTAAAGCTAGCTTCACACACTCATAATCCATCCTATCCACCTCCCCCAACTCCATCACAAGCAAGGGAAGCAAATGATTCCCTGTAATGTCTTGAATCCCATGGTTATATTCAAACATTGCCAACCAATCCAAAATATCAAGCTTAGCCTCATACATACCAACAATTTCTTTAGGCATCTGGGGTATCTTAGGACTGGAAGACCTAGAAGACTCTTGGAGAGAAGCATTTTCAATAGACAACTTTTTCATTTCTAAGGCATGATTCAACTCCATTTCTCTGAGCTTAAGTTCTTGATGCTTTTGTTCAGTTTGAGCATTAGTAATTTAGAATTCCAATATTCAAGCCTCATCTTTTCTAGAGCAATGCATTCTGGACTGAGTGTAGACCTGACGGGGTCCCAGTGGACAAAGGCTGAGGTTGCTGAGCAGGTAGAGGAGCAGTAAGGCCTACATTGTGAGACACATCTGCCTCATATAACTGACCCATAATAACAGACACATTATCATCCTCATCATATTCCACATTTGCTGAAGGGACATGTATTTCAGACCCACTCCCATAACTTTGTTTCTCTAACAACCTTTCATTTAATTCTGAATTTCTGCCTTTAAGATAGAGATTCCTTTCTCTACACAGATTTTTCAGATAATCTACAGTGTAACTAAGTAGGGTCTCCTGACTGTAGCTTTGCATATCAGACATGATAAACAAATTAGCTTTTTAGTGATGTTTAGCCGGGGTAATAGCAACACTCTAAGTGTAATCACTATACTTGATCCTCACCGCTGTACACCAGCGTTAGGCAAAATCATGTGCAGTACCCTTTAGGAACACCACACACAATTAACACTACAAGTGACAGTACAAATTCACTGTTGGTACACGCCTGTACTACACAGTAAAGTGATAGTGATGGCTGAGCAGCCAAACTTATCTCAAGAGTAAAGTGAGCAGTATCAATAGTTACAGAAAGGACAGCAATTACTATGGTTCAAACAAACACTGACTCAGGTTTCTGAGTAAAAGAATATACATTTATTTACACATTCACTAAATAAAGCAGCAGAAAAATCACACTCTTAATATACTAGACAACACCCAATCAATTCTGGACAAGTTAGGCTCAAAATGAAGTATGAGCAAAATGGCACTCCAGCTATTTAAAAGGGAGGGAAAGACAAGGATATACAAAATTAGGCAGCACCAACAAGTAAGGAAGTAGGACAATCTCGAAAAGGCTTGCTACAATGAGGATTCAAATCAATAGGCATGGGCCAATGTTAAGATTCAGCGTTTTTGCAGAGGATCACACAGTTCAGAGTAGTTTGCGGTTAAGTCTTTGCCAAGTGTTCGAAACGAAGTTGGTCGAAGGAAAAGTTATTTAAAAGAGTAGAGAAGGACAAGCCCTCGGATTGGTGAAACACTTTCACCGCAGTCGGACGGAACAAACAACCGGGTTAGAACAGTACCTTAGATGAAGAAGAAGGCTGTAGCTGAGGCAGAAGTTCCTGGCAGATCCTGAAGGCTCACGGTCCTGAAGCGACTGTCGGACTGACACAAAGTAGGAAGACAGGAGTGTCCTGCACTGCCCATGGAAGAAACCAGCAGCACAGCAAAGCAACAAATAAAAGGTGTGCTCCTTAAAACCCAAAAAGGGTCCGGTCCTCCTGGCTATCCGGTTCACTGCAGCTGTGCACAGCAAATTCGACCAGGGGAGGGAGGCCTTGCTTGGTGTTTGGTGAACTGGTTGGTCCTACCAGCTCAAGGGAAGAAGATTCCTTGCAGATCTTCTCTGTCGTCGAAGTTTGGAGATTCAGACCCGCAGCAGGTCTTCACCGGGAGGCTCAGTCATGGTAGTGGTCTTCTTCTTTCAGTTTCTCTTCGGTTCTCTCGATCCAGTGGCGACTCTGGCTTCCAAGTCCAAGAGACCTGCTTTTTATGCAGTTTACCCCCATTCACACAGCTGGGCTGTCAATCACACAGCAGGGTGGCTGTCCGGAGGGGACAGTCACCACAGCCAATCATACAGAGTGTGGCAGAGACCCTGTGCAGGGAGTCTCAAACTCCTCCCTCACATCCTGTCCCCCTCAGACATTCAGACACCTAAGGAGGGCTTCTGTGTAGAAGCTCGCCAAAGGATGGCGAACAAAGGAACCAAACCCGCTTTGGCACACAGAGAAAACACGAGAAAGACCTTTACAAAAAGAAATGGCAAATAAACCCAGACAGAACCAAATAAAAGTAGTCGGGTCCAACGGATTTAAGTTCGAGGCTACTAACTTAGCCTAAAACAGTTCCAAGGCTATTTACATAGACCGCGGTAGGAAAAATAGGGTAGATACCACTTCCACGAGCCAAATCTTAAAGAAAGGGGAACAAAATAATATTCCATGAGAAACAGACAAACAGGGATAACTATGAACCCTTTCCAGTACTCTATGTAAGATAGTTTGCACTGGGTCTGTGCTTTTAAAAAGAGTAATAAAGTCAATGGTAACTTTACATGTTCTGAGAGACAGTAGTCAGTCCAAGAAAATGGAGTTTAAAAGTGTGAAGTCTGAAAAAGACAACCTTGTGTCACTGCACTAAGGGTGCTGTGTAACACACAGTAAAAAGATGATGCCTATGAAGTAGGTGAAGCTCCACAGTCTATGAACACAGACATGTTAAACACACAGCAAAACACATGTAAGAGTGGGAAAAAGGCTCACACTCTTACCAGGTGAAAGAAAAAAATCCTAGAAATCCAGCAAAGCTGCCGAGGGACTCAGTATGTAAGTGTCACGCCCCAGCACTCACCCCCGCTCCCACTTTCTCCCTCACACTCGTCTCCCCTACATGGCGCCTCTCGCCATGATGTTTTCCACCCACATCAGCATGGAAGGCACGGCAGGCGGGATACCATGATGGGCAGACCCACCTCGTTTTGTCCTTTTCCGCGGTGGCGGTTGCCATGGCGCCTCCTCCACACCCGGCGACGCCAGCATACAAGGAAGCGCCGGCAGAACCAATCGCTGGCCGCGTTGTGCTCCGCGTAACGCGTGCGAGCGGTCACAACATGTGTCACATGACTCCGCTCGCAGCTTCAAAAGAAGCCGGCAAATACAACACGTCGCTTCACCAGCTACTTCTCCGGAGGACTGCCAGGCGTTACTTACTGCATCTTGTTACTTTCCTTGCTTTGACCTTGGAACGTTTTACTTGGATTTGCTTTCGCATTACCCTTGGACTTTGGCGTGCTCTCTGACCGCCCGGATCATCTTGACCTCTGTTTGAACACTGGACTTGGCTCTGGATTGCCCCTCTGTTTCTGCAACCTCGGATTGCTTCAAGTTTTGCCACAGATCAAGTTCTTGCTTTACCCAGGTGTTTCCGGAGTGCCAACTACATCATCCCAGCCTGCTGTTGGTTTCCCCTGCTGTTTGTGTAGGTCTCCTACCTATGCTACCATCCTTTAGGTAAGCTTTGTCACTGTACCTTATTTGCTCCCTCTGCCAGTTGCCGTTTGGGTGTTTCCTTGATTATAACCCTTTGCCTTATAGCACTTAGGGGTCCTTCCGCCGTTCCCGGTACCAGGCTGACGACGGCACTCCACACCTGTGGCCTCAAGGATTGCTAGGGCAGTAATTATTTCCTGTTCGAGCGGTACTTGGGGACGGAGGCATTACATAAATGCACAACCATCAAGTCTGACCCATCGAGCTAGAATAGGCTGTGAAGCCTTGTGGTCGTCCAGTTATGGATGCCTCAGCCGGGGACCCTGTGACTGCCTTAATACAAGCAGTGACATCACTTAGGGCAGACATGGCAGCTGCTACCACTGCTCTCCGCACTGACATGGCCACTGCCACTACTGCGTTGTACCACCATCTTGATGCCATGCAAAGCACACACCACCCCTTGCCTGTAGACGCCGAATTTCGGTGATGACGCTCCACCCCAAAACCCGATCCCTGTCACACCGCCCACCTTGCAAGCCCCGCCTGTGGTAGTTCAGACCCCCTTCCCTCTAGCAGCCCCCGAGAGATACCAGGGGGACCCAAAGAAATACTCCACTTTTATAAACCAATGCAAATTGCACTTTCTGTGTCGACCCCAGGCTTTTTCTGATTCAGTCACCAAGGCGGCCTTTCTCCTCTCCCATCTGTCAGGTGTGGCAGCCACGTGGGCCAACCTGTTGTTGGAGGGCGACCATCCTGCCCTGTAAGATTTTGAACTGTTAACCCAAGAAATGGCCAAAGTTTTCGACACCAGATACAAAGCACAATCCAGAGATATGGAACTCCATGATCTCACTCAAGGCCGATCAACTCTCATTAAGTACATCACCAAGTTCAACCAGCTCTCTGCTGAGACCTCTTGGCCAGAGAACAAGAAGGCAGTGATATACTATTGGGGCTTGTGTGATTCCATGAAGGACCCATTGTCTGTGGTGACCTCTCTTCCCTCGGTCTATGCAGACTTGGTTGACCTGACCTTGCAGGTCGACGCTAGACGAGCAGAACGTAGGGTGGAAGCAGGGCTATCCCATACCCCATCATCAACCACATCCGACACCTCACCCGAACCCATGCAGACCGGCGGGGTACGCAGCCCCATTACTCATGCCAAACGAGAGCGCAGAAGGACAGACAATGCTTGCTTCTACTGCGGTCTTAACAGGCATTTTGTAAAAGAGTGTCCCCATCGCCCAAAGAACAAGATTCCGGGTTTTCCAAAGACTCGCCCTTGAGATCAGGGGTTGGGGCGAGTCCTATACGAAATCCCTCTGATCCTGCTTTTGGTCCCGTCTGGCCTGTGGTGGTACAGGCTTCCTTGAACCCTACTGCTCGTACCTCCCATGCAATACGAATAGTGATCGACTCTGGAGCTACAGGCTGCTTTATTGACATAGCACTAGCCAGTTCATTGAATCTACCTTTGGTTACAAAGAAACACCCCAAGCCGGTTCATGCAGTGGACGGGGCGTCCCTTGCTTCTGGACCAACCATTTAACAGACAGCCCCATTGGAATTACTCATACAGGAAGTCCACAGGGAGACCATATCTTTTGATCTCATAGCCACACCTCAGTTCGGAGTCATCCTGGGCATCCCTTGGCTGAAAAGGCACAATCCTCTGATTAACTGGGGCACAGGTCAGGTCTCCTTCGAATCAGAGACGTGCCAATACTACTGCCTACTCGAGACACCTCGGGTTTCCAGTCCCGCAGACATCCTAGGGGTAGTCGCTTCTTTGGCCATAGAGGACAGGTCCGACAACCAGGACACGCACATGATAGGGGCAATTACGGGCAGCATACTTCCCGAGTACCATGATTTCCGGGCTGTGTTCGACAAAGGCTCTGCGGAAGGCCTAACTCTGCATCGGCCCTACGATTGTCCCATTGATTTAGTCCCTGATGCTCCGATCCCAAAGGGACGGATCTACTCCTTGACCCAGACGGAAGAACAAGTCCTGCAAGAGTATATACAGCAGGCTCTACGTCTAGGTCACATTCACCCGTCGACATCCCCAGCTGCGAGCCCTATCTTATTCGTTCTGAAGAAGGAAGGGGATCTCCGTCCCTGCATTGATTACAGGCGCTTGAACGCCATCACGGTAAAAAACCGCTATCCCATACCCTTTATTACCCCGTTGTTAGACAGGCTTACTCATGCCACAATCTACACCAAATTGGATCTCCGTGGGGCGTATAATCTCATACGCATGTGTGACGGAGACAAGTGGAAGATGGCCTTCTGCTCACGACAAGGGTTATTCAAGTACACGGTTATGCCGTTTGGCCTCTGCAATGCTCCTGCTACGTTTCAGCGCTTCATGGATGACATATTCAGCGACATCCTGAACGCTTACGTGGTAGTGTACTTAGATGACATACTGGTTTTCTCTTCCTCCCTCGAAGAACACATCACGCATGTTAAGGAAGTGTTGGCACGGCTCCAAGCCAACGCCCTATTCGCTAAACCCGAAAAGTGTCTTTTCCACACCAGTCAGGTCGAGTTCTTGGGGTTCCATAGCTCTCCCGTCCAACCAGTCCAAAGTCCAGGCGATCAACGGATGGCCAATCCCGACCACTCTCAAACAGTTACAGTCATTTCTGGGATTCGCTAACTTTTACCGACGGTTCATTGCTGGGTTCTCCTCTATCGTGGCAACTCTCACTGCTCTCACTAGTCCTTCCGTCCCCTATGTCTGGTCCATGGCACAACAAAACACTTTTGACTCTCTGAAAACCATGTTCACCACTGCTCCGGTGTTGCAACACCCTGACCCTGAGCTCCCGTTTGTTCTCGAGGCAGACGCCGCTTCCTATGCACTGGGCGCTGTATTGTCCCAACCCTGTCCTACCACTGGCCATTTGCATCCGGTACCATTTCTCTCACGTAAATTCACAGCAAGCGAATTACACTACACGGTTACGGAAAAAGAGCTACTGGCTATTAGGGACGCTCTACAAACCTGGAGGCACCATCTCTTGGGTGCAAAACACCAGACTGTGGTGTTCTCCGATCATAAGAACCTCCAGGACCTTGCCTCCCTGAAATGTACAAACAGCCGACAGGTACGTTGGCACCTCTTCTTTGCCGCGTTCGATTTCGTGGTCAAACACAGACCCGGTGTCGGGCATGGGAAAGCAGACGCCCTGTCTCGTTCTCCTGGGGGGGAGGTTCTCCCATCATTCCCTGAGACCTTGTTGGGTGAGACTCATGTAGAATGTGTCTGCACACCGTCGCCTTCCTTACAGTCCACCATACGGCAGTGGGTTTCCCAATATCCACAATCACTAACAGAATGGGATCCGGTTATGCAGGATGGGCTGCCTTTCGTACACAGGAAGCTCTTTCTTCCCACAAGTGAAACCAGGAATCTGGTGTTAGACTGGTCTCATGATGCTGCCATTAATGGTCACCCCGGGTAACATCGCACTATAGACCTCCTCAAACGCTGGTGTTGGTGGTTGACTATGAAACGCGATGTGCAGAACTATGTCAACACCTGTTCAGTTTGTGTCCAGGGCAAGTCACGCAGGGGCCGACCCTTGGGTCTTCTTCTCCCTCTTCCCGTTCCTCCAGGGCCTTGGCCTGATCACTGATCTGCCACGTACACAGGGTTTCGATACCATTTGGGTCGTCGTCGAATCCTATACCAAACTGGGGCGTTTCATACCGTGCAAGGGGGTACCCTCAGCCCCAGTCTTGGCTAAGCATTTCTTTAGGTCTGTGTTCTGTCTTTTTGGCTTGCCCCATGTGTTGGTTTCCGATTGTGGCACGCAGTTTACCTCCCGATTCTGGCGGGCCCTCACCTCTCTACTAGGTATCGACGCTCACTTCTCCTCTGCTTATCATCCAGAGAGTGATGGGCAGACCGAGAGGGTCAACCAGACATTAGAGCAGTTTCTACGCTGTCTGACATTACAGTACCAGGACACATGGCTCAACCTGTTGCATCTTGGCGAGTTGGCCTATAACAATACACTGCACTCTGCTACTGGGTTCTCGCCTTTCTTCGCCCTCTATGGCCAACATACCCGTACTCTCCCCATTCCGGACTTCTCCTCTTCAGATACCCCCGCCGCTTCGGCCTGTGCTCGGGATCTGGTCTCGGTCCATGCCCAAACGTTGGTCCACCTGCGCGAAGCCCAGGCCTCCATGAAAACCGCTGCTGACAGGAGGAGGGCGGATGCACCTGCTTACAGGGTGGGGGACCGGGTTTGGCCCTCTACCCGCCATTTGCACATCCACCCGGTGTTTCACGTCTCACTACTTAAGCCATGCCCTGGCCCCACCCGGTTAGCTGCCCCTCCTGCCCCGGTCTCTGTCTCGTCCCCTGATGTTTTTGAGGTGCGGGCTGTTCTAGGTTCCTGTATGTACAGGGGTGGGTTGCAGTATCTGGTGGACTGGCTGGGTTACGGTCCTGAGGACCGCTCTTGGGTTGCTTCCCGGGATGTACATGCTCCTCGTTTGGTGGCCCAGTTTCACCGCGAGCATCCTTCCAGCCCACGCGGTCGTGGGCCTTTGGGGGGCTCTGTCACGCCCCCGCACTCACCCCTGTTCCCACTTTCTCCCTCACACTTGTCTCCCCTACCTGGCGCCTCTCGCCATCATGTTTTTCACCCACATCAGCAGGGGAGGCACGGCAGGCGGGATACCATGGTGGGCAGACCCACCTCTTTTCGCCCCTTTTCCACAGTGGCGGTTGCCATGGCGCCTCCTCCACACCCGGCGACGCCAGCATACAAGGAAGCGCCGGCAGAACCAATCGCTGGCCGCGTTGTGCTCCGCGTAACGCGTGCGAGCGGTCACAACATGTGTCACATGACTCCGCTCGCAGCTTCAAAAGAAGCCGGCAAATACAACACGTCGCTTCACCAGCTACTTCTCCGGAGGACTGCCAGGCGTTACTTACTGCATCTTGTTACTTTCCTTGCTTCGACCTTGGAACGTTTTACTTGGATTTGCTTTCGCATTACCCTTGGACTTTGGCGTGCTCTCTGACCGCCCGGATCATCTTGACCTCTGTTTGAACACTGGACTTGGCTCTGGATTGCCCCTCTGTTTCTGCAACCTCGGATTGCTTCAAGTTTTGCCACAGATCAAGTTCTTGCTTTACCCAGGTGTTTCCGGAGTGCCAACTACATCATCCCAGCCTGCTGTTGGTTTCCCCTGCTGTTTGTGTAGGTCTCCTACCTATGCTACCATCCTTTAGGTAAGCTTTGTCACTGTACCTTGTTTGCTCCCTCTGCCAGTTGCCGTTTGGGTGTTTCCTTGATTATAACCCTTTGCCTTATAGCACTTAGGGGTCCTTCCGCCGTTCCCGGTACCAGGCTGACGACGGCACTCCACACCTGTGGCCTCAAGGATTGCTAGGGCAGTAATTATTTCCTGTTCGAGCGGTACTTGGGGACGGAGGCATTACATAAATGCACAACCATCAAGTCTGACCCATCGAGCTAGAATAGGCTGTGAAGCCTTGTGGTCGTCCAGTTATGGATGCCTCAGCCGGGGACCCTGTGACTGCCTTAATACAAGCAGTGACATCACTTAGGGCAGACATGGCAGCTGCTACCACTGCTCTCCGCACTGACATGGCCACTGCCACTACTGCGTTGTACCACCATCTTGATGCCATGCAAAGCACACACCACCCCTTGCCTGTAGACGCCGAATTTCGGTGATGACGCTCCACCCCAAAACCCGATCCCTGTCACACCGCCCACCTTGCAAGCCCCGCCTGTGGTAGTTCAGACCCCCTTCCCTCTAGCAGCCCCCGAGAGATACCAGGGGGACCCAAAGAAATACTCCACTTTTATAAACCAATGCAAATTGCACTTTCTGTGTCGACCCCAGGCTTTTTCTGATTCAGTCACCAAGGCGGCCTTTCTCCTCTCCCATCTGTCAGGTGTGGCAGCCACGTGGGCCAACCTGTTGTTGGAGGGCGACCATCCTGCCCTGTAAGATTTTGAACTGTTAACCCAAGAAATGGCCAAAGTTTTCGACACCAGATACAAAGCACAATCCAGAGATATGGAACTCCATGATCTCACTCAAGGCCGATCAACTCTCATTAAGTACATCACCAAGTTCAACCAGCTCTCTGCTGAGACCTCTTGGCCAGAGAACAAGAAGGCAGTGATATACTATTGGGGCTTGTGTGATTCCATGAAGGACCCATTGTCTGTGGTGACCTCTCTTCCCTCGGTCTATGCAGACTTGGTTGACCTGACCTTGCAGGTCGACGCTAGACGAGCAGAACGTAGGGTGGAAGCAGGGCTATCCCATACCCCATCATCAACCACATCCGACACCTCACCCGAACCCATGCAGACCGGCGGGGTACGCAGCCCCATTACTCATGCCAAACGAGAGCGCAGAAGGACAGACAATGCTTGCTTCTACTGCGGTCTTAACAGGCATTTTGTAAAAGAGTGTCCCCATCGCCCAAAGAACAAGATTCCGGGTTTTCCAAAGACTCGCCCTTGAGATCAGGGGTTGGGGCGAGTCCTATACGAAATCCCTCTGATCCTGCTTTTGGTCCCGTCTGGCCTGTGGTGGTACAGGCTTCCTTGAACCCTACTGCTCGTACCTCCCATGCAATACGAATAGTGATCGACTCTGGAGCTACAGGCTGCTTTATTGACATAGCACTAGCCAGTTCATTGAATCTACCTTTGGTTACAAAGAAACACCCCAAGCCGGTTCATGCAGTGGACGGGGCGTCCCTTGCTTCTGGACCAACCATTTAACAGACAGCCCCATTGGAATTACTCATACAGGAAGTCCACAGGGAGACCATATCTTTTGATCTCATAGCCACACCTCAGTTCGGAGTCATCCTGGGCATCCCTTGGCTGAAAAGGCACAATCCTCTGATTAACTGGGGCACAGGTCAGGTCTCCTTCGAATCAGAGACGTGCCAATACTACTGCCTACTCGAGACACCTCGGGTTTCCAGTCCCGCAGACATCCTAGGGGTAGTCGCTTCTTTGGCCATAGAGGACAGGTCCGACAACCAGGACACGCACATGATAGGGGCAATTACGGGCAGCATACTTCCCGAGTACCATGATTTCCGGGCTGTGTTCGACAAAGGCTCTGCGGAAGGCCTAACTCTGCATCGGCCCTACGATTGTCCCATTGATTTAGTCCCTGATGCTTCGATCCCAAAGGGACGGATCTACTCCTTGACCCAGACGGAAGAACAAGTCCTGCAAGAGTATATACAGCAGGCTCTACGTCTAGGTCACATTCACCCGTCGACATCCCCAGCTGCGAGCCCTATCTTATTCGTTCTGAAGAAGGAAGGGGATCTCCGTCCCTGCATTGATTACAGGCGCTTGAACGCCATCACGGTAAAAAACCGCTATCCCATACCCTTTATTACCCCGTTGTTAGACAGGCTTACTCATGCCACAATCTACACCAAATTGGATCTCCGTGGGGCGTATAATCTCATACGCATGTGTGACGGAGACGAGTGGAAGATGGCCTTCTGCTCACGACAAGGGTTATTCAAGTACACGGTTATGCCGTTTGGCCTCTGCAATGCTCCTGCTACGTTTCAGCGCTTCATGGATGACATATTCAGCGACATCCTGAACGCTTACGTGGTAGTGTACTTAGATGACATACTGGTTTTCTCTTCCTCCCTCGAAGAACACATCACGCATGTTAAGGAAGTGTTGGCACGGCTCCAAGCCAACGCCCTATTCGCTAAACCCGAAAAGTGTCTTTTCCACACCAGTCAGGTCGAGTTCTTGGGGTTCCATAGCTCTCCCGTCCAACCAGTCCAAAGTCCAGGCGATCAACGGATGGCCAATCCCGACCACTCTCAAACAGTTACAGTCATTTCTGGGATTCGCTAACTTTTACCGACGGTTCATTGCTGGGTTCTCCTCTATCGTGGCAACTCTCACTGCTCTCACTAGTCCTTCCGTCCCCTATGTCTGGTCCATGGCACAACAAAACACTTTTGACTCTCTGAAAACCATGTTCACCACTGCTCCGGTGTTGCAACACCCTGACCCTGAGCTCCCGTTTGTTCTCGAGGCAGACGCCGCTTCCTATGCACTGGGCGCTGTATTGTCCCAACCCTGTCCTACCACTGGCCATTTGCATCCGGTACCATTTCTCTCACGTAAATTCACAGCAAGCGAATTACACTACACGGTTACGGAAAAAGAGCTACTGGCTATTAGGGACGCTCTACAAACCTGGAGGCACCATCTCTTGGGTGCAAAACACCAGACTGTGGTGTTCTCCGATCATAAGAACCTCCAGGACCTTGCCTCCCTGAAATGTACAAACAGCCGACAGGTACGTTGGCACCTCTTCTTTGCCGCGTTCGATTTCGTGGTCAAACACAGACCCGGTGTCGGGCATGGGAAAGCAGACGCCCTGTCTCGTTCTCCTGGGGGGGAGGTTCTCCCATCATTCCCTGAGACCTTGTTGGGTGAGACTCATGTAGAATGTGTCTGCACACCGTCGCCTTCCTTACAGTCCACCATACGGCAGTGGGTTTCCCAATATCCACAATCACTAACAGAATGGGATCCGGTTATGCAGGATGGGCTGCCTTTCGTACACAGGAAGCTCTTTCTTCCCACAAGTGAAACCAGGAATCTGGTGTTAGACTGGTCTCATGATGCTGCCATTAATGGTCACCCCGGGTAACATCGCACTATAGACCTCCTCAAATGCTGGTGTTGGTGGTTGACTATGAAACGCGATGTGCAGAACTATGTCAACACCTGTTCAGTTTGTGTCCAGGGCAAGTCACGCAGGGGCCGACCCTTGGGTCTTCTTCTCCCTCTTCCCGTTCCTCCAGGGCCTTGGCCTGATCACTGATCTGCCACGTACACAGGGTTTCGATACCATTTGGGTCGTCGTCGAATCCTATACCAAACTGGGGCGTTTCATACCGTGCAAGGGGGTACCCTCAGCCCCAGTCTTGGCTAAGCATTTCTTTAGGTCTGTGTTCTGTCTTTTTGGCTTGCCCCATGTGTTGGTTTCCGATTGTGGCACGCAGTTTACCTCCCGATTCTGGCGGGCCCTCACCTCTCTACTAGGTATCGACGCTCACTTCTCCTCTGCTTATCATCCAGAGAGTGATGGGCAGACCGAGAGGGTCAACCAGACATTAGAGCAGTTTCTACGCTGTCTGACATTACAGTACCAGGACACATGGCTCAACCTGTTGCATCTTGGCGAGTTGGCCTATAACAATACACTGCACTCTGCTACTGGGTTCTCGCCTTTCTTCGCCCTCTATGGCCAACATACCCGTACTCTCCCCATTCCGGACTTCTCCTCTTCAGATACCCCCGCCGCTTCGGCCTGTGCTCGGGATCTGGTCTCGGTCCATGCCCAAACGTTGGTCCACCTGCGCGAAGCCCAGGCCTCCATGAAAACCGCTGCTGACAGGAGGAGGGCGGATGCACCTGCTTACAGGGTGGGGGACCGGGTTTGGCCCTCTACCCGCCATTTGCACATCCACCCGGTGTTTCACGTCTCACTACTTAAGCCATGCCCTGGCCCCACCCGGTTAGCTGCCCCTCCTGCCCCGGTCTCTGTCTCGTCCCCTGATGTTTTTGAGGTGCGGGCTGTTCTAGGTTCCTGTATGTACAGGGGTGGGTTGCAGTATCTGGTGGACTGGCTGGGTTACGGTCCTGAGGACCGCTCTTGGGTTGCTTCCCGGGATGTACATGCTCCTCGTTTGGTGGCCCAGTTTCACCGCGAGCATCCTTCCAGCCCACGCGGTCGTGGGCCTTTGGGGGGCTCTGTCACGCCCCCGCACTCACCCCTGTTCCCACTTTCTCCCTCACACTTGTCTCCCCTACCTGGCGCCTCTCGCCATCATGTTTTTCACCCACATCAGCAGGGGAGGCACGGCAGGCGGGATACCATGGTGGGCAGACCCACCTCTTTTCGCCCCTTTTCCACAGTGGCGGTTGCCATGGCGCCTCCTCCACACCCGGCGACGCCAGCATACAAGGAAGCGCCGGCAGAACCAATCGCTGGCCGCGTTGTGCTCCGCGTAACGCGTGCGAGCGGTCACAACATGTGTCACATGACTCCGCTCGCAGCTTCAAAAGAAGCCGGCAAATACAACACGTCGCTTCACCAGCTACTTCTCCGGAGGACTGCCAGGCGTTACTTACTGCATCTTGTTACTTTCCTTGCTTCGACCTTGGAACGTTTTACTTGGATTTGCTTTCGCATTACCCTTGGACTTTGGCGTGCTCTCTGACCGCCCGGATCATCTTGACCTCTGTTTGAACACTGGACTTGGCTCTGGATTGCCCCTCTGTTTCTGCAACCTCGGATTGCTTCAAGTTTTGCCACAGATCAAGTTCTTGCTTTACCCAGGTGTTTCCGGAGTGCCAACTACATCATCCCAGCCTGCTGTTGGTTTCCCCTGCTGTTTGTGTAGGTCTCCTACCTATGCTACCATCCTTTAGGTAAGCTTTGTCACTGTACCTTGTTTGCTCCCTCTGCCAGTTGCCGTTTGGGTGTTTCCTTGATTATAACCCTTTGCCTTATAGCACTTAGGGGTCCTTCCGCCGTTCCCGGTACCAGGCTGACGACGGCACTCCACACCTGTGGCCTCAAGGATTGCTAGGGCAGTAATTATTTCCTGTTCGAGCGGTACTTGGGGACGGAGGCATTACATAAATGCACAACCATCAAGTCTGACCCATCGAGCTAGAATAGGCTGTGAAGCCTTGTGGTCGTCCAGTTATGGATGCCTCAGCCGGGGACCCTGTGACTGCCTTAATACAAGCAGTGACATCACTTAGGGCAGACATGGCAGCTGCTACCACTGCTCTCCGCACTGACATGGCCACTGCCACTACTGCGTTGTACCACCATCTTGATGCCATGCAAAGCACACACCACCCCTTGCCTGTAGACGCCGAATTTCGGTGATGACGCTCCACCCCAAAACCCGATCCCTGTCACACCGCCCACCTTGCAAGCCCCGCCTGTGGTAGTTCAGACCCCCTTCCCTCTAGCAGCCCCCGAGAGATACCAGGGGGACCCAAAGAAATACTCCACTTTTATAAACCAATGCAAATTGCACTTTCTGTGTCGACCCCAGGCTTTTTCTGATTCAGTCACCAAGGCGGCCTTTCTCCTCTCCCATCTGTCAGGTGTGGCAGCCACGTGGGCCAACCTGTTGTTGGAGGGCGACCATCCTGCCCTGTAAGATTTTGAACTGTTAACCCAAGAAATGGCCAAAGTTTTCGACACCAGATACAAAGCACAATCCAGAGATATGGAACTCCATGATCTCACTCAAGGCCGATCAACTCTCATTAAGTACATCACCAAGTTCAACCAGCTCTCTGCTGAGACCTCTTGGCCAGAGAACAAGAAGGCAGTGATATACTATTGGGGCTTGTGTGATTCCATGAAGGACCCATTGTCTGTGGTGACCTCTCTTCCCTCGGTCTATGCAGACTTGGTTGACCTGACCTTGCAGGTCGACGCTAGACGAGCAGAACGTAGGGTGGAAGCAGGGCTATCCCATACCCCATCATCAACCACATCCGACACCTCACCCGAACCCATGCAGACCGGCGGGGTACGCAGCCCCATTACTCATGCCAAACGAGAGCGCAGAAGGACAGACAATGCTTGCTTCTACTGCGGTCTTAACAGGCATTTTGTAAAAGAGTGTCCCCATCGCCCAAAGAACAAGATTCCGGGTTTTCCAAAGACTCGCCCTTGAGATCAGGGGTTGGGGCGAGTCCTATACGAAATCCCTCTGATCCTGCTTTTGGTCCCGTCTGGCCTGTGGTGGTACAGGCTTCCTTGAACCCTACTGCTCGTACCTCCCATGCAATACGAATAGTGATCGACTCTGGAGCTACAGGCTGCTTTATTGACATAGCACTAGCCAGTTCATTGAATCTACCTTTGGTTACAAAGAAACACCCCAAGCCGGTTCATACAGTGGACGGGGCGTCCCTTGCTTCTGGACCAACCATTTAACAGACAGCCCCATTGGAATTACTCATACAGGAAGTCCACAGGGAGACCATATCTTTTGATCTCATAGCCACACCTCAGTTCGGAGTCATCCTGGGCATCCCTTGGCTGAAAAGGCACAATCCTCTGATTAACTGGGGCACAGGTCAGGTCTCCTTCGAATCAGAGACGTGCCAATACTACTGCCTACTCGAGACACCTCGGGTTTCCAGTCCCGCAGACATCCTAGGGGTAGTCGCTTCTTTGGCCATAGAGGACAGGTCCGACAACCAGGACACGCACATGATAGGGGCAATTACGGGCAGCATACTTCCCGAGTACCATGATTTCCGGGCTGTGTTCGACAAAGGCTCTGCGGAAGGCCTAACTCTGCATCGGCCCTACGATTGTCCCATTGATTTAGTCCCTGATGCTTCGATCCCAAAGGGACGGATCTACTCCTTGACCCAGACGGAAGAACAAGTCCTGCAAGAGTATATACAGCAGGCTCTACGTCTAGGTCACATTCACCCGTCGACATCCCCAGCTGCGAGCCCTATCTTATTCGTTCTGAAGAAGGAAGGGGATCTCCGTCCCTGCATTGATTACAGGCGCTTGAACGCCATCACGGTAAAAAACCGCTATCCCATACCCTTTATTACCCCGTTGTTAGACAGGCTTACTCATGCCACAATCTACACCAAATTGGATCTCCGTGGGGCGTATAATCTCATACGCATGTGTGACGGAGACGAGTGGAAGATGGCCTTCTGCTCACGACAAGGGTTATTCAAGTACACGGTTATGCCGTTTGGCCTCTGCAATGCTCCTGCTACGTTTCAGCGCTTCATGGATGACATATTCAGCGACATCCTGAACGCTTACGTGGTAGTGTACTTAGATGACATACTGGTTTTCTCTTCCTCCCTCGAAGAACACATCACGCATGTTAAGGAAGTGTTGGCACGGCTCCAAGCCAACGCCCTATTCGCTAAACCCGAAAAGTGTCTTTTCCACACCAGTCAGGTCGAGTTCTTGGGGTTCCATAGCTCTCCCGTCCAACCAGTCCAAAGTCCAGGCGATCAACGGATGGCCAATCCCGACCACTCTCAAACAGTTACAGTCATTTCTGGGATTCGCTAACTTTTACCGACGGTTCATTGCTGGGTTCTCCTCTATCGTGGCAACTCTCACTGCTCTCACTAGTCCTTCCGTCCCCTATGTCTGGTCCATGGCACAACAAAACACTTTTGACTCTCTGAAAACCATGTTCACCACTGCTCCGGTGTTGCAACACCCTGACCCTGAGCTCCCGTTTGTTCTCGAGGCAGACGCCGCTTCCTATGCACTGGGCGCTGTATTGTCCCAACCCTGTCCTACCACTGGCCATTTGCATCCGGTACCATTTCTCTCACGTAAATTCACAGCAAGCGAATTACACTACACGGTTACGGAAAAAGAGCTACTGGCTATTAGGGACGCTCTACAAACCTGGAGGCACCATCTCTTGGGTGCAAAACACCAGACTGTGGTGTTCTCCGATCATAAGAACCTCCAGGACCTTGCCTCCCTGAAATGTACAAACAGCCGACAGGTACGTTGGCACCTCTTCTTTGCCGCGTTCGATTTCGTGGTCAAACACAGACCCGGTGTCGGGCATGGGAAAGCAGACGCCCTGTCTCGTTCTCCTGGGGGGGAGGTTCTCCCATCATTCCCTGAGACCTTGTTGGGTGAGACTCATGTAGAATGTGTCTGCACACCGTCGCCTTCCTTACAGTCCACCATACGGCAGTGGGTTTCCCAATATCCACAATCACTAACAGAATGGGATCCGGTTATGCAGGATGGGCTGCCTTTCGTACACAGGAAGCTCTTTCTTCCCACAAGTGAAACCAGGAATCTGGTGTTAGACTGGTCTCATGATGCTGCCATTAATGGTCACCCCGGGTAACATCGCACTATAGACCTCCTCAAACGCTGGTGTTGGTGGTTGACTATGAAACGCGATGTGCAGAACTATGTCAACACCTGTTCAGTTTGTGTCCAGGGCAAGTCACGCAGGGGCCGACCCTTGGGTCTTCTTCTCCCTCTTCCCGTTCCTCCAGGGCCTTGGCCTGATCACTGATCTGCCACGTACACAGGGTTTCGATACCATTTGGGTCGTCGTCGAATCCTATACCAAACTGGGGCGTTTCATACCGTGCAAGGGGGTACCCTCAGCCCCAGTCTTGGCTAAGCATTTCTTTAGGTCTGTGTTCTGTCTTTTTGGCTTGCCCCATGTGTTGGTTTCCGATTGTGGCACGCAGTTTACCTCCCGATTCTGGCGGGCCCTCACCTCTCTACTAGGTATCGACGCTCACTTCTCCTCTGCTTATCATCCAGAGAGTGATGGGCAGACCGAGAGGGTCAACCAGACATTAGAGCAGTTTCTACGCTGTCTGACATTACAGTACCAGGACACATGGCTCAACCTGTTGCATCTTGGCGAGTTGGCCTATAACAATACACTGCACTCTGCTACTGGGTTCTCGCCTTTCTTCGCCCTCTATGGCCAACATACCCGTACTCTCCCCATTCCGGACTTCTCCTCTTCAGATACCCCCGCCGCTTCGGCCTGTGCTCGGGATCTGGTCTCGGTCCATGCCCAAACGTTGGTCCACCTGCGCGAAGCCCAGGCCTCCATGAAAACCGCTGCTGACAGGAGGAGGGCGGATGCACCTGCTTACAGGGTGGGGGACCGGGTTTGGCCCTCTACCCGCCATTTGCACATCCACCCGGTGTTTCACGTCTCACTACTTAAGCCATGCCCTGGCCCCACCCGGTTAGCTGCCCCTCCTGCCCCGGTCTCTGTCTCGTCCCCTGATGTTTTTGAGGTGCGGGCTGTTCTAGGTTCCTGTATGTACAGGGGTGGGTTGCAGTATCTGGTGGACTGGCTGGGTTACGGTCCTGAGGACCGCTCTTGGGTTGCTTCCCGGGATGTACATGCTCCTCGTTTGGTGGCCCAGTTTCACCGCGAGCATCCTTCCAGCCCACGCGGTCGTGGGCCTTTGGGGGGCTCTGTCACGCCCCCGCACTCACCCCTGTTCCCACTTTCTCCCTCACACTTGTCTCCCCTACCTGGCGCCTCTCGCCATCATGTTTTTCACCCACATCAGCAGGGGAGGCACGGCAGGCGGGATACCATGGTGGGCAGACCCACCTCTTTTCGCCCCTTTTCCACAGTGGCGGTTGCCATGGCGCCTCCTCCACACCCGGCGACGCCAGCATACCAGGAAGCGCCGGCAGCACCAATCACTGGCCATGTTGCGCTCCGCCTAACGCGTGCGAGCGGTCACGTGATGCGTCATGTGACTCCGCTCGCAGCTTCAAAAGAAGGCGGCAAATACAACACGTCGCTTCACAGCTACTTCTCCGCAGGACTGCCAGGCATTACTTACTGCATCTTGTTACTTTCCTAGCAGTAGACCTTGGAACGTTTTACTTGGACTTGCTTTCGGATTACCCTTGGACTTTGGCGTGCTCTCTGTCCCCCCGTATCGTCTTGACCTCTGTTTGAACACTGGACTTGGCTCTGGATTGCCCCTCTGTTTCTGCAACCTCGGATTGCTTCAAGTTTTGCCACAGATCAAGTTCTTGCTTCACCCAGGTGTTTCCGGAGTGCCAACTACATCATCCCAGCCTGCTGTTGGTTTCCCCTGCTGTTTGTGTAGGTCTCCTACCTATGCTACCATCCTTTAGGTAAGCTGCGTCACTGTACCTTGTTTGCTCCCTCTGCCAGTTGCCTTTTGGGTGCTTCCGTGATTATAACCCTTTGCCTTACAGCACTCAGGGGTCCTTCCGGCGTTCCCGATACCAGGCTGACGATGACACTCCACACCTGTCGCCTCAAGGATTGCTAGGGCAGTAATTTTTTCCTGCTCGAGCGGTACTTGGGGACGGAGGCATTACATAACTGCACGACCATCAAGTCTGACCCATCGAGTTAGAACAGTAAGGGAGATTAGCCATTCTGCAGAATTCTCCCTAACACCCACTACGCATCCACACTGGACTGAGAGGACATTCACTAGCCTACATTTCATGACCTTCTTGCGAAATGACCTTCCATCACAAAAAAAGTTAGCCGCACACCATTCCACTATTCACAACCTTGGGCATGTACTGTACTATGCAAAATGTCCTGCTCTAGAACTGCAACATTTAAATAAAATTCTCCTACATGGAACGGCCTAGGAGCTCCTTCAAAACTTAGAGCACATCCAAAGTTAATATTTTTGAACTGAAGTTGAATTAGAAAGTTCAGTAAGTTTAGAAAACATTAACAGACTTCTCACAAACACCAACCTTCTTACAAACACATACAAAAAAGAAATAGCAAAGTTTCAACACACATCTGCTGAAATTCCAGACAAAGTATGTGTCTGTTGTCACAGAACTTTGTCATGAAAAGACCACAAAAATAGTAGAAACGGCATGCAAAATAGAGGTCAATGAGGAATCCCAATGGTTCCATTAGCTTTATATATAACAGCAGAAAATAAGTACAACATAACTGACCACTAAATGGTTCCATGTTCTTTCATCGACAGGCTTTCTAACGCCTGCTGTTTTAACGTGGAAAGAATAACGAAAACGTTAATTACATTTTTTCTTTTTTTAGGGGGTTCCAGCCTCCCAAGCCCCCTCTCACCCACCCCTTTTTAACTATTCCCGACCCCCCAACCCCTTATCTACCCTTTCCCACCCCCCTAAAAATAATTGATGAAACATTTTTGTTATTCCTTCCACGTTGAAACAGCAGGCGTTAGACAGCCTGGCAATAAAAGAACATTGTACCCCACTAAATACTCCAATACAAGACAGTACAACAACCAAATGCCATAACGTGTTATCACTAATAACTTTGAAATCTTCCCACTTCCAAAAGTACTCCAATAACCTGACTTTTATGAGAGCATTATAATCCAAACAGTACTCCCATTTTAAGCTATAATACACCTTCAACTGAAAACTGCCAAATTGCCTCCATCCATGTTACTAAAAGGCATGTGTGGCAAAGTAGTATATTTGCCGTTAGATCTTATGGAAAATGTAGAAACACTGGGAGTATGACGGTCAGTAGATCAATCTTTGATTGTACTAATTAATGGTGTACCAACAAAAAGACAAACATATCTGGCAAAAGCAAGTCATCTTAAACAAAGTTAGACACACCCTATAATATCTCAAAGAAAACAATGAATACTACAGAGATATAAACATAGAGAAAAACCTAAGAGAAACCACCCAAATAATTGAAGATTCACCACAAAGACATCATAGAAGATGCATTAGAAACATATCAAATGTGTCAAGCTTAAGGATCCCCAATGAGTATATGGGAGAAAAGTGTAGAAGCACATTCATTTCCTCTACTCTTTCCTACAGGAAAAGGAGGATGATATGATGACAGATCCACACAAATTAGTGCTTCAGAATATCACTCTTTACAAATGTATTCTGAAGACCTAAGATTCAGACAAAATACATAATATATTTTCCACCCCCTCTTCGAAAGCGAACTCTATGATATGGAATTGCACTCACATTAAAAACAGGCTCTAATTTCTTAAACATGTCCGCTACCCAACTGCTTCCAAATATTTAAAAAAAGATTATCTTTTTCAGTCAACTATCACAAATCTCTTCACAATTATGCGTGGTACAGAAGAATACTGGTTCCGATGTCATGCTGATGTACGTCGTAAGCTAAGGACCCTATGCCCACCCACATTATATGTTACTTTAAGTTGTGCAGAATATGCATGGGAATACATTGCATGATGTTGTACGTACTGCAAAGCAAACTAAAGAAGAAACAGATATAAAAACACCAGGAGAACTCTGTTCTATGGACCCATTCAATGTATTAAGGTATTTTGACCTTTGCTTCATTACCATGCTAAACTTCATCCAAATTAAAATCGACTATCCTCTCGGATAAGTGCAACACTTCTTTTGGAGCGAGGAATATCAATCCAGAGAAGCACCATGCATCCACAGGCTTTTGTGAATAAAAGATGCTCCCAAATTTGGCCATGACAATGATGTCTTTTCATTACAGTTAATTGAAAACTATATTACCTGCAACATCCTTTCAGAAACCACACATAGTGACCTACGTACAGAAATCTTACGCTTCCAAAAACATAAGTGTTGCAAATACTGTCAATGTTGATATAAAAACAAAGGTAAATACTATACCACAAGTGACATTGGCTTCCCTAGACCAGTTTGCAAAAAGGACTAGTAAATAGCTTAATGGCTTCTGTTAGACACAGTGTAAAAGAAAAATCCCCTGAAAACATATACTACATTAAAAGGGTTGAAGCATCCAAGTACATCAATGATTACAATGCAATAATTGCCCTCTTGTGGAATGCAAACATAGGTAAACAATACATTGCAGACAACTCCGCTACAGTTGCAAGATATGTCACATCCTTTCTCACCAAAGCTGAGAAAACAGAGCTAAACGACCTCTGGGATGACATATCATCTGATAAAACACTGTCACAAAAATTGTACAGCTCCGGTATAAAAATGTTCTCCCATAGAGAATGCAAGTGCTATGAGGCTGCAGACCATTTAACACATAAAGATTTATATGGCAAATCTGAACACATTGGGCCTCATCACGACTTTGGCGGTAACCCTTAAATCCGGAGGTCGCGCTATTACCGCCAGATTTAAGGGTCCACCAAATCAGGACTTTGGCGGATTTCGCCCCAGCTCTTGGCGGTGTGGGCCCTCCCAGGTGACCCTCTACCCCCTCCATGGCCCCTGCAGGCAGCCCATACCAAAGGGGACTACCTTGCATCCATGGTCATGTCCCGCAGGCAGCCCATCCACCATGGGCATGCCCCTCAGCCAAGCCACATGCCACGTTGCAATATGATCACCAACTCATGTCCGCCAGCACCCCCACCCCCCAACAGTGAGGGGCACCTGCCAGCAGGCCCCCACTCATGTCCGCCAGCACCCCCACCCCCCAACAGTGAGGGGCACCTGCCAGCAGGCCCCCACTCATGTCCCCCAGCACCCCCACCCTCCAACAGTGAGGGGCACCTGCCAGCAGGCCCCACTCATGTCCCCCAGCACCCCCCACCCCACAGCAGTGAGGGGTACCTGCCAGCAGGACCCCACTCATGTCCCACCCATGTCCCCTGCATCCCTGACACCCAGCAGTGAGGGGCACCTGTCAGTAGGCCCCCACTCATTGCCTCCTGCACCCCCACCCCCCAGCTGTGAGGGGCACCTGCCAGCAGGCCCCCACTCATGACCCACTCATGTCCCCCTGCATCTCCACCCCCCAGCAGTGAGGGGCACCTGCCAGCAGACCCCCACTCATGTCCCCCATCACCCCACCCCCCAGCAGTGAGGGGCACCTGCCAGCACGCCCCCACTCATGTCCCACTCATGTCCCCCAGCACCCCCACCCCCCAGCAGTGAGGGGTACCTGCCAGCAGGCCCCCACTCATGTCCCACTCATGTCCCCCTGCATCTCCACCCCCCAGCAGTGCAGGGCACCTGCCAGTAGGCCCCCACTCATGTCCCCCTGCACCCCACCCCCCAGCAGTGAGGGGCACCTGCCAGCAGGCCCCCACTCATGTCCCACTCATGTCCCCCTGCACCCTCACCCCCCAGCAGTGAGAGGGCACCTGCCAGCAGGCCCCCACTCATTTCCCCCAGCACCCCCACCCCCCAGCAGTGAGGGGCACCTGCCCGCAGGCCCCCACTCATGTCCCCCAGCACCCCCACCCCCCAGCAGTGAGGGGCACCTGCCCCCAGGCCCCCACTCATGTCCCAATCATGTCCCCCAGCACCCCCACCCCCCAGCAGTGAGGGGTACCTGCCAGCAGGCCCCCACTCATGTCCCACTCATGCCCCCCTGCACCCCCACCCCCCAGCAGTAGGGGGCACCTGCCAGTAGGCCCCCACTCGTGTCCCCCTGCACCCCCAGCCCGCAGCAGTGAGGGGCACCTGCCAGCAGGCCCCCACTCATGTCCCCCAGCACCCCCACCCCCCAGCAGTGCGGGGCACCTGCCAGCAGGCCCCCACTCATGTCCCCCAGCACCCCCACCCCCCAGCAGTGAAGGGCGCCTGCCAGCAAGCCCCCACTCATGTCCCCCAGTTCCCCCACACCCCAGCAGTGAGGGGCACCTGCCAGCAGGCACCCACTCATGTCCCACTCATGTCCCCCAGCACCCCCACCCCCCAGCAGTGAGGAGTACCTGCCAGCAGGCCCGCACTCATGTCCCACTCATGTCCCCCTGCTCCCCCACCCCCCAGCAGTGAGGGGAACCTGCCAGTAGGCCCCCACTCATGTCCCCCTGCTCCCCCACCCCCCAGCAGTGAGGGGAACCTGCCAGTAGGCCCCCACTCATGTCCACCAGCACCCCCAGCCACCAGCATTGAGGAGAACCTGCCAGCAGGCCCCCACTCATGTCCCACTCATGTCCACCAGCACCCCCACCCAACAGCAGTGAGGGGTACCTGCCAGCAGGCCCCCACTCATGTCCCACTCATGTCCCCCTGCACCCCCACCCCCCAGCAGTGAGGGGTACCTGCCAGCAGGCCCCCACTCATGTCCCACTCATGTCCCCCTGCACCCCCAACCCCCAGCAGTGAGGGGCACCTGCCAGTAGGCCCCCACTCATGTGCCCCTGCACCCCCATCCCCCAGAAATGAGGGGCACCTGCCCGCAGGCCCCCACTCATGTCCCACTCATGTCCCCCTGCACCCCCACCCCCCAGCAGTGAGGGGCACCTGCCAGCAGGCCCCCACTCATGTCCCCCAGCACCCCACCCCCCTGCAGTGAGGGGCACCTTCCAGCAGGCCCCCACTCATGTCCCCCAGCACCCCCATCCCCCAGCAGTGAGGGGCACCTGCCAGTAGGCCCCCACTCATGTCCCCCAGCACCCCCACCCCCCAGCAGTGAGGGGCACCTGCCAGCATGCCCCCACTCATGTCCCACTCATGTCCCCCAGCACCCCCACCCCCCAGCAGTGAGGGGTACCTGCCAGAAGGCCCCCACTCATATCCCACTCATGTCCCCCTGCACCCCCATCCCCCAGCAGTGAGGGGAACCTGCCAGTAGGCCCCACTCATGTCCCCCAGCACCCCCACCCCCCAGCAGTGAGGGGCACCTGCCAGCAGGCCCCCACTCATGTCCCCTAACACCCCCACCCCCCAGCAGTGAGGGGCACCTGTCAGCAGGCCCCCACTCATGTCCCACTCATGTCCCCCTGCACCCCCACCCCCCAGCAGTGAGGGGCACCTGCCAGCAGGCCCCCAATAATGTCCCACTCATGTCCCCCTGCACCCCCACCCCCCAGCAGTGAGGGGCACCTGCCAGCAGGCCCCCACTCATGTCCCACTCATGTCCCCCAGCATTCCTACCCCCCTGCAGAGAGGGGTACCTGCCAGCAGGCCCCCACTCATGTCCCCCTGCACTCCCACCCCCCAGCAATGAGGGTCACCTGCCAGTAGGCCCCCACTCATGTCCCCCAGAACCCCCACCCCCAAGCAGTGAGGGGCACCTGCCAGAAGGCCCCCACTCATGTCCCCCAGCACCCACACACTCCAACAGTGAGGGGCACCTGCAGCAGGCCCCCACTCATATCCCACTCATGTCCCCCTGCACCCCCACCCCCCAGAAGTGAGTGGTACCTGCCAGCAGGCCCCCACTCATGTCCCACTCATGTCCCCCTGCACCCCCACCCCCCAGCAGTGAGGGGTACCTGCCAGCGGGCCCCCACTCATGTCCCCCTGCACCCCCACCCCCCAGCAGTAAGGGGCACCTGCCAGTAGGCCCCTACTCATGTCCCCCTGCACCCCTACCCGCAGCAGTGAGGGGCACCTGCCAGCAGGCCCCCACTCATGTCCCACTCATGTCCCCCTCTAGCCCCACCCCCCAGCAGTGAGGGGCACCTGCCAGCAGGCCCCCACTCATGTCCCCCAGTGCCCCCACCCCCCAGCAGTGAGGGGCAGCTGCCAGCAGGACCCCACTCAAGTCTCCCAGCACCCCCATCCCCCAGCAGTGAGGGGCACCTGCCAGCAGGCCCCCACTCATGTCCCCCAGCACCCCCACCCCCCAGCAGTGAGGGGCACCTGCCAGCAGGCCCCGACTCATGTCCCACTCATGTCCCCCAGCACCCCCACCCCCATCAGTGAGGGGTACCTGCCAGCAGGCCCCCACTCATGACCCACTCATGTCCCCCTGCACCCCCAATCCCCAGCAGTGAGGGGCACCTGCCAGTAGGCCCCCACTCATGTCCCCCGGCACCCCCACCCCCCAGCAGTGAGGGGCACCTGCCAGCAGGCCCCCACTCATGTCCCACTCATGTCCCCCAGCACCCCCACCCCCCAGCAGTGAGGGGTACCTGCCAGAAGGCCCCCACTCATATCCCACTCATGTCCCCCTGCACCCCCATCCCCCAGCAGTGAGGGGAACCTGCCAGTAGGCCCCACTCATGTCCCCCAGCACCCCCACCCCCCAGCAGTGAGGGGCACCTGCCAGCAGGCCCCCACTCATGTCCCCCAACACCCCCACCCCCCAGCAGTGAGGGGCACCTGTCAGCAGGCCCCCACTCATGTCCCACTCATGTCCCCCTGCACCCCCACCCCCCAGCAGTGAGGGGCACCTGCCAGCAGGCCCCCAATAATGTCCCACTCATGTCCCCCTGCACCCCCACCCCCCAGCAGTGAGGGGCACCTGCCAGCAGGCCCCCACTCATGTCCCACTCATGTCCCCCAGCATTCCTACCCCCCTGCAGAGAGGGGTACCTGCCAGCAGGCCCCCACTCATGTCCCCCTGCACTCCCACCCCCCAGCAATGAGGGGCACCTGCCAGTAGGCCCCCACTCATGTCCCCCAGCACCCCCACCCCCAAGCAGTGAGGGGCACCTGCCAGAAGGCCCCCACTCATGTCCCCCGGCACCCACACACTCCAACAGTGAGGGGCACCTGCAGCAGGCCCCCACTCATATCCCACTCATGTCCCCCTGCACCCCCACCCCCCAGAAGTGAGTGGTACCTGCCAGCAGGCCCCCACTCATGTCCCACTCATGTCCCCCTGCACCCCCACCCCCCAGCAATGAGGGGTACCTGCCAGCGGGCCCCCACTCATGTCCCCCTGCACCCCCACCCCCCAGCAGTAAGGGGCACCTGCCAGTAGGCCCCTACTCATGTCCCCCTGCACCCCCACCCCACAGCAGTGAGGGGCACCTGCCAGCAGGCCCCCACTCATGTCCCACTCATGTCCCCCTCTAGCCCCACCCCCCAGCAGTGAGGGGCACCTGCCAGCAGGCCCCCACTCATGTCCCCCAGTGCCCCCACCCCCCAGCAGTGAGGGGCAGCTGCCAGCAGGACCCCACTCAAGTCTCCCAGCACCCCCATCCCCCAGCAGTGAGGGGCACCTGCCAGCAGGCCCCCACTCATGTCCCCCAGCACCCCCACCCCCCAGCAGTGAGGGGCACCTGCCAGCAGGCCCCGACTCATGTCCCACTCATGTCCCCCTGCACCCCCAACCCCCAGCAGTGAGGGGCACCTGCCAGTAGGCCCCCACTCATGTCCCCCGGCACCCCCACCCCCCAGCAGTGAGGGGCACCTGCCAGCAGGCCCCCACTCATATCCCACTCATGTCCCCCTGCAACCCCACCTCCCAGCAGTGAGGGGCACCTGCCAGCAGGCCCCCACTAATGTCCCACTCATGTCCCCCTGCACCCCCACCCCCCAGCAGTGAGGGGCACCTGCCAGCAGGCCCCCACTCATGTCCCCCAGCATCCCTACCCCCCTGCAGAGAGGGGTACCTGCCAACAGGCCCCCACTCATGTCCCCCTGCACCCCCACGCCCCAGCAGTGAGGGGCACCTGCAGCAGGACCCCACTCATATCCCACTCATGTCCCCCTGCACCCCCACCCCCCAGAAGTGAGTGGTACCTGCCAGCAGGCCCCCACTCATGTCCCACTCCTGTCCCCCTGCACCCCCACCCCCCAGCAGTGAGGGGTACCTGCCAGCGGGCCCCCACTCATGTCCCCCTGCACCCCCACCCCCCAGCAGTAAGGGGCACCTGCCAGTAGGCCCCTACTCATGTCCCCCTGCACCCCCACCCCGCAGCAGTGAGGGGCACCTGCCAGCAGGCCCCCACTCATGTCCCACTCATGTCCCCCTCTAGCCCCACCCCCCAGCAGTGAGGGGCACCTGCCAGCAGGCCCCCACTCATGTCCCCCAGTGCCCCCACCCCCCAGCAGTGAGGGGCAGCTGCCAGCAGGACCCCACTCAAGTCTCCCAGCACCCCCATCCCCCAGCAGTGAGGGGCACCTGCCAGCAGGCCCCCACTCATGTCCCCCAGCACCCCCACCCCCCAGCAGTGAGGGGCACCTGCCAGCAGGTCCCACTCATGTCCCCCAGCACCCCCACCCCCATCAGTGAGGGGTACCTGCCAGCAGGCCCCCACTCATGACCCACTCATGTCCCCTGCATCCCTGACACCCAGCAGTGAGGGGCACCTGTCAGTAGGCCCCCACTCATTGCCTCCTGCACCCCCACCCCCCAGCTGTGAGGGGCACCTGCCAGCAGGCCCCCACTCATGACCCACTCATGTCCCCCTGCATCTCCACCCCCCAGCAGTGAGGGGCACCTGCCAGCAGACCCCCACTCATGTTCCCCATCACCCCACCCCCCAGCAGTGAGGGGCACCTGCCAGCACGCCCCCACTCATGTCCCACTCATGTCCCCCAGCACCCCCACCCCCCAGCAGTGAGGGGTACCTGCCAGCAGGCCCCCACTCATGTCCCACTCATGTCCCCCTGCATCTCCACCCCCCAGCAGTGCAGGGCACCTGCCAGTAGGCCCCCACTCATGTCCCCCTGCACCCCACCCCCCAGCAGTGAGGGGCACCTGCCAGCAGGCCCCCACTCATGTCCCACTCATGTCCCCCTGCACCCTCACCCCCCAGCAGTGAGAGGGCACCTGCCAGCAGGCCCCCACTCATTTCCCCCAGCACCCCCACCCCCCAGCAGTGAGGGGCACCTGCCCGCAGGCCCCCACTCATGTCCCCCAGCACCCCCACCCCCCAGCAGTGAGGGGCACCTGCCCGCAGGCCCCCACTCATGTCCCAATCATGTCCCCCAGCACCCCCACCCCCCAGCAGTGAGGGGTACCTGCCAGCAGGCCCCCACTCATGTCCCACTCATGCCCCCCTGCACCCCCACCCCCCAGCAGTAGGGGGCACCTGCCAGTAGGCCCCCACTCGTGTCCCCCTGCACCCCCAGCCCGCAGCAGTGAGGGGGACCTGCCAGCAGGCCCCCACTCATGTCCCCCAGCACCCCCACCCCCCAGCAGTGCGGGGCACCTGCCAGCAGGCCCCCACTCATGTCCCCCAGCACCCCCACCACCCAGCAGTGAGGGGCGCCTGCCAGCAAGCCCCCACTCATGTCCCCCAGTTCCCCCACACCCCAGCAGTGAGGGGCACCTGCCAGCAGGCACCCACTCATGTCCCACTCATGTCCCCCAGCACCCCCACCCCCCAGCAGTGAGGAGTACCTGCCAGCAGGCCCGCACTCATGTCCCACTCATGTCCCTCTGCTCCCCCACCCCCCAGCAGTGAGGGGAACCTGCCAGTAGGCCCCCACTCATGTCCCCCTGCTCCCCCACCCCCCAGCAGTGAGGGGAACCTGCCAGTAGGCCCCCACTCATGTCCACCAGCACCCCCAGCCACCAGCATTGAGGAGAACCTGCCAGCAGGCCCCCACTCATGTCCCACTCATGTCCACCAGCACCCCCACCCAACAGCAGTGAGGGGTACCTGCCAGCAGGCCCCCACTCATGTCCCACTCATGTCCCCCTGCACCCCCACCCCCCAGCAGTGAGGGGTACCTGCCAGCAGGCCCCCACTCATGTCCCCCTGCACCCCCAACCCCCAGCAGTGAGGGGCACCTGCCAGTAGGCCCCCACTCATGTGCCCCTGCACCCCCATCCCCCAGAAATGAGGGGCACCTGCCCGCAGGCCCCCACTCATGTCCCACTCATGTCCCCCTGCACCCCCACCCCCCAGCAGTGAGGGGCACCTGCCAGCAGGCCCCCACTCATGTCCCCCAGCACCCCACCCCCCTGCAGTGAGGGGCACCTTCCAGCAGGCCCCCACTCATGTCCCCCAGCACCCCCATCCCCCAGCAGTGAGGGGCACCTTCCAGTAGGCCCCCACTCATGTCCCCCAGCACCCCCACCCCCCAGCAGTGAGGGGCACCTGCCAGCATGCCCCCACTCATGTCCCACTCATGTCCCCCAGCACCCCCACCCCCCAGCCGTGAGGGGCACCTGCCAGCAGGCCCCCAATAATGTCCCACTCATGTCCCCCTGCACCCCCACCCCCCAGCAGTGAGGGGCACCTGCCAGCAGGCCCCCACTCATGTCCCACTCATGTCCCCCAGCATTCCTACCCCACTGCAGAGAGGGGTACCTGCCAGCAGGCCCCCACCCCCCAGCAGTGAGGGGCACCTGTCAGCAGGCCCCCACTCATGTCCCACTCATGTCCCCCTGCACCCCCACCCCCCAGCAGTGAGGGGCACCTGCCAGCAGGCCCCCACTCATGTCCCACTCATGTCCCCCAGCACCCCCACCCCCCAGCAGTGAGGGGTACCTGCCAGAAGGCCCCCACTCATATCCCACTCATGTCCCCCTGCACCCCCATCCCCCAGCAGTGAGGGGAACCTGCCAGTAGGCCCCACTCATGTCCCCCAGCACCCCCACCCCCCAGCAGTGAGGGGCACCTGCCAGCAGGCCCCCACTCATGTACCCCAACACCCCCACCCCCCAGCAGTGAGGGGCACCTGTCAGCAGGCCCCCACTCATGTCCCACTCATGTCCCCCTGCACCCCCACCCCCCAGCAGTGAGGGGCACCTGCCAGCAGGCCCCCAATAATGTCCCACTCATGTCCCCCTGCACCCCCACCCCCCAGCAGTGAGGGGCAACTGCCAGCAGGCCCCCACTCGTGTCCCACTCATGTCCCCCAGCATTCCTACCCCCCTGCAGAGAGGGGTACCTGCCAGCAGGCCCCCACTCATGTCCCCCTGGACTCCCACCCCCCAGCAATGAGGGGCACCTGCCAGTAGGCCCCCACTCATGTCCCCCAGCACCCCCACCCCCAAGCAGTGAGGGGCACCTGCCAGAAGGCCCCCACTCATGTCCCCCAGCACCCACACACTCCAACAGTGAGGGGCACCTGCAGCAGGCCCCCACTCATATCCCACTCATGTCCCCCTGCACCCCCACCCCCCAGAAGTGAGTGGTACCTGCCAGCAGGCCCCCACTCATGTCCCACTCATGTCCCCCTGCACCCCCACCCCCCAGCAGTGAGGGGTACCTGCCAGCGGGCCCCCAGTCATGTCCCCCTGCACCCCCACCCCCCAGCAGTAAGGGGCACCTGCCAGTAGGCCCCTACTCATGTCCCCCTGCACCCCCACCCCGCAGCAGTGAGGGGCACCTGCCAGCAGGCCCCCACTCATGTCCCACTCATGTCCCCCTCTAGCCCCACCCCCCAGCAGTGAGGGGCACCTGCCAGCAGGCCCCCACTCATGTCCCCCAGTGCCCCCACCCCCCAGCAGTGAGGGGCAGCTGCCAGCAGGACCCCACTCAAGTCTCCCAGCACCCCCATCCCCCAGCAGTGAGGGGCACCTGCCAGCAGGCCCCCACTCATGTCCCCCAGCACCCCCACCCCCCAGCAGTGAGGGGCACGTGCCAGCAGGCCCCGACTCATGTCCCACTCATGTCCCCCAGCACCCCCACCCCCATCAGTGAGGGGTACCTGCCAGCAGGCCCCCACTCATGACCCACTCATGTCCCCCTGCACCCCCAACCCCCAGCAGTGAGGGGCACCTGCCAGTAGGCCCCCACTCATGTCCCCCGGCACCCCCACCCCCCAGCAGTGAGGGGCACCTGCCAGCAGGCCCCCACTCATATCCCACTCATGTCCCCCTGCAACCCCACCTCCCAGCAGTGAGGGGCACCTGCCAGCAGGCCCCCACTAATGTCCCACTCATGTCCCCCTGCACCCCCACCCCCCAGCAGTGAGGGGCACCTGCCAGCAGGCCCCCACTCATGTCCCCCAGCATCCCTACCCCCCTGCAGAGAGGGGTACCTGCCAACAGGCCCCCACTCATGTCCCCCTGCACCCCCACGCCCCAGCAGTGAGGGGCACCTGCCAGTAGGCCCCCACTCATGTCCCCCAGCACCCCCACCCCCCAGCAGTGAGGGGCACCTGCCAGAAGGCCCCCACTCATGTCCCCCAGCACCCACACCCTCCAACAGTGAGGGGCACCTGCCAGCAGGCCCCCACTCATGTCCCCCTGCACCCCCACCCCCCAGAAGTGAGTGGTACCTGCCAGCAGGCCCCCACTCATGTCCCACTCATGTCCCCCTGCGCCCCCAGCAGTGAGGGGTACCTGCCAGCGGGCCCCCACTCATGTCCCACTCATGTCCCCCTGCGCCCCCACCCCCCAGCAGTGAGGGGCACCTGCCAGTAGGCCCGCATTCATGTCCCCCTGCACCCCCACCCCTCAGCAGTGAGGGGCACCTGCCAGCAGGCCCCCACTCATGTCCCACTCATGTCCCCCTGCAGCCCCACCCCCCAGCAGTGAGGGGCACCTGCCAGCAGGCCCCCACTCATGTCCCCCAGTACCCCCACCCCCCAGCAGTGAGGGGCACCTGCCAGCAGGCCCCCTCTCAAGTCCCCCTGCACCCCCATCCCCCAGCAGTGAGGGGCACCTGCCAGCAGGCCCCCACTCATGTCCCCCAGCACCCTCACCCCCAGCAGTGAGGGGCACCTGCCAGCAGGCTCCCACTCATGTCCCACTCATGTCCCCCAGCACCCCCACCCCCAGCAGTGAGGGGCACCTGCCAGCAGGCTCCCACTCATGTCCCCCAGCACCCCCACCCCCATCAGTGAGGGGTACCTGCCAGCAGGCCCCCACTCATGTTCCACTCATGTCCCCCTGCACCCCCACCCTCCAGCAGTGAGGGGTACCTGCCAGTAGGCCCCCACTCATGTCCCCCGGCACCCCCTCCCCCCAGCAGTGAGGGGCACCTGCCAGCAGGCCCCCACTCATGTCCCCCAGCACCCCCACCCACCCAGCAGTGAGGAGTACTTGACAGCAAGCCCCCACTCATGTCCCACTCATGTCCCCCTGCACCCCCACCCCCCAGCAGTGAGGGGCACCTGCCAGTAGGCCCCCACTCATGTCCTCCTGCACCTCCACCCCCCAGCAGTGAGGGGCACCTGTAAGCAGGCCCCCACTCATGTCCCACTCATGTCCCCTTGCACCCCCACCCCCCAGAACTGAGGGGCACCTGCCAGCAGACCCCCACTCATGTCCCCCGCAGCCCCACACCCCAGCAGTGAGGGGCACCTGCCAGCAGGCCCCCACTCATTCCCCCCCAACATGTCAACATGACCTACAATCATGGCCCTCATGGCAACCAAAATCCGACGGCACGCCACCCCTGCACAAATAACCAACCAAGCCTAACATACACCCTACATTGAAATGCCCATTACATGAAACAACCCAAATGGCATGTATGTACATCAACACTTGTCCGTCACACACATACAATGGGTGCCAGTGAATGTGAAAACCCACATCGTGACATGCATGAAACCAATGACAGAATACCACACATTGAAGTACAGGAACAAATGTATTGAACAAAAAATGTGGTGAAAGAAAATCAAATAGCAAACAATGGACATAAGAAAAACAATGCAGAATGTCACATAATGATAAAAAAAGGAAATCAGAATCCAAAATATATGAAATCAAAAATGTCTCCAAAGTCTCCTTCCAACAAAGCAAATCCAAACAGAAATGAAAAAGTGAAATCCATTGCTCCATGGAAAAATCAAAAAGGAAAATGCTGACAAATCCACACTCCAACTATTTACAAGGATATAATCCTGGGTCCATGTGCTCAACTGTCCAAATGAAACCTACAAAAATACACTAACTAATGAAGAACTATATACAAAAATGTGGGCTATTGTCCAAGCGCCCCAAAAAAAAATGAAAACCAAAATGAAACCTAACACTAACTAACTAACTAACTAACTAACTAACTAACTATTTACAATGGCAGTGGGCTAGTCCGACGGCTCACTTTGGATGTCCCGGGCCAGGTCATCATCGAACTCCCGCTCAATGTCCTGGAGGCGGTCCTCTTCCATGGCCCCGAGGGTTCGCAGGGACGATGACATGTTGGCCTCCAACTCCCTGAGAATTGCCTCGAGGCACTCGGCCCGCCTCAGTGCCCACTGCATGGAGTTCTCCGCCCTGACCATTGTGAGCCATGCCTCTTCCACCCGCTGCCGCTCCACATCTATGGCGTGGCCCAACCGCTGACACACGGGAGACACTTGCAATCCTGGGTCCTCCTGCCCTCTGGCCGATGCCTGCCCCTCCGATGTTGAAGGCTCAGAGCCATCATTGCTCCAACCATGTTGCTGCTGCTGCTGTGCCTGTGTCTGCGCCCTGGCTCTTGCTGCCTGCACATCCTCCTCCGGCTGGGGTGCAGTTGTCGAAGTGGCCACCCCTGCTGGACGTCCGACTCCCGACTGTGGCAGGTATGTGTCCTCCACCAGCCTGGCCGCTGGGTCAGAGGCAGCTCCACAGGGTACCCAGGTGATACATGGGTGGGAAGATGGCATGGAGGACGACTGGCGCGTAGGGGGTTCAGGTGAGGAGGGGGTCGCAAGAAGGTCCAGCACACGGAGGAATCCAGCACTGTTGACTGGTCCCAGTAGGTCAACGCGGTCAAAGAGGCATCCGAGATGACGTGCAGTGTCTTCACAAAAACACCACAGGTCACCTCGCATGCCCCATTGAGGCAACGCTATCCCAGCCAGGACAGGCTCAACACGGTCCCGGATAGCCACGTCCGCAGGGAGAGGAAGGCCAGGTGTTGTGCGCCCATCCCCTCCCTGAAAATGGTTCTGGACGTAGGCATCCCTGCTGGTGCCGGATGATGCAGTCACAGAATCAGGGACAGGATTAAACACAGGCACCTCAGCGGTGGCCTGTGCTGCCTCCTGTCCCTACCCCTGCCCCTGCACTGCACCACTGTCACCAGTGGAATCCCCACCTCCAGACCCCTTGTGTGTCCCTTCCATGGCCTCCTCCTCCTCCAAACCCCCCACCAACCTGGATGAATCCATGCCATCTTCCTCCATAGGACCCTGTGGGGTCTCAGCTGCCCCTTCTGCTGCCGAGGAGTCCATCTCCAACCTCTGCCTTTTGGACCTACCCTTGGCAGCTGCGGCCTGGGGTGCGGCACCAGTCTCCTCACTCCCCGAAGAGATGACAATCTGGGAGGGGAGCCAGGCCTTGCGTCTCCGGCTGGTGGTGCGATCCCTGCCGCTTTGCTCCACAGCACCCTCTCCGCCCTCTTCATCAGTTGAAGCTGCAGACAGGGAGAGATAGAACACAGGCATCAGGGCGCTGTACAATGGACTGATACACACATGAAAGTTGTACATGAGTGGCAGTGTCAAACTTCAGACATGGCATCACACTCCTTAACACACATGTCATTTCTACTCACACACATGAGCAATTCCACAGCAATATTACACCAGGCAGCACCATCCATACACATACAACAGCATCAGCATCCAAAGGTGACCCTGACGTCACATGAAACACGGGGAGTACACAACACATGCGCACACACCAACACACTTACATGCATGTGTGCATGTCCACCAACTGTCAGGGTGATGAGATCGCCATCCATTTCACATCTGGCATTCAGCCTTCTACATGTCAGTGCCACATGCATCCATGGTGCATCACAGTTGCACACTTGTCAAATACACACACATGCACATGTACACAGTGCAGATACATGCAGCTGGAACCAACATCCATGTGTGACACCACAACCATGCCAACGTGCAACAGTAATTCACACATGTGTGCTCCCACATGTGCATTTGGCCTGCATGCTTACCCACACATACACCATCCATGTGTCTCACACATGAGAGGACTTGCATGTGTCAGTCTCAAGCCCCTGTACATACACATTCATACATGGCCCTACAAAAACACATGTGCAACCTGCACACTACTGGCACACCACGACACGCACAGCGTCCAATCAGTATGCATGTACACTTACCGCTCGACTCCAGACGGGTCTGCCTCTTAAGGACCTGGACGTGGAGCGCTGGGCATATGCGTTCCAGGACCCTCATTTGGTGGTCAGACAGGTGGCCCTGGCGCGCTTGGCATCCGCTGCCTTCAAGAGGCGCCGGGCCTTGTCGAGGGTCCTGGACCTGAAGTCCTCCCAGCGCTTCTTCACATGTTTGATGTCACGGACTGCCACCCCGTCCTCGTTGATGGCAGTCACAATATCCATCCAGATCCTGCTCCATCCTTCATAGTCGTCGCAAGAACATCAAAAGAGGGCATCATACTGCCCCAGGACTTGCTCCACCAGGACACCAACTTCCATGGCACTGAAGCTGGTGGCCCTCTGCCTCTCTGGCTGGGGGTTGCCAGTGGTGCCAGATGGTGGTGTGCCCGGCATGGCAACCCCAGAGGCAGGTTTGGGTGGGCAACTGGGTCCTGGGGCTGGGCTGTGGAGCGATGGTATCCCAGTCGGGAGTCTTCAGTTCCAGCAGGGGTGGTCACAACAACTGCACCCTTGCAGATTGATGATGTTCAGACAGCAAATAGCAGGGCACGTGGGCAGCAGGCAGGTAGGCAGCAGCAGATGGTAGGTGGGAGCGTGCTCGGGGCTCTGGGGGGGAGCAATTCGGCCTTCTGGGCAGGAGCGTGGTCTTCCGTGTGTTGTTGCGTGGCCAGCTTGATAAGGAGTGATTTGGCACGTGAAAATCTTGCACATCTGTGTGTAATTCGAGGAAAGGCCCTTAGCGCGTAAGCGTGTCAGCACACGTACGCGGTTTCATTGGACCAAAGGCCCTTAGTGCGAAAGTGCATCTGTGACGTGACGCACAGGGCATTTCCCTCGTGACGTGGCCATAGTGGCTCATGGCGCATGAAAAAAACTGCACGTCCGCATGTGAAACGCATCTATGACGTGACGCGCGCGGGCGTTTCCATCAACACGGGTGCATGTTCATCGTACACGTCCAAAAACTGCATGTCCAAGTGTCAGCTCGTGTAATTGGAGGAAAGGGCCCTAGCGCGTACACGCGTAAGTGACGTTGTACGTGTGGGCCACTTTAAAAGGTTCGTGTAGGACCCCATTTCCTTGTACGTGCTTTTCGTGGAAAGCGAGTGGGTGAATTCTGTACTTCTTGTCGGTTCACACGCGATAACTTCACAGCGTTTCAAGTTCGTACTCCCTGTTACCTCTGACAGTGTTCATTTTTTTTGTTGGGCCTGTTTCCTCAAACAGTGTTCACTTCTTCTTTTGTCCTGTCTCCTGAGACAGCGTACAATTCTTCTTTTGGCAGGGGTGTTGCTAACGCACACACGCGCGTTTTTTTCACGTTCTTTTTCCAGGCAGACGGTAAGTCGCACACGCATTAACCAACTGTGCTTGCCACGTGTGTTGCATACCACTTCAGAGGTCATTGTAGGCTGCGTGTAACACGTGTACGGTTATTTTTGTGTTCCTGGGAGCCACAGAGTAGTGTGGGTTCATTTTTCTACGCACGTGGTCTACGAGGGGTTGCATGCACGTTATTTTTTGTCTTTGGGGTGCCTGTGCATTACGTAACCTGTCATCTTCCCCCAGGGGTCACAGACAGCCTTGCTAGAGCACTAGGGTATGATTTCCATCTAGTACCCTACCCCTTTCACCCCCAATTGCCCAGGACAATCGTTTACTGCTATTCCCATACGCACAACAACATCAGTGCCATGGTTGGGAGGCGACCAAGCAGTAAGGGAGGCAAAGGTGGCTGACCTCCAAAAGGTGGGTGTGGTGGGTGCGGTAGGGGACGTGGCCAGGATTTGCAGGGTGCCCCCATTTGTGGAGGACCAATCAGGGACACCCATGACCCCCCCGATGGTTGTGGGAAACGTAGCTGACACCATCCCAGCTCAGCCCTTGTTGGACCAGCCCATTGTGGCACCTGACCCGGCACAGGATGACTCCCAGGCTGACTTCCAGGTCAGCAAGTCTAAGCCACGTGTGGTGGTGAAAGTTCGTGTCACCAGGCCATGTGGATCTGGGGCAGCGATGTCATCTGCTGCCCCAAGTGGGCAGGGTGGGGAGGCTGCAGGGGCAGCTGCAGCTCTATCCACCCCAGTTCTGAGTTTCTCAGCTGGAACAGTGTCGGTCCAGGTCCATCAAACCGACGTTGCCCCTACCAACATCACACTTCAGCCAATGCCTGCACCAAGAACTATGGTCATTGCGCCTTCACACACTCCCAGTACCCAATCCACCGGCGCTTCTGCCCCTACTGACCAGAGCGGCGTAAGCCACTCAGGCTCCACTCCACCCTTGAAAAAGAGGAAGAAGGGTGCTCTGGCACTACAGGCTGAGACCCCAGACACGGCTACATAGTCCGGCACGTCAAGGAAGCCTAGCTTTAATGACGCCGAACTTGATGCACTTGTGACCTATGTGTCGGAACATAGCCGCAAAATGGTGGTGACTGCAGGGTGCAAGACCACACCTGGTCAACGTAGGGCACACTGGCAGACCATCGCGGACCGCATAAGTGCCCTTGTATTTGTGAGGTGCACAGCTGATGATTGCTACAAGCAGTGGAATGACCTGAAATGCAGAGCAAAGAACAAACTGGCCTCAAATCATGCCGCCACTGTGGTAACTGGCGGTGGGTCTCCACCAGAGGACAACAAACTCACTAAACATGAGTCTGTTGCTGGGACCTTCGTCACAGAGGAACAGATCCACGGCATGGGAGAGCTACCTGATTACGACATATTGTCCGGTGAGTGCCCATGCATGTGTGTGTAATCCATGTGTATGTTGTTTGGGTGACGGGTTCTGATTGAGTGCCAGGTGAGGGTGTGTACTCCTGAGTGTTATGGGTCACCCATGTGCTTCCTCCAATTCATTCACGTGCCTTTGATTTGGGTATGACAGTATCCCTTCTGCCCACAGTAGCCAATTAGCCCCACATTACAGCTGTTGCACTTGAACTATCATCTTGCAACAACATTGTTCTGATTTTTTCTGTGTTCATTGAGGCTGATTGTTTAGATCATCCCATTTTTCATATGCTTTTTTCATCCCTAATGCCACATATGTGACATGCTTCTGTCATTCTTTACACCCCACATTGTGCCACTTTAGTTACCTGGTTATGTGAATGATGAGACCATTCAGGGCGAGGGAGTATTGGCCGGCTGACATTTATTTTTAGGGCCTGTTTGCATATGAAACATGATAGTTGTTTCCTGTCATGTTGAAGTGACCAACCATTGATGTGTACATCTGCATACAATCACTGTCTTATTGTACACTGGATGTGTTGCAGTGTGTGGCACATGCATATTTTGCAACGCTATTCTGCATTAATCTTCTCATCATGTCCATGTGACATGGATGTGTGACAGTACTCATTCACTGACATATTGCTGAAGTTGTCTAATTTACCATGGCTATGCTACATGACATCTGTGTGCTGGCATGTGTCATGTATGTGTATTGGACATGCCACTCACAGGCTGATGTGTGATGCCAGTGCTACACAACATGCTGCGAAGGTGTTGCTTTTTCATCTTGGTGTCCTCATTGTCTGCCTTTTTGACTCCCCTTCAAACTCATTGACAGTGCATGCATGCCAGGGTTATAGTCATGTGGGACATGTGTAAACCATGTACAGGAACTCTGTCTTGTCAGGCCTATGTGTGTGCTATGGTGCTCATGCCTGTTTCCATTTCTTGTATTTCATGTTTTTGCAGGTGACGACGCACTTGATGCTGTGAGGTTCAGGAGATGGTGCAGACCCAGGCGGATTCTCAGCCACGACCAGGCACCAGTGGGGTCATGGTGTGGTGGTGGGTGAAAACACTCTGGTACTGCAGACCATACTGTCGAGGAGTGTCTCTGGGTGCAGCTCCCCAGACCTCTATTCAGGTGCTCATCAGATGATGAGACTTATGTGCTGTCGCAGGTCAGTGCTTCTGGCAGGGATTCTATTCTGTACAACCCACCTGCACCAGGGGTATAACCCTCTATTGGGATGTCAGTGTTTTTAGGTCCGCCTTTGGCGGTTACGGGTGCAGGGTCACACTCCACAGCATCTAATCCTGTTCCTGGGCCAGCAGATCAGCAGGGGAATGCAGTCCTGCAGCCTCAGGCAGTGCGAGCACAGCAAGGTGCAGATCGCCTTGCCCCGAACAGGTTTTGTGCCCGCTGATGCGGTGGTCGCACGCCACGAGGCAATACTGTATGGGAAAACTCCATATACGGTATGGCAACTCAACAGGCAGCATCAGTAGAAATGATGGCTCAGGCAATGGAGAGGGTGGCCCCTTCCATTATCCCCCCTGAAAGGCAGATGGAGCAACAACAGCAGGCAACAGACTCCATTTGCCAATCACACAGGGAAGACATGTTGGCGTCCAACAGGGACCGACGGGCGGCACTGGAGACTCTGCGCGAATCCATATCAATAGAGTCACAGGGCCACAGGGAAGCCCTGAGGGTAGAACTCCATAAACTCAGGCAGAGTCTTCTTGAACTTGAGGCTTCCCGAAATGTTAGGGCAGAGCAGCAGCTGGAGCAGCTCACACGTTCGCTCTCAGCTGAGCTGCATGCAACACGTGAGGAGATCCGGGCATCCCGCGAGGCCATGCGTGCAGAAGTGCAGGCAACCCGTGAGGTGCTGCATGGGGATCTCCACACTTTAAATCTCCAGAATCAGACCTTCCAGACCCGCATGCTTGCTGCCATGGAGGACCATACAAGGGCTTTGCGTGGGCTGCTTCCCATAGTGCCACCACCTCCTGATGCAGCAGCAGAGGGTGAAGAGAGCGACAGCAGTTCTCCCACAATGGCATAGCCGTGCAGGCCATGAGCCCATGGAGGTTTTTTTTTTGGTTGCAACATCCATGCAGGTGAGTGTTGGTGTGCACCCCATCCTCGAACCTCCTGGGTGGCCTCTCCCCCTGCCCCCCACATGGCAATTTTTATTTTTTTTATTTTTTTATAGTGTGTTGCCTTGTGTGGCTCCCGTGGGCATCCACTGTATTCCGGCTGGGCACATACAGGCTTGTCCTGAGTTTGGGTTAGATGCTTGGGTTTGTGACACACACACCCCTCCTGCTTCCCGTTTCCATGGGCTTGCAAAGGGTGTGACCAAGTGACAGTGACTTACACAGTGATATTTGGCTCCCATGAGCTGTGTGGGCAGTCTGTAGTCAATACTGTGTGGACATCCCTAGTGGGTATTGTTGTTTTATTGTACACTGCATGGTGTATTGATATGTCCTTGTGCATCCATGTTTTCCTCATAATTTGCAGGTTCCTTCCTCATGTCTTCACAAGGCCGTCTCCTTTGCAGATGGAGTTCATGTTGTATGCAGTACACTGACACATTTGTGTGGCAGCAACACTCTACAGTTGGAAGGGATCGATGTGCTGGCTTATTCAGGTTGTAAGACTACCACTACTTTCACTTAGTACTGTCATGTTTTTGCAATGTTTCATGGTGTGTTGCTGTATTGTGTTGGTGGTAAGTATTTGTTCATGTGTGCTGTTTGTTATTGATTACCTGGAGTATAGTGCCTGTGGGCAGTTTCCATTTGGGACAGTGCACTTTGTGACACTTGTGTCAGGTCTTGTGCATTGCTTTGTTTGCTTTCAGATTACATGACATGCCATGGTGTGTTGGGTGGCGAAGCTGGGGAGGGGTGACATGGCGCTGTTTTCATGTTGTATTTTGCAAGGGGGTTGTCCATTTAGCAGCATAGATGTATGTCTTATAATGACACAGCATTGGTGGTGTTTCGGTAGGTAGGGATGCACACAATGTAACACTTCCAGGTGACCAATCTCAGGCTGGTATGGTTGTGACAGTTGACTGTCCCTTATGTCATCATCATTGATTGTCAGCTGGTATGTGCCAGTGCTGTGTGCACTCCACAGGGGTGTGATTTGGCCACCAGCTGCATACGGGCTGCCTCACCATGTGCCCTTTCCCCTCCCATGCGCAGCAGCCGTGCATGTGGTTGGGGATGTGGTGGCAGCACCATGTCCACCGGCAGGCCCCGGCGTGTTGCAACATTGTGCAGGTCACATGCTGCCACTTTGATCCTGCACACTACTGGGGGAGCGTATAGCAGTTGCCCACCAGAGTGGTCAAGGGAGCGAAAGCATGACTTGAGCACTCCGAATGTGCGCTCCACTATGACCCGGGTTGCATTATGGGCTGTATTGTATCTTACCTCGGGTGGTTTGGTGGGGTTCCGAATTGGTGTCATCATGTGGGTGCTCAGAGGGTAGGCACTGTCCCCTGGGGAGGTGGTGATGGGTATCATTCATGAGTTTGTGACATTACTCAGTATCTGACATGCATGCATGTGCAGGGGCATTTATACTCACCAAGCAGCCATGTATCGCCATGCCGCCCAGATTCTAGCTCCCAGTTTAGGATTGACATTTTGTAAATGAAACTGCCATGGGTGGACCCTGGATAGTTGGCATATACTGAGGTGATGATTCCCTTGGCATCACATACTACCTGCACGTTGATGGAATGCCAGTGCTTGCGGTTTCTATAGATGTGCTCCGTTGCCGTGGGGGGACGGAGAGCCACATGGGTGTAATCAATGTCACCTAGCACTTTGGGGAATTGTGCCACTCCGTAGAAATCCTGGACGGCAGCCTGCCTTTCTGCAGGTGTTCTGGGCAGGTATATGTGCCTGCGGACTGATGGGCATGCAGTCATGATGGCCAACACCTGGTGTAGACAGCGCGACTGCGTGGCCTGTGACACCCCGCCCACTATAGCACTTGTCCGCTGAAATGATCCAGTGGCCAAGAAATGCAGTACATTAAGCACCTTTTCAATGGGGCTTAGTGCTTGGGAGCACAGGGTGGGTGATGTGAGGTCATCCTCCAACTCAGTCACCAGGTCGAGTATTATGTGAGGTGGAAACCTGTACCTCCCATACACCTGGTCATCAGGCATCCCAAAAAGGCTGGTTCGGGGTGTAAAAATTCTGGGCCTGACTATCCTCCTCCTCTTCCTGCGGTATCCCACGACCACTGCTGCAAGGAACGGTATATTCATCTTGGCGTCTGAGCTTGTTTGTTGTTTGCGTGCACTTTTATGCTGCACGGGTCCACGTACGCCTGCTTCCTGCTGGCGTACGTGTTTCCGGATTAGCGCGTCTTTTTTGGTGCACGTATTAGCCCCGTTCAATTCCATGAATACGTGGTGTAGGTGCACGTGTGGGCGTTCCGCGCATTTGCCTCCTGTACTTCCCCTGTGATGCCCACATTTTCAAGCGGTGTTCCCCATTCCGCATGTTACGCCCCGTGTTACACCTACTTTTGTTGTGTATGCCGCGCTATGTGCGCTTTCGCTGTGCGTGTAGCGCATGCTGTTTGAAGATGTGTGCGCCAACGTGCGCCACGCAGGATTTTAGTGCACATCCATGGATTTAGACGCACACGGACTTCCATGAATCGCTGTGCACGGGTTTTGCTCTGTGATTCGCACTCTTGCGCAGAAATTTTCAGCGCACATTCATTCCATGATTCGGCCTGTCAGTCTCAACTTGTGTAGGAAGCCTAATAAAACTTACCAAATCCAGCCTAATTAATCATATAAAGTTATCATTTAAATGTTTGCAAAATAAATAACTTGATTACATGGCCAAACTGTAACTTTTTAAACCTTGGAGAAAAGAAAAAGAATTATTAGGTCACTATGACTCATTTGAAGTTTCATTCAAAACAAATGAAAGCAATAAAATAAATGTCATTTTCAAACAATACACATAAATGTTGGACAATGAACGTCAACTAGAGGAAGAAATTACACCTCAACTAGATAAAGACACTCCTGAGGGCAGTCAATCTTTCCTAATAGGAAGCCAAGAACCACTTGGAGAACCACTCATTCTAAATGAAGCAGAACTAGTCATGACTGAGGTAGAAAACAACATGTATCAATTTAAACAATCTGAAGAAGACTTGTCAGTGCTGAAATCACAGCTAATTGGTGAACAACTCACCATTTATCTGTAAGCCACTGAAGAAAAGTAACATGGTTTTAAACATGAAACTAAAACGTGTAGCTCTAAAAATGTTAAACCTCTGCTACTTTATGCAAGTGGTGAAGCTGGTTCTGGTAAAATGTTCTTAATTAAAATAATCAGTAATTTCTACAAAACTCAACAAACAACAACCTTTCGGCTGTTGTAACAGCCCCCACAGGTGTAGCTGACTTCAACATAGGAGGTGTAACTTTACACCGGCTACAGCACCTCCTAGTAGAGCACCAAAACAAATTAGAATACTACAAATTATCCACAGAAGCTGCTACTGAAGCATGCAGAGTTCTGAAACAAATGAAAGTGCTCCTGATATATGAAGTAAGCATTGTTTCCAACCTTATTTTGGCTTTAATTCACCTCAGAATGCAAGAAGTCGAGTATGGAGAACTGTTTGAAGTAAAACATGTTATTGTTTTTGGGGAGACCTCATACAGTTAACACCTGCAAATGTCAATCTATTTTCAAAACATTAGGACACAAACAGTGCCGTAAAACACTGAACACCATTTCATATATAAACCTCTGTCAAAAGTGCACTACAGAGAATGAACTCAAAACATGTGTCATTCTGCAGACCTGACATTTTAAAAAGCATTAGTACTGGTCTGCTTACTAAAAATGCAAAAATCCATCTTAAACAGTAGACAAATCGATGTGTTTTATGGGCAAAAGACATATGCTTCTGATGTCATGGAAAATTGAACTCAACAAAATATAAAATGCATTTCCTTAATGGCAAATTTTGCAAGCCATAGTGAAGTGAGCGAGACAATAAAAAAAAGAAATGCAACCCATACTGCTTATCAGCTTCACAGACATACTAGAAGTGCAAGGCATGACACTCCCTATGTGACAACAAGCAACATCATGACTAATTATCTTTGAAAAATGCATCTCCAACTGAGCTGGACTCGAAAAGTTTTTTTTTTTTTTTTTAAAAACACTTTATTTTTTAATCAAAGGCATACAGACATAACCAACGAATCAAAAATGATAAATTAACAAACTTGTACAATCTCCCCCTCTTTCTGATATTGTCCGACAGAAAACAGGTTTTAACTCTTTGTCTAAACAGCAGTATAATTCAAAAATGTAACCTTGCCTTAGAACAAGGTTTAGTCAATGGACCAATTGGTACAGTTGTTGGCTTCCCAACATAACCACATGACAACAACATTCATTTTGTCAAAATCCACTTTGACAAACTTGCAGAAGTTAAAGAAATTGGCCGAACAATAGCATGTTTCCTTCTTTTCAAAGACATTTACATACACAGAGAGCAATTCTCTCTGTCTGTAGCATATGCCGTCACTATTCACAAATTATACGGTGTAACCCAAGTTCATGCACTAATTGACATTGGAAGCACAGTCTTTAAAGAATGCCTGCGTTATATACTACTTTCACGTCTACGTACACTGAACTGTCTATTCCTAGTTAACTTTGATGCAAACAAAGTCAACGCTGACATTACTTGCATCTTAGAATACAACAGGCTACATTCATTGTACACCACCATATGGATATGTACCATGTACCTAAAAAAAGAAAACCTTTAAAAAGAAAACTAAAACAAAGAGAACCTATAACAGATCTGCCACCAATGCTGCTAAAGAGAATATGACCAACTGCTTCTTCATCAAATAATACAACCACAAATCGGTCTAGTACAAACTAAACTGCACGTCCATCCAAAGACAAAATACACATAACTTTGCTAAAAAAACAACTGCAGGCCCATCATAGGATGCCGAGGCACAACTCAATGATCCATTTAAATTCAGCAAAACAACTGGAATAAATTGCTATGCAAATGTAACAAACAATCTTCTCTTCAAATTGCCACCAATTATTCACAAAATGTACTTAAACGGCTAAGACCAGGTGTGTTTGCAAATGCTCGTCCTTGATAGAAATGCCACAAAGAAGCCTGAAAGCACTTACAGTGTCTCAGGTATAAGGCAAGATTTGGACTAATGTGCCCAAATGGTACAATGTACCATAAACACACAGGAAGTTCCACAAGAATTTTCAAAGTAATTACTAAAATTACTGGAAACCAAAAACATCCCTATAAATTAAATCATCCAGATTTCATTCACGTGGAAATATACATGCACTCTCTGCAGCGTTGTTGCACAAGAGCCCATCCCTAATGAATGATTTGTATATGTATCCATACCAAATTTTGAATCCATTCCATTTCACCAGCTTATGCAGAATGTAAATCATGGCATATTATGCCCTTTTTGCAATTCTGATAATCGGTCCAGCATACAAATAAACTCACATAGCCAATATGTCATACTAATGCTTCTAAAGTACCATGCAGATGGCACCAACAATAACTGTAAGCTCACTAGCTTCACACACACAGTATCTCTTGCCAAGAAAATATTCACAACAGTAGGCATAATATACCACACTGTTGACACAACCACTTCAAGTCACTATACTGCACATGTGAAAAAAGAAATAGTTGGTTTGAATCTAACAACACCTCTGTTACTCCAAAACATAGGTTACCATCACATCTAAAAAATACCTAATTAATATTCTGTCAACCCAAATGTACTCACTAAACTGTAGCACAATAAATAGTTAGAATACACCAACAGGTATCTAACTACATCCATAATACTGCAATAGTACTTTTAAAAGTCAAGATAGATAAAATATGCCAACAGGTATCCAACTACTTCAAAAATACCCTTCATTGCCATGCACTTCAAATATGCCATCACAATTCTTGTTACTACACAACTTCTACAAACCCTCTTGTAAAGTCTTATTTTGTTAAAATATGCCAATGACCCAATGGTTAATTCATGTCAGTACAACAGCAGTGTAGCACACTCTAATGTTGTACCAAACATAGCACATCAAATGTACTGTTTATGAGGGTCAAAAAAAGTAAATGTATATGTAAAATAGTATGCATTTAAAGCTTTTAAACTATCCTGCTTAACAAATTATACAGTTTTTTCACAGAAAAACAACCAGCAATTCCAAGTTTATTACTGTATGCAACTACATAACCATACCAAGTATCGACAAATACATATTCCATACTCACTATCCTCAATTGCACTACAATCATAATACCATATACACATCAATGATATCATTCCACCATATTCGAAATACTGTATGCTCCCCCTACAGTACCTATAATTAGTTACTATAGACATATTACTATAGTGTGTGTGGCCAGTGGCAATATTCTTGGGGGTATGACCAGAATCTGGCCACAACTACCACAAAATAATTAAACTATATAATACAATACACCTATAAAAAATAAAACTCCCCCAGAACCTCTTACAATTGAAATTATGCCAACGGACAGCAACATTGGCAGCATACGCGGCAATGCCTGCAAACCCCTTTTTCACCCTGAATAAAGCTCCATATCATCTTTATTCCTCCCCCCAAAATTTCCAGGCCCCCTCTTTCAGCCACTAAATAACCCCAAATGTGTTTTCTAAACTGTGTGTTCACGGTGGTGTCCACGAAACCTCCGCGTTGTCCACGGTCATGCTGGCACCTGCATGCCCTTTTCATCTATAGAAACAGCTCCAAATGAACTGTATTCCACTCCCCCACCCTTTCCAGCCCCTCGTTTGGCCATCAAATAACCCAAATGTCCATGAATCCAACATGGCGATCGGTTAAAAAATATGATGCTCCTCACGCTTTTCAGCATCCATTCAGTGGGTGCCTACGGACACATAATAGGGAAGTGAGTCCACGGACCAGTCCCAGATCTCTCTCATTTTGTTTACCTACGTTTTTGCCATTTTAAAAACAACTACTGGATCGATTTACACCAAATTTACAAAAGCACACTTTTGGGACAACGCTACAGCTCCTGGGGCAAATTTGGGGTAAAACCATCTTATGGTTTAGGCTGTAGGCACGAGCAAACATTTTTTTTTCCATTGTGTCTATGAGGCATTCAACACATTTTGGGACCCCCCATATAACTTTGTCCCAGGCTGAAAATGCACCAAAATTCACAGAATGATTCTCAGAGGACATTATACTTTTTCAAGGTTTGGTGAGGAAGTTATAAGCGACCCAAAAGTGTTTTTTATGAGTTCAGCAACTTAGCCATGTCTAAAGGGCCACTAACGCAGGCCCTGTAATAAAAGGGAAATGCTGGATATGTATGTGTCTGTTTAAAATGTTCAGGATACTCCCCAACATGCTACAAACCTGAAATGTGGCATGTTGGTAGGTTCCATGGTGTAAACAATGCAATAAGTATAAAACATACATTTTTCTCTTTTTTTTAAGCGGTCTAAAATGCTTGAATATGTGTGTCTTTTCAAAATGTTTAGCATACTTCCCACCATGCTACAAACCTGAAATGTGCTGTGTAGGCAGTGTAAAAAGTACATAATATAAATATACCTGTAGTAGAAATTGCTATTAGTGCATACAAAAAAAATAAAAAAATAAGGATATTTTAAGAGCCAAAATTGCAGGATGAAAAAAGTAAATTGCCTTTAAACCACAACCTCACTTTAATTCAATGCGAAATCTGCAGACCATATGACTGCAGAAAAGGGGGGTGAGTCATTTTTTGATGGTAGTGTAATATGAGTGGGAAATGTGAAAGCCATAAATAATGGCTAAACACTTCCTATGCATGTTACACTTTATGTTAACATTTATATGGCAGAGAAAAGGGATTGGGACAGAAATGTATTACGCTCACCTTTTCTTTTCTTTGCTATGCAAATTGTCTCAACTTTTCATTATCATTACAGGTAATGCTAATGAAAATGTTAGATATTCTTATAGACTCTTACTACTGTAAGTATAACAATAAAGGAAATGGTGTCTAAAAGAGTATTCATTTTCTAATTCTATTTTTAAACTTTGCAAGGCGGTTTCATGAGGAACTTTTTTCTTTTTTTGGGGATTGTTTTAGTATTTTTGGTAGAGTGAAAGAGGGAGCTGAACCCTTATGGTCCTTTTAATTAAGGTAATACATTGTACGATGGATGGGATGGAGTATAACTCTCACACCAAATACCAAGACTAACTCAGGAAGTCTCTGTTTTATTCCCAATTGTCTAAAGCACAGCAGGGTCTCAACTTATTTCATAAAAAACATCACTTTTAGAGCACAAACTCGTCATACGTGACGTCATACTACGTGGCAAACTACACATGCCTATATGGGTTTGTGATTGGACTATGGGGAGTATCTAAGTGTACTTCCAACAAAGGGATTGGATTGTGATTGGGTCTTTATAGTCAGGTTGACAAGTCATATTTGACAGTGATTCGAAAAACACAATATATCATTGGCTCTCAAACTCTAAAGCTATTCATTATATGACTTTCTACAAATGGTTTGCATGCTTGTACCCTTCTTGAACATGTGATTCTCTAGCAGCACGGAAGCTGGTACCCCATGCGGTGTTGGGTCGACCTGACTGTGTCCCCCCCATCCAATTAGCCCATCATCTCTCATCACTCATGCAGTCTGCCATTTAGATTGTCTTTGAACTTGGCCTTGTGGTAGCTTCTTGCTTCTGTGAATATAAGGGAGTGTGAGCACGTTTTTTTTCAAGGTTCAGGCTTGCATGCCTACATCTATTTCCATCTTGGACTCACATCATCAGAGAACATGAATCGACCATTTTTATAGCATTTAATTGTCCTGAGTAAAGAAACTTGGCACTCATGGTGTTCTCTCTTTGCAATTTAACAAGGGAAGCCTCATCGTTCTCACATTCACTGTTCTTCAAGGACTGATGGCTGCTTTAGCCTTTGACACCAGGCCAAGCAGTCTTCCTTTGGTCCATTTTTGAGCCTCAGCTTATTTCTTTGCTGCAACACATACACAGCTATCAATCCTCCTTTCTCCATGGGTTGAGCTTACTAAAGTTGTTGACATTGAATCTCCAGATTCTACACATATATATTGGCAGGACCACCTGCAGTCTATTCACTATGTATAGCCAGTCTTTATGATAGCTTAGTCTACTTGCATTACGGCATCTGCACAGTTATAAAATAACTTGCATTTTCTGCAGTGCTTCTTCAAACTTGCAATCTTCATTCCGCACATACAAGTCTTCTTGGTTCTTTACTTTGCCATCAGATTCTACAGTGTCTATGCCTTCTCCTCTTTCAGTCATCCTTCTCAGTGCGTCAGGCTCATTTTTTGTGACGTCATTAACCTCTCCTTTTCACATCTTCACACTTATTCAGGGCTCTCCCTCAGGAGACCATCATCTTCTCAGGGATACATCGTATAGGGTTTTCTCAATGGATATCTAGTCTCAAAGGCTTTTCGTAGTTTAGGTACCATTACTGGTGTTGCACATGTTGCAATTTCCGGCTTCTAACATATAGGCAAAATAGGGGTGGGACTTCCTGCAGAGACATTCAGCTGCTCCTCTACATTCCCCCCTCTGGTTGATTTATCAACCACTCCTTCACCAGTCTCCACATCTTGGTATTCTTTCTTGAAAAGGTGCTTGTTTGGAGTCCAAATGTTCACTACTGCTTCAGAGATCCTGCGCTGATTGTACATGTTTATCGACACTCCAGGTCATGTGGCTCCATCGTCCTTTCGGATTACAATAGATCAATCATCCCACGTACTTACTGTTATTTCTTGGATATAGGAACTTTGTTCCCTCTGGTGCTAAAATCCAATCTTTATGCACTCTCTGATTTCTTCATTTGTCAATTCCTTAGACCCAAAACCCTGATTCGGCATTGATCATAATATTCATTTATAAAGCCTTCTTTGCTGTCTTCTTACACAGTGTGATCATAATCCTGATCACACAGAATCCAAACATCACCATCACCAGTATTGCTTCCAGGAATCTGAAGACGTTTGCCATCCATTGCGGAACCCATGAGAAGATAAACATGAACCAGCTATCGTCTAAAATATCTTCTGTCTCATCTTCAATCTTATTGTGCAGGTTTGTCAACAACATTATGGCCTCTGTCAAGGTCCAATTCTCATCATCATGAGAAGGTAGGAACATACAACATGAAGTCCCAATGTTGGTGCAAGCACCTCCATCCATTGCTGTGATCATATCAAGGTCATAACTGTCCTGGAAGGTCAACGGCCTTATGGCCCTCAATTATTTCTTGATTACATTGAATCGCTTTATGATAGTGTTGATCGTCTGCAGGAGTTCCCATCTGGTAATCTGTTGCCATTTGGGATTCGCCATCACCTGGATTCCAGGCATAATGATAGTCGTGAATATCGCTGATTTCTGTCTTAACAACCTGAGATCATATGGAATGGCATTGATGTCTTCTATTGATTTTGCTGAAAAGTAATTTTCCCTTCTTGTCCGGTTGAGGAATTCTAGTGATATTCTCTTCCTCAAATGGGCATCTGCTTTGGGAAACTCTACAATGTTCAGGTCACTTTTAGGAATCACTAATGCTGGAACATGTATGAGTACCATGGTACACGTCCCTACTCAATGCTTGAGCATCTTCATGTAAGCTCAAAATCCACAAGGCCAATATTGATCCATCAGGAAAGCTGTCCCTGCTCCGATTTTAATGACATTGATTGTAGTCTTGCAGCCTTTATTTCTTCCCACATAATGCTTTCCCTTTCTTTGAAGGCACAATGTCGCATTTATCATTGGGACCACAATCATCGGCCCTGATTCATCTTTTAGCCATGTCAACAGTCTGGCGTGGTTAGCCCATGACTTTAAACAAGCATTGTTCACTCTCTGTACTTTTGGGAAATATTATGACTATAAAAGATAAGCTGCTCAGGACATCAGGCCTCCTTCCCATCCTTTTGTCGTTTTCACTTGTCCATAAACTAAACCTTGTGTTTGTTCCCAACATCCAGGCCATCCTTCTACTTCTGCTTTATTAGCGTAATTGTAGGGGCAATTCAGTCTCTTCATCTCGGCAACTACAACCTCGTCATGTACTTTCTCAGTATATGTACGCATATTGCTTTTCTATGCAGGTTCCTTTTCCATCACTGTAGTCTTGATATAATCATCCGGGAACGGGAATGACCATTTCGATCTCCATCGCACATTGGCCCAGCTCCCTTGAAATTGTGCTCTTGTCAAGCATGCTGCAAGATGAACGAGATATCTGGCATTGAATTTAGTAATTTCTCTAGAAATAAAAGTTTGGGTGTCCGATACATCTTGGCTCATGCCACCTTCTAGTTAAGATACGGATCAGCACTGTATCTCCAGCAAATAGTTAAGGTGCTGGTAATAATTCAGAAACTGTTTTTGCTGAATGGTTTTCATCTGTGTTCTGAGACCGACCCCCCTGATGCTTGAGTTGATCTGAAATAACAGAGATACTAGAGGTTATATATGTCAAATATTCATTTAATTCATGTTCTATCATTTTCACAGTGCTCTGGGCATCACTACTACTCCTCGATGCAGGAGTTTAAGGCATTCTCATTTGCGTTCCAGTCACTAGCTCTTGGGGTGTGAAGTGGTGCTCAGACCCAGGCTGATTCCTTAGGGCATATACAGTTGGGGGTAGGCAATATAGCCATCACTTTTTCAGTGTCAATTCATGCTTGATGACTCTTTCCTTTAGAAGGCCATTGAGTCTTTCAAATAACCTGTTCACTTGCAGGTGATAAGCAGAAGAAAACATGTGTTTAATATTCAGCAATAATCCTAGTTGTTCAAATACTTCATTAACACAATTTGACACATTATCGGATCTCAGCACCTCACATACTCCCCATCTTGGACAGACTTTACGTACTAAAAACATTGCTGCACAAGTGGCATCAAGGTGTGTACAAGTACCTGCTTCAATTCACCTGGAGAAGGCACACACCAGCACTACCAGATACCTGTATCCATTACATACTTGCACCACATCAGCACAATCAATATGTAAATGATGAAATGGACCATTTGGTTGAGGAATTACTCCTCTAATTATTTGCAGTGTATGCCCAACAGTAAACCTCTGACATACAATGCAGTTTACTACATACAATGCAATGTGTTCTAACAAGTTCGGTAAAAACTAGTTTTCTGCAATTGTTGCAGTAAGACTTTCCCTAGTTACATGCACAGGGTAGTGCAGCTGTTCAAGCGCTACCTTTACCAATGCTACTGGCATCACTAGCTTTCCAGTACTGCCCTGCCACCATAATGCTTCGGGTGGATGAAGAACACACCCTTTTATTTCATCATTTTTGCTCTTCCTGTGGTGCACTGCCTTGAACCTCCATGAACTGAGCTCTTGGTAAATTAGTAAATCTTTCATTTACTATCATAATCGTAAGTACTTTCTCCTTAACATCTGGAGTGTCAAAACTTGAAATATCTAGTGAATACGCAACCCTTTTGGCCTATGCGTCTGCGGCTTTATTCCCGCAAGAGATAAAGTTAGTTTGCTTAGTATGTGCTGCACATTTAACTATCGCTATCGCTACTGGGAGTTGTATTGCCTTAATGAGTCTTGTTGAATAATGATGCATGCTGCACAGGCATGCCATCCGCTCGGAGGTAGCCCCTCTGTTTCCAACGTGCTATACCTGAATGTACGGTTGATGTCACATAGGTGGAGTCACTGTACACCATCACTTTCTGCCTGCCTTGTTTCGAGCGTGGCAATAAGCGCTACCAATTCTGCTGCTTGCGCTGAAAAGTGAGATGGTAGTTTTGCACTTGCTACAACCTCAAATTCACTGTTTGCTGGATGCCTCACCACAGCTGTGCCAGAATATCTTTCTCCACTTGTTTGATCAATTTTCGAAGAACCATAAATAAAGAAAACATAACAATGCATTTTCTTTTACGAGCAGTATGTCATCATAAAACTGTTCAAAGTTCCCGCAATCATGCACATGCTTGCCCTCTGCCACTGGCTCAGCTACAAATGAGCCAGGGTTCACTATTTTACATCTGACAATTTTAATCTCTGGGTTTGAGATAATTACCTCATATACAGAAGCTCTCTGAGATGTCAATGTGCCCTTAATTTCTCCAAAATGGCAAACAACACATGTTCCACAAAAAGCATCATAGAACAACCCATTTCAATGCTTGTAAATTTCTGAATTGCGAATGTGGTGGCTGCCAGTGACTGTTTTCAAGGGAAATGCCCTTTCATAAGCGGGTTTAAAATCCCACTGTAATATACCAGATGTTTGTACCCTTATGTAGTTCTCTGTGTAAGTACTACTGTCATCACTGTCCCGTTTGTATGTGAAAATAGGAAAAACTCATCAGCATAATTGTGAATTCCTAAAACAGGAGCTGTACAAATTGCTTTCTTTAACCCTTCAAATCCTCCTTCCATTTCCTCATTCCATTCTATTTTCTCCTTATTCACCTGTGCTTTCTTTAAAGACTGCAAAAGTGGTCTTGTGTATGAACTATAGTCAAACACCCATGCTCTCACATAATTGCAATATCCCAAAAACTGTTGCATCTGTTTCACCGTTTGTGATTTTGTAGTTTTTATGAACGCTTCAGGTGTTTTAGATGTTACCTTCTTTCTCTCATCTGAGGTCAACTGGCCTATGCAAAAGACTTCTTCTCGACAGTACTTTAACCTATCTTTATCTACCTCGTATCCCTTGTCTGCCAAGATAGTCACCAACTGAATTGAGTCTTTTCTACACTCATCTTCTGTTGTGCTACAAATCAAAATGTCATCTATGTATTGTATAACAGTGCTTTTCAAATCAATATTGCCTTGGTCGTTCTGTAGAACTCTATTAAAGATCGATGGAGACTCATAGTACCCTTGAGGCAGCCTTGTGTGTTTCAGGTGAGGCTGGCGGAGCGTAAACAAAGTCTATTTTTGTGAATCTTGTGCAACGGAATTGAGAAAAACGCATTTTTCAAATCAATCACTGTGAAATATTGCACTCTTACGGGGATACTGCATAGTATCGTTGCTGGATACGGAACTAAAGGAAACTCTGCCTCTTCAATCAGGTTAATCAATCTCATATCTTGTATGAAACGCCATGACCCTGTTTGATTTCTTCACAGGGTACACCCCGGTATTGCACGATGACTCTGATGATACCAGAATACCTTGCTCCACATCACTGCTGAAATAGTCTAAAAAATGCCTGCATCTGCCCCTCGAACATTGGGGTTTGTCTTGCTCAAGATAAAATCGCTCCTGGTTTCAGCTTTATTTTAACCTACCCTACTCCTTTTAATAGGCATACATCATAAGGGCCTGTAGTTCATAAAACGCTTGGCACTTTCTCCAAGCCTTCATCAAAAAATGCTGTACGCTTCTGCATTATCGTCATGCACTGTGGCATCTCCCTTTTCTCTATTCTGATCCAATATGTAATGCCAATAAAGAACACCACTTCATCATCTGATGGATCATCTCTAAACATATCATCGTCAGTGACATCAGTCAATCTGCACCCTTCCCCAATGGCAATCACTGTTCTCCATGACCTACCCTCGTCATCTGTTCCTTCAAGCATTGCCATTTCCCCTCGTACTATGGCTGAATCTAACCCTAGGATGATGGTCTGTCCCCCTCTTCATCCATAGGTATCTGTGGTTTAAACAAAAATTAATCAGGTATTCTCATAGTCCTTCCCACTAAGCCAGGTAACCTTGTTAACAGAATGCTTACCCCATAAAGAGAAACCTTGGGTTTTGTCGGCACACCTTGCAGATCCGTTTGCCCTGTGAACGGCAATGTAAACTTACCCACATTCATATAGTGTATCGCAGGAGTGGAGCACGCAATACCTTTGTCAGTGAAAGAAATGGTCATGTTAAGTTGTGTCATTAAGTCTCTTCCCTATGGAGACTGGTAATTCATTAGTAAAAGGAATTTGACTTGTAGCTCCAGAGAATATTTGAGCATTCATGGCATTTCCCGACATTGGATATTTTCCCTCTCGTATACATGAAGAAGTTGAACCAGTGTATTCTAAAAACGAAAACGATTTGCCTCCTATCGTCACATCAACCCTTAGTTCCTCTTGGGGGTCGGGTGTCACAGATAGAACTGAACACAGACAGAGCTGCCCTGTGAGCTGTCCTATTGTGGATACATGCATACCCCTGTACCTGTGAAAGGATTCCCTTCCACCACAGTGCAACCCACTATCCTAGGTGTTAATAATTATCCTGTGATTGCATTCTGCTGTATAAACTGTCTGATCTTGGGTGAATCCTTCCCTAGCTTGTGAGCTATATGCTGGAGGATAAGCTGTACTCCCTCTTGAGAACTGGCCATTTTGTACATACCCTTGGCTTCTGCATACACGCAATGTGCCCTGTCATCCCACATATCCCACATATAGGAGGATACCGTCTGCCTTGTCCCCCTTGGTTAAATCCTCCTTGCGCACTCTGATTCTTATTCTGTGCATTCTGAAACCCATTTTGAGTGTTTTTGAATCCACCCTTTACTTTGTAGTCCAAGCCTCTACCTCATGCTACAAACCCGTTCCTTCCTCGGATCATCAGGCGTTTATTATTCGCCTGCAATGTACTCACTGCTTGCTGTACTCCTAGACCTTCTCCGGTTGTCAATATCGCCCCTTCTATGGCATTATTTGACAATTTCTTCTGAACTAACTTGGCTTCCTCGTGTTTTCTAGCATCGTCTTTCTTCCTGTTTTTCTCCTATAACAGCCGACAGTGATGCATTATAGTCAACTGTATTTCTGCCTATGGTTTTGCTTCCATTCCCACTTGCTTCTTGACTTGCCTCTCTACCTGCTCAGGCAATACCTGTCCTAAAATGTGGTAGAAAACTGCCACTGTTTTTCCCCACGGCTCGCGTGCTTCAAGAGTCCAGTGTTCCTGAATGTCCTAAATGTAAGCAAGCGGATCCTCATCCTCTCTCATTTTGTGAGTCATAATCGCACTCATGTCTGATACATTGGGATACTGTACTCAGAGAGCTCTCCAGACATCTGCCCTACAACTATTAAATGGTGCTCCATCGTGCGCTGTATTTTGTGCCGTGACACTTGAAAAGCTTGGTCTCGCCAAAATGTCATCAGCTCTATCCCCAAGAATAGCTGCTAGGAGACCCTTAATATCTCCTACTGAAAAGGTATTAGCTCCTGTCATGTTTTCTAATGCATACATCCATTTTCCTGCAACTGCCATTAAACTGGGGAGTTTGCACCCCATATTATCTTTATCCATCTGTAACTTTGGAATATGCTGTTGTCTCACCCCCTTCTTCCAATAAGGTAAACTGTGTAAGAATGGTTCCTGATCGCCTTCTTCCTGGCAATTACCTTAACCTGTTCACATATGGCAATGATTCTTCCTTCTCGCTATACAATTGTTCTTTGGGGTGCTCTGGATAAGCTATAGGATCTGGCATTCTTTCTTTAGGTTGCTCTAGATCAGACCATATTACTTCCATGCCTGCCTGCACACCTCCCTCAGGGGCACATGCACCTCCTCCCTCTTCATGAAAGAATTCTCTCTCCTCGTCTGACATATCTAGTTCCCAGCTGGTGTGACTCTCATCCTCTTCACCCTTGTCTAAGGTCAGTTTGCTTAAAGACAAGGCTCTATGCTCAAGAATCAATGGATTATTCTCTTTGCTCCATGATTGGTAGGCTAGGGTTTGATCTCCCTTCTCTCGCCATCCTGACTTGCCACCTTCTCTTAAGTCCTGATAAGCTTTATCCATCCGATCTCCGATACTCCCTATATCAAAGTTCTTTTCTAGGGTCACTAGATGGCCCTGACATTGCTCCCTGTAACGGGAGGAATGCTTCAATACTGCTCCACCATATTACTGGACTCGGCTCAATTAATTCTTTTTGAATGCCAGTGCGTTCCCGCAATCTCCTTTTTTCATTCTAATTCTTCATCTACTTCTCTTTGCTTACTTGTTTCTCATCTAACTCTCTCCTCTTCCATTCTTATCACCTCTCTCCTTGCCACTGCTCTTCTTTCTTCCTCTTCTCTTCGTCTTTGTATTCTTCTATCTCTTAATTTCTGTGGTTCCTCCTCTTCTCTCTTCCTTTCTTGCTTATCCTGTACCTCTATTGCTTGCAGTCTGTTGTCATATTTCCTTTGCTCCTCTGCCCTTTCTTCTTTCTTGTGTTGCTCCTCCTGATACATCTCACTGCTGTCTGCTCTTTCTTTTCTACTAATCTTCATTCAATCTCTTTTCTCATTCCCTGTCTTTCCTATCCTCTTCCTCTTTATCTTCCCTTTGCCTAACTGCCTCAATGCTTTTCCCATCTAGCTTGAGTGCTATCTGTCCTCCAATCCATTTGTTCTGTACAAACGTTACTTCACCAGCTTTATCCTTATTCTATCTGTGTCGATAAATTAGATTGCTCACTTTTCTCTTCCCTGTTCTGTAAGACCTTAAATATCTCCTCTTTTCTCTTAGTCTCATCTTGGCTATCATCTCTGCCATGGCCACTTTAAGTCCCTTTAATGGATACAATCCTACATCTTCCGTGCTTTCTACCTCAGGCAAGGCAAGGGGAGCAGAAGGCTTGTCACTTTCCTCTTTACACTGGTTAAGCATTCACTCCTCAGGTGGCGGATCCTCTCTCTCTTCCTGGTACATCTTCCAAAGCTCTAAAATATCTTACTTTTTCTCCAATTTTGTTCCCGTGTACGCAGCGTGCAAGTATGTGGTCATGTGTTGCAATACTGCTTTCGAAAATGATCCCCCTTGTGGCCAAGGCATGAACATCTTATATGCCGTGCCTTTCACCCATTTTGCACTGTACTGTGTTGTAAAGTGTTGTTTGCTCTTGAGTGGAATTCTACCTCGTAGAATTCCACTCTTTCTCTGATGTCATGTTTACTTCTGTTCAGAGGGGAGATTCTATGAGAGCCGTTAGAAGCTGGAGTGAAGAGGTGCTGGCTCAGGCTGGTTACTTATAAAGGACCTTTACTCACCTGCAGTGTATGCCTCCTTATTACACTGGCGACGAGAGTAACCAGCCTCTGACCAGCGTTGCCTTTGCAGCCGACATCAGTTGACTACATTCCTCTTTTCGCCTTTGGGAGAGTGCCTGCTCCGGAGAAGGAGTGGGGGGCCGTGTGGAGGGGAGCCCTCCCGCCGACGCTGTCCGCATCGAGTGACTCGTCTGGAATCAGCTCGGAGGAGCAGCATTTCCTAGCCCTTGCCTTCACAGTTCGTCCGTGGGCTGCAGCGCCTGTTGTCCCGTGGAAGGGAGGCCCTCTGCGCACGTCGGCACCAGGACAGCCGACGTGCTCCCAGCCTGTGCTCCCCAGCCTGGGTTGAGCGCGGTGCCTCCTCTGACAGCAGGTGAGAGGGGAAGGCATCCCTGTTTTCTGGCGCGTGTCCGCCATGCGCGGCGAGCGGGGCTGGGGGCCAGGGCGAGCGCGCTGTTCAGCTCCCTGTGTCCGCCGCCCCCGTTCCCTTAGCGGATATCAACGCCGGCTGGAGGAGGGTGGGATTAAACGCAAGGCGCCTCCCTTCTGCTTCCTGCCTTAGGGGCGTTCCCTACAGCCGTTCAGAGGGAGAATTAACCCCGTTTGGATCCTCCAAAGTTTTGTCACTGAGCCCGCACGCAGCCCTGCTCAAAGGGCGTTCCCTCCAGCAGCACAGAGGGAGAATTAACCCTGTGTGGATCTTCCAAGTGTTTCGTGACTGTATCCTGGCCACATCTCTGTCTTTGCTCAAAGCACATTGTTTTGTACAGTGACACTCCAGCATTGGCTGCTTTGCCAGGCACACAAGGAGGTTGCACAGTGGATACTAATTCATCACAAGGTTGCACAGTAGATATTGGTTCATTACAAGCTTGTCTGACCCCCCCTTCTCAACATGCAGCACAATAATGCACGTCCGCCACCTGCATTCTTGGCCAGTCCTGGAGAGCCGCCTATTGTGTGGGACTTGTGGGTAGACACCTACAAAGTGTACCTCAGAGCCGCGGGTGGTGCAAAATTCACAGATGATGAGAAGGAGGCGGCGTTGCTCAATTGTTTGGGAACTGAGGGCCTCAGGGTATTCAGGCACCTACCCGGCCCCAATGTGCACGCTACCCCCGCTGCCCAGGCAGAAGGCAGTGAGGGTGGTGATGTAGTACCAGCAGTGGTGCTCGCTTATGAGACAGCTTTGGGCAAGTTGGAAGCGCGATTTGGCAAGAGGGCCAATGGTGTTCTTGAGAGGTACCATTTCTTCTCGAGGGCTCAAGGCTCCTGTGAGGGTATAGATGCTTATGTGACTGCCCTACGCACTTTGATTGCAACATGCAAGTTCACTGGTACCGTCGATGAGTACATCTGTGACCAAGTAATGATGCGCATGTGTGATGTACATGTCAGGCAGAGACTATGGATTGAAAAAGACCCACCCCTAGAAAAATTCATAGAGATTGCCTGCACAATTGATGAATCTAGGAAGAGTGTAAGAGAAATGGCTGATAAAGGGGAAGCTGTGCATGCTGTGATCCCCCGTAGGACTGTTGAGGCCAAAGTGAGGAACAAGGATGGCAGAGCAGGACCCTCATCGAAGGAACAGTGCAGGCGATGTGGTTGGCGAGGTCATGCAGCGGGTGCAAAGGAATGTCCTGCTACCAATGTGGACTGTAGGAAATGCAAAGCCAAGGGACATTATGCCTGCATGTGTAGGGGCGTTGCCTCCACTAAGGAGCCGTGAAAATGGTGGACGTGAATGATGATGATGTGACGATAGTGGGGTACATGGGTTGTTCTGACAGGGGTGAAGGAGGTGTGCCTGAAGGGACATTGTTGAGTTTGGGGAGCTGCAAGAAGAGAGCTTGGGCAACGCTCGTGGTCAATGGCGTTCCGTTAGAGATGATGGTGGACACAGGTTCTCCATACACTATGATATCCCCTGAACTATACAGGTCCAAGTTCCACAAGAAGGTGTCTGAACTCTCCTTTTCTGATATAAACCCGTGGGCCTATGGGTGAATGCCCATCAAAGTTTTTGGGTTTGAATGGGCTGACATAGAGTTTGAAGGCAGAATGACTAGGGGTAAGTTGTATGTGGCTCACAAAGGTGACCCTGTAGTGGGTTGGGACGAGCAAGCTGCCCTGGAGCTGCAAATTAGACCTGGGAAACCTGTCCCTGTGATGAGTGTATGTGAAGGGAATGACTGTACCATGCTGCCTGTGGGAATCACAGCAGAAGTTTTGGAGAGCAAGTTTCCCTCGGTTTTTACTTCAAAGTTGGGCAAATTGAAGGGTTTTGCACACAATATAGTTCTCAAGAAAGGTTCCATGCCTGTTGTACACAAAGTCAGAAGAGTTCCGATCATGGCTCGTAATGCTTTAAAGGAAGAGTTGCACAGACTCAAGGAGTCTGGGCTCATAGAGGAAGTAGAGTGTTCAGAATGGTTGGCCCCGGTAGTATTGGCACGCAAGGGTGATGGAGGAATGAGGATGTGCGTAGATCTCAGAGATCTGAACTCAAGCATTTGGGTTGACAGACAGCCCCTGCCCAACATCAATGAGATGCTTTCCGGGTGTCTGGGGCTTCCTGCTTTTTTACTTTTGATCTTTCCTCTGCCTATCATCAGATGGATCTGCATGTGGAATCTCGCCCGCTTACATCCTTTGTCACCCCTTTTGGTGCCTTCCGTTTTTGTAGAATGCCCTTCGGCTTGGCTTCCGCAGCTGCGGTTTTCCAGAGGACAATGCAGAAACTTTTTGGGGGCATTCGGGGGGTAGAATGTTTCCAGGATGACATTTTAGTATGGGGTAAGTCGCAAGCTGAACATGATGTTAGGGATCTTGAGGTGATGTGTGTCTTGAGGGATTGTGGTCTCACTCTCAAACTTAGCAAGTGCAAGGTGGATGTTCCCAGTGTGACTTATTTGGGACATTCGTTAGATGCCCAGGGTATTCATCCTAGGGCAGAGTTGGTAAAAGCGTTGAAGGATGCACCGGCCCCAGTAAAAAAAGATCAGTTGAGATCCGTCATGGGTCTCGCAGAGTACTACAGTAGATTTGTCCCTTTGTATGCCGACAAGACTGTTGGTATGAGGTCGTTGCTGAAGAAGGGTGTGCATTTTGCATGGTCAGACTAGTGCCAAACAGAATTTCTCAGGTTGAAGGAGGAGATTGAGCAAGCCCCGTCCTTGGGTTCCTTTTTACCGGCCAGGAAAACGTATCTCACTGTGGACCCGAGTGAGTATGGCATAGGTGCTATCTTGGAGCAGAGGGTGGAGGGCGAGCTTCGGCCTATCGCCTTTGCATCCAGAGTGCTCAGAGAGGCTGAAGGCAGGTACGCTTTCATAGAGAGAGAAGCTCTGGCTGCTGTGTGGGCCTCTAAATATTTTAGGACCTTCCTGTGAGGAATTGAATACACCTTGCGCACTGACCACAAACCTTTGGTGCACGTGTTGACGACTAAAGGGTTGTACCATGCGTCTTCAAGGATTATGAGGTGGATGGCTTATATGGCGGAGTTCAATTTCAAGGTTGAATATGTCCCGGGAACGAGGAACGCGGTAGCGGATTGCCTGTCGCGGTTTCCGAGGTCTGATTATGTCGATGTAGTCCAGGATGTAGTGGGGGATGATTGCACCTTGGTTGCGAGTGTGGTGCCGGCTGTGTCGGAGTTGGAATGGGGTGCAGAATGTTCAGCTGATCCTGAATTGATGGAAATAAAGACTGCACTTAGTAGTGGGGTTGTTGGTACTGGGTTGTCTAAATTGTATGGTCATGTGTGGGAGGAATTGTCTGTGGGTCCATGGGGTGTGGCCAGAGGTCTGAGGTTGGTTCCTCCATTTTCCCTTAGGGGGAAGCTTTTTGATTTGGCCCACGAGGGGCATGTAGGAAGGTCCATGACCAAGAGGAGGCTCAGAGAAGAGTATTGGTGGCCCCGAATGGGCGCTGATGTGGAGGATGTGTTGAAGGATTGTGTGGCCTGTTCCACAGATGACAAGAGCAAAGTTCCTACTCCCCAACCCATTTATCCTGTGGAAGTGCCCCATGAAGTGTGGTCCAAGGTGGCGCTTGACATAATGGGCCCCATAGATTCATTGGGGGGGGTCTAAGATTTATTGTGGTTTTGGTGGATTACACATCCCGATGGGTTGAGGCCACAGCTTTGGCTACGGTTACTGCCCAGAAAGTGGTGGAGTTCCTCTCTGCAGTGTTTGAAGGGAAGGTGTGCCTGTGGGGTTGGTGACCGATAATGGTGCCCAGTTTGTGTCGGACTACATGCAAAGGTTTTTGCATGATCTTGGTATACGTCATCATAGGGTTGCATTATATAACCCACAGGCTAATGGTCTGGTAGAACGCATGAATCGTTTTGTCAAGGGTGCAGTTCAGTTGGCCCTTGCCAATGGTCTTCCCTGGGGGTAGTATCAGAGTCACTTAAAGCATACAGACTTACCCCTTCCGTTTACACTGGTCATTCTCCTTTTGAGTTGATGCGAGGGAGGAAACCTGGCTCCAAATCGAGAATCCCTGCCCTGGGTGGTGGGGTTCAATCACAATTGGATATGCAAGAAGTCTTAGATCGAGTACGGTGCAGGCAACAGCATTTTCTGCAGGAACAACTGGCCCGCAGGAAGCCCTTGCCGGTCAAGATGGGTGATTGGGTCCAGATCAAGAATCCCAGGTTTGCAGCGAAGGGACTCAGCAAGTATATGAAACCACGTTTAGTTGTCAAGTGTGGTTGTGGTTACGTCAAACTTGAAGATGGCTCCAGATGGAGTCTCAGGGGTGTGGTTGTGGTAGACAAGGTCAAAATGGATTCTGCTGGTGGTGCGTGGGGGGAGCCTGATTGCGCCGTAGGCGATGCTGGGGCGATGGTTGAGTGTCCCTTGCCATGCCCTTCTAATTATGGGGAGGCTGCTGATAAGGTGCCTTCTATGCTGGCCCCTTCTCACAATTGTGAAACTGCTCTGGTTGCGGTGCGTGAACGTGCTGAGGAGGCATCCTCCCTTACTGGGCCGTCTGTCTCTGTCCAGGGTAATGCTCATCCTGTCAGGGCGAGGAAGGTTCCTTCTAAGTAAAATGATTATGTTTTTGGTGCTATAGTTCGTTAGCACTTGTTCTTGTTCATATGTTTTCCCCTCTTGAGCTGCATTTTGGCACTCATTATGTGTTGTGGTGAATGTGTGTCTGATGTCATGTTTACTTCTGTTCAGAGGGGAGCTTCTATGAGAGCTGTTAGAATCTGGAGTGAAGAGGTGCTGTGTAGGCTGAGTACTGCTGGCTCAGGCTGGTTACCAATAAAGGACCTTCACTCACCTGCAGTGTATGCCTCCTTATTACATACTGTTTGAGCTTGGGCATGTGTTTTGGCAATGGTTAGATAAATGCATCAGAGGAGTAATGTCTCCCATTGTGACAAGTCTCAATTGACTGTCAATAGTTACCAGTGTTTACAAAAACTCAAAAACTCTATTTTTCAATTCTCCCAGTCTACCTCTGAGTGGGTACCGTCAGTTTCTTTATATAGACGCTATGTTTCCTTTACCTTTTCTCAATTATCTTTACACAATTGTCACTCTTCGACACCTTAAAATAACACAAATACACAAACAGACAAACTAATTGACTCTTGACATTTATCCTTAGTGATCACTCCTCTTATCTCTGCCCCTAAAAATACCCTGATCAGAGGATTTGAATTGTCATCTTATATGATCTGTCTGATACGTGGCCTAGTTTACTTCAACTGAAGTTTATGGCAGCTCCTTCTAAAACTCCTTGGGTTAAGATTCCCGGGCCTTCTCTCTCTCTCTCTTATTTACACATAAAAGAATCACTTGTTACTTTTCCCTGTTTCCACTTAACGTCCCTTTAACAAAGTTTTTTTACTGAATTTCATAGGTTTTTAGTAGCGCAACTTAACCATAACGTCCCTTTAACAACGTTTTTTTACTAAATTTCATAGGTTTTTAGTAGCGCACCTTATCCATAACGTCCCTTTAACAAAGATTTTTTACTGAATTTCATAGGTTTTTATTAGTGCAACTTAACCATAAAGTCACTTTAACACATTTTTTTTTACTGAATTTCATAGTTTTTTATTAGTGGAACGTAACCATAACGTTCTTTTCAATAGAGGAAGACCACCAGCATCCTACGTTCTCAAAGTGGGAACCCGGGGTGGTAAAAAAAACATTTTTCTTCCCAAACCGGGACGCCGCAGGCAGGCGTCCCGGTGTAGGAAGGAAAATCTTTTACCAAGATGGACACCAGGGAAAGGGAAGGCAGGGTGTATAAAGAGAACACAACAGGGCATCGGCGGGGGGTCGGGAAGACCAGGAGAGAGACACGGGGCATGAGCAGGGTGTGGAAAGAAGGGAGACAAGGGGCATGAGCGGGAAAGAAGGGAGACACGGGGCATGAGCGGCGGGCGGGGGGAAGAAGGGAGACACGGGGCATGAGCGGGAAAGAAGGGAGAGACACGGGGCATGAGCGGGGGGAAAAGGAGGGAGACAGACATGGAGCATGAGCGGGGGGTTGGGAGGAAAGAAGGGAGACACAGGGCATGAGCGGGGGGTGGGTGGAACAAGAGTTCAACAAGGGGCATCATAGGAGGGGGACAAGAGGAAGACACTGGGCATGAGCAGGGAGTGGGAGGGAACAGGAGGAAGACACAGGGCATCAGCGAGGAGTGGGGGAGACAGGAGGAAGACACGGGGCATGAGCAGGGGTGGGGGAACAGGAGAGAGACACGGGGCATGAGTAGGGGGTGGGGGGGTACATGAGACAGACACGGGGCATGAGTGGGGGGTGGGGGGCAACAGGAGAGAGCCACAGGGCATGAGCGGGGTGTGGGGGAACAGGAGACAGACACAGGGCATGAGCGGGGGGGTGGAGGGGAACAGGAGACAGACACGGGGCATGAGCGGGGGTGGGGCCAACAGGAGAGAGACACGGGGCATGAGCGGGGGGTGGGGGCAACAGAAGACAGACATGGGGCATGAGCGGGGGTGTAGCCAACAGGAGAGAGACACGGGGCATGAGCGGGGGGTGGGGAGAACAGGAGACAGACACGGAGCATGAGCGGGGGGTGGGGAGAACAGGAGACAGACACGGGGCATGAGCGGCGGGTGGGGGGTACATGAGACAGACAAGGGGCATGAGTGGGGGGTAACAGGAGAGAGACACGGGGCATGAGCGGGAGGTGGGGCCAACAGGAGAGAGACACGGGGCATGAGCGGGGGCTGGGGGCAACAGGAGACAGACACGGGGCATGAGCGGGGTTGGGGCCAACAGGAGAGAGACACGGGGCATGAGCGGGGGGTGGGGAGAACAGGAGACAGACACGGAGCATGAGCGGGGGGTGGGGAGAACAGGAGACAGACACGGGACATGAGCGGGGGGTGGGGGGAACAGGAGACAGATATGGGGCATGAGCGGGGGTGGGGGGAACAGGAGACAGAAACGGGGCATGAGCGGGGGGTGGGTGGAACAGAAGACAGACACGGGACATGAGCAGGGGGCCAGGGGGCAACAGGAGAGAGACACGGGGCATGAGCGGGGGTGGGGGGTACAGGAGACAGACACGGGGCATGAGCAGGGGGTGGGGGGCAACAGGAGAGAGACACAAGGCATGAGCAGGGGGGGGGTACCGGAGACAGACGCGGGGCATGAGCGGGGGGTGGGGGACAACAGGAGAGAGACACGGGGCATGAGCGGGTGGGGGGAACAGGAGAGAGACACGGGGCATGAGCGGGTGGGGGGAACAGGAGACAGACACGGGGCATGAGCAGCGGGTGGAGGGGTAAAGGAGACAGACACGGGGCATGAGCAAGGGGTGGGGGGTAACAGTAGAGAGACACAGGGCATGAGCGGGGTGGGGGGCAACAGGAGAGAGACACAGGGCATGAGCGGCGGGTGGGGGGCATCAGGAGAGAGACACAGGGCATGAGCGGGGGGTGGGGGGAACAGGAGACAGACACGGGGCATGAGCGGGGGGTGGGGAGAAGAACAGAGACAGACACGGTGCATGAGCGGGGGGTGGGGGGCAACAGGAGACAGACATGGGGCATGAGCGGGGGTGGGGGGCAACAGGAGACAGACAAGGGGCATGACCGGAGGTGGGGGGCAACAGGAGACAGACACAGGGCATGAGCGGGGTGTGGGGGGCAACAGGAGACAGACACTGGGCATGAGCGGGGGGTGGGGGAAACAGGAGACAGACACGGGGCATGAGCGGGGGGTGAGGAGAACAGGAGACAGACACGGGGCATGAGCGGGGGGTGTGGGGCAACAGGAGACAGACAAGGGGCATGAGCGGGGGGTGGGGGGCAACAGGAGAAACACAGGGCATGAGTAGGGGGTGGGGGAACAGGAGACAGACACGGGGCATGAGCGGGGGGTGGGGGGAACAACAGACACAGGGCATGGGGGGCAACAGGAGACAGACACAGGGCATGAGCGGGGGGTGGGGGGCAACAGGAGACAGACACGGAGCATGAGTGGGGGCAACAGGAGAGACATGGGGCATGAGCGGGGGGTGGGGGGAACAGGAGACAGACACGGGGCATGAGCGGGGGGGTGGGGGGAACAGGAGACAGACACGGGGCATGAGCGGGGGGAGGGAAACAGGAGACAGACACGGGGCATGAGGGGGGGTGTGGGGAACAACAGAGACAGACACGGGGCATGAGTGGGGGGTGGGGGGGAGGGAGAGAGACACACGGGGCATGAGCGGGGGGTGGGGGGAGGGAGAGAGACACACGGGGCATGAGCGGGGGGTGGGGGGGAGGGAGAGAGACACATGGGGCATGAGCGGGGGGTTGGGGGAGGGAAGAGACACACGAGGCATGAGCGGGGGGTGGGAGGAGGGGAGAGACACACAAGGCATGAGCGGGGGGTGGGGGGGAGAGACACAAGGGGCATGAGCGGGGGGTGGGGGGAGGGGAGAGACACACGGGGCATGAACAGGCGGTGGGGGGAGGAAGAGAGACACACGGGGCATGAGCGGGGGGTGGGGGGAGGGGGAGAGACACACGGGGCATGAGCGGGGGATGGGGGAGGGAAGAGACACACGGGGCATGAGCGGGGGTTGGGGGAGGGGAGAGACACACGGGGCATGATCGGGGGGTGGGGGGGAGGGAGAGAGACCCACGGAGCATGAGCGGGGGGTGGGGGGATGGAGAGAGACACACGGGGCATGAGCGGGGGTGGGGGGGAGGGAGAGAGACACACGGGGCATGAGCGGGGGGTTGGGGGAGGGAAGAGACACACGGGGCATGAGCGGGGGGTGGGGGGGAGGGAAGAGGCACACAGGGCATGAGCGGGGGGTGGGGGGGAAGGAAGAGACACACGGGGCATGAGTGGGGTGTGGGGGGAGGGAAGAGACACACGGGGCATGAGCGGGGGGTGGGGGCAGGGAGAGAGACACACAGGGCATGAGCGGGGGGTGGGGGGGAGGGAGAGAGACACACGGGGCATGAGCGGGGGGTGGGGCAGAGGGAGAGAGACACACGGGGCATGAGCGGGGGGTGTGGGGAGGGGAGAGACACACGGGGCATGAGCGGGGGGTGGGGGAGGGAGAGAAACACACGGGGCATGAGCGGGGGGTGGGGGGAGGGAGAGAGACACACGGGACATGAGCAGGGTGTGGGGGGGAGGGAGTGAGACACACGGCGCATGAGCGGGGGTGGGGGGAGGGAGAGAGACACTCAGGGCATGAGCGGGGGGTGGGGGGAGGGGAGAGACACACGGGGCATGAGTGGGGGGTGGGGGGAGGGAGAGAGACACACAGGGCTTGAGCGGGGGGTGGGGGGAGGGAGAGAGACACACGGGGCATGAGCGGGGGGTGGGGGGAGGGAGAGAGACACACAGGGCATGAGCAGGGGGTGGGGGGGAGGGAGAGAGACACACGGGACATGAGCGGGGCGTGGGGGGGAGGGAGTGAGACACACGGTGCATGAGCGGGGGTGGGGGGACGGAGAGAGACACTCAGGGCATGAGCGGGGGGTGGGGGGAGGGAGAGAGACACACGGGACATGTATGTCAGGAGACAAACAAAAACACGGACTTGAGTTTGTGCGGCAGATCCTGCTCCTCGGCCCTCCGCTGGCCACCGTGTGCGATGGCGTGAGCGGGGGCTGGAGGAACAGGGGAGACACATGAGCGGGGGTCGGGGGGACAGGAAGGACACACGGGGCATGAGCGGGGGTGGGAGGGACAGAAAAGACACACGGGGCATGAGCGGGGGGTGGGGCAGACACGGGGAATGAGCGGGGGGTGGGAGGAACAGGAGACAGACACGCTCCTGGGTTTCTGACCCACATGTCTGTGTCAACACTGCTTTCATCATCTGCCCATTTCAATGAGAAAACAAATAAAACTCCTGTGTGAAGTCGGGGGTGCTAAAACATGGGCATTACTGTTAATGTCCTTAGGTTCATGGAAGCATGTGACCATCTCTTCTGTCCATGTGATTGGGCTTTTTGCCTTTTGGGTTTCCTTTAGTCCTTGTAATAATGGCCTTGTGTATGTGGTGCAGGCAAAGATCCATGCCCTGAAGTAATTTCACAACACTAAGAACTTCTGCATGTCTTTAACTTTGACTGGCTATGGGGTGCTGCGCAGTGCAGCAGCGCGCTCTGGTGTTACTCTCTCACTGCCAATGGAAATTAGTTGTCCTAAATATAACACTTCCTGTTGACAATATTGCATTTTGGCCCTGTCCACCTTGTACTCAGTGGGCCTCATTACGAGGTTGGAGGTAGCCATGCTGTTTTTACCGGCATAGCTACCCCCAAACTCAGGTCCGGCTCAGGGTCCCGCGAAAGGGGTATTACCAGGCCATTCCGGCCTTAGCGGGCCCGGTAATTCCTCTTGCATCAGAGCCAGTACGTCCCTGTTCATAATGGTACCATTGCTACCATCCAGTTCTGCTCGCGAGTGCCGCTCTCCACGCCTGGTCTGACCAGGCATGCAGAGCGGCACCCGCAAGCAGAACTCGTAATGTGGCGGTCTGGTAACACCAGCGCTGGTAGCACTACCGGTGCCATTGTTGCCTTACCGCCAATATCGTAACAAGTTCAACAATGCGATGGAGTCCTCGCTGCACTGCTATTCACTTGCACTGAATACCAACAAATCATCAACATATTGGATTATGATACTGGACACAAGTGTGTTCCCTAATTCAGTGTGTAGTACCCTGTAAAAAATACTGGGGAATGATAGCATCCCTGTGGGATCCTAGTATGCTGGAATCTCTTCTTGCAATAGGTAAACACAGTGAGCTATTGGAAATCGGGATGCAATGGGATGGAGATAAATGCATTCTTTAAATCAATGACAGTGAAGTGAGTTACTGTGGTAGGTATGTTACACAGGATAGTTGTTGGGTTCGGTACAACTGGGAATTCATCTTGAAATACCACGTTCAAGGGGCATAAATCCTGAATCATCCTCCAACTGGACCTCTTTGATTTCTTGATAGGGTATATAGCTGTGGTACAGGGGGACTCTGAGGTTACTTTAATGCCCTGGTGCAGTAATGCTGTGATGGTGTCATATATCCCCTTATCTGCCTCCTTCGACAATGGGTATTGTTTTACTCTCAGTAATATTTCATTTAAGGGTAAAGGGTAATGTGCACTGTTGCAACACTCTTCAAAAGTCCTGCATCATGCAGATTACTCTATAAACCGTCTGGGACTTGTGCTAAGTCATCCTGGGAAATGATGGGATACTTCCAGCTACCATGATGGGACATGAGACATTGCCATATTGAATCATTATTTCACATAGGACACATACTTCCAATCTTACTTCCTCATCATTGTGCGCGTCCTCAAACAGTTTCCCATCCGACCCCCCCCTCAATGGTTGGGTTGGGTCAATGCAAACAACTGTGTGCCACTCGCCTCCCTCTGCATCAGTCCTTATCAACACAAAGTTGTCTCCCGTGACCACCAACCCTTCTAGATCTAGTGTAATGAGGGACCTGTTTTATGGTTTTGGGGCATAGCTGGTTAAAATAAAAATTCAGATGATACCCTCTATGGTCAACTGGCCATACCTGGCACTGCATTAAGTAAAATTGTAACCCTGTATGTGAATTAATCTGGTTGTACAGGTGTTCCTCGGGTTGCTCCTTCACTTCATAACACATGAACAATAAGCATGTCCCTCACACAACGTATTTATGGGGTCAAACACACTACACTTTCCTCTGTGAATGATATATAATTAGTTTCCCAGTCCATTCCTACCCAACAAATTCACAGGTGACGTGGTGAAAACAACAACAGGGATTGTAGTACTCTGTTACCAGAGAACCGTTGCATGTCCATTACTTCACCCAATAAGGGGACTGCCCCTTTCTGATACATAACTTTGTTACTCTGGTGTCTACCATAAAAACAAATGATTTGTTTCCTATCTCCATGCCCAGATGGCAGTGATTGACAGGACTGGGCATGCTATATCGCTTTCTGGGTTCTCCTAATCGGGATAGGTATTGTTTTGGAAATGTAAACAGGTTCCCACCCATCACACTGGCCATTTGGTAATTAGTGATCGTACTGTGGGGTACCGCATTGCTATTGGGCAGCTGAGGGAATTGCAACGCTGGCTGAGTTAGGGCATACACTGGCGTGCTGTTGGGTGCTACAATGGGCATCTGCAACATTGGGGCAGAACATTAAATGGGGGTATGGGCGGTACACCATACAGAAAATTCAGAGGGCCCCTTGCATATGCCTGGGGATAGGAGGCTGGTTCTCCTCGTGTATATGGGGGTATGCACAGGTCATATGCAGCTGCTTGTCTGCTCCTACATTCCCGTGAGATATGGCCCATTCTCCTGCATGTCCAACATTGCCCTGCACTCACAAAACTTGGGTCCATTCCTGCAAATCTTTTTCTGCCCACTCTGAATCCCACAAACCCAACCGTCCCCTGCGATACCCCCCTTGCAGCCCTCCTTGGCTTTGTAACTGATACCCAACATTCCAGTCATACCCTCCTCCCCAAGTGGGTGCTGCTTGCACCTTTCTGGGTATCACCCTCTGCTCACCTGCCCTCCCTGTGGCACAGTTACTACATCTCCTTCCACCATCAGCTTTGCTAATTTATTCTGTACAAGTTTCAATTCTGTTTTCTGTGTTGTCTCTGACACTTCCTTTTACTTCTTCCCCACCCTTTTACAATGGTGCATAATGATTGACTGTATCTCCGACCACCCTATTGCTTCAATTCTTACCTCCTTATCTAAAGCTTTCTGTACTTCCTTTGCGAGGCGTTGTTTCACCATGTAACAAAAGAAGACTATGGACCGGTCCCATGGCTCGCCCATTTCTCCTATGTTTGCAATATATACTGCACTGGGTCCTCATTGTCCTGCATAGTTCGCACCATTCCTTAATGGATGGCTGGCATGTTGGGGTATGTGCGCTGCAGCACCACCCACACTCAGACCCTACAGTTATTAAAATGGGCACTGTTAGGGCTGTCATCCCTTGATGTATGCGGGGAAACCCTGCCTTGACCCAAATATCATCTGCCTCATCTCCTAATGCTGCTGCTAACAAACCTTTCATATGGCCCACAGCTAGTGTAATGCCAGTGGTCTGTTTTTTAAAGGCATATGTCCATTTACACGCACCTGCAATAAGAGATGGTAACGTCTAAATCATATTGTTTCTGTCCAAATGTGGCCTCGGTATGTATTGTGCCCTCACAGGACCTTTGTGCAATAACAGCAACTGTGCCCATACCAGCCTCCTCGTGTCTTCTTGCCCTCATTTCCCTGTCAATATATCCATGCTCCTGAGGTGCCATCTCAATCTAGGCTCCCACAAATGTTCAACCCATGTTGATATCATGGTTGGGACCTCGTCATTCCCCTGCTCCTCCTCTGTGTCCAACTCTTCCTCCTCAGCAACTGCAGTAACGTCAGCATCAGACCGATCTGATCCATAATCCAAGCTCCCAGCCCATTGCCTTCCTTTATGCTGCCTTCAGAATGTTGTCCTTTACCTTCTGTCTCTGCATGCACAGCCCTAATTGCCATACTATCTATTTTAAAAAGATATCCCCTGTACAGCATTCATCAGTTCCAACAGGAACTCTCTGCCCATCTCCTCTGTCAAAATTCAACCTAGCTAACTCTTCTTCTGTCTTCCTTAAAGCCTCCTCCAAATCATTCTCTGGTCTCTGTTCTGGTTCCCTATATGCTTGAGCTGGAGCAGCTGCAGGTGCTATGGGGTTCGGGATATATTCGTATTGTGGGGGTACTGAAGAAGGAGTGGCATTGGTAGGCAAAGGATTTGTGTACCCTGCACATGTGGGGTTACACCCTATTGGGGGAGGCTGCACTGTGTGAACTGCGCTGGGAGGGACAGGGCACCCATAGATGCTCACGGCAATAGGAGTGGAAGGGGGCATCTCTACTTTCGGAGGGGCTAAGGGTACATCCTCCAACTCTTCTGCCATAGTTTCAGAACCCCCTTTCCGTTCTTCAATTTCTTTCCCTTATACTTATACCATAAATATGTTCATATGGCCAAACTCTCCTTGTTATTCATTCCCTGCTCTGGTTGATTGACTTTACCAGAGGTGGCAATATATGCATGATCACTCTTAGTAGTAAAAGTAAGGATCACTGGAATAAATAGGTGCAACATTGAGTCACAGACAAAAAATAGTCTAACTGAAATAGAGATCACTTGTTCCTCCATGTTGCCCGATTCCATAGTGACCCACTATCTTCTAAGCTTAGCCTACACAAACCCCAGTTAACAATCAACGTGCACATTCTTGATCTCTAGTCACCTGTGGGATCTTTAACCTATTGCACTTTGTATGTTTAAACATTCCTAGAACATCCCTCATTGCATCAGCAATTAAGATTGACCACCATTATTAAATACGGATCCTATCTTCCCATTAACCAACTGTCAATGGCTTCAGTCACATCATTCCGTTGCTTTCGCAGAGACATGGACAAAGGATTCCAATACATCTTTATGGGCGCCAGACTTTGAAGGAATGGCGTATCAATAACCTTGTACATATAACTAAAAGAAAGTCAGAGTTGTTTGGCTGACGGATGCAGTCCAAGCCCCAGCTTCAATCAATAGCTGTTAATAAATCACCTAATGGTCTTACCTTGACTTTAGAGACAGCAGGTAGAGTGAATATGATGTATCATTTCATTAATGGGGGTTCCTTGAAACAAGGTTTCTGCAGAAATACAATAGTATAGTCCTCGAGTATATGAACCATTGGCCAAAATGCTTCTATATTCCTGACAATTCCAGGAGAGAATTTGTAAAACTTTGTTGCTAAAGCTTAATCATCACGAGACCTGTAGATCCCTTGAAGCTTGGTCTTGTAATTATCCATCCCCAATCGTGAGAAAGAATGGCTTCATCCAGTGAGTAATGAGGCAAAGGACGCATATTCTTTGTTGATGGAATTTGGTATGGCTGAAATGTTCGTGTGAGAAGGCATTTGCTTATTTGATGAACTGCTTTCCTGCTAACCTACATTAAATGGAGGGGACAACAACATCCATTCACATAACACACAAATCCAAGAGATGTTTACAAACGAACGAGGCTAAAGCTTTAGACTAGAAATGCACTAGTGAGGAGTCCGGGTTGGTCAATTCAATCAAATCAGAGGAAACAATGTTCTGTAAAGTTGGAATGTGGGCCAGAATGTTAAGCAGCTTAGACCTTTCTATGAATGGCTGTTCTCCCTCTTTCCATATGAATGCAAAACCCAATTTTTTCTGCACCATATTATATGGCTCTTAGATTCAATTTTACAATGGTGCTGAATCCTGTCGAAATGTTCTAACATGGATGGACCTATGGGAACCTGGGAGGAAAAGAGGATTCCCTGAGCCGGTAATCTGTTCCACAGCAACATTGTGTTGCACAATGTGTTGCACGGCCTCTCATGCTACAACTACACTGACAACACAGAAATAGTCCACAAAATACAAGACACACAGGCAGGAAACTCAATGCTGGAAGAGTGCCTACAAGAGCTCTACAGCTGGATGAACTCAAATAACCTCAGTCTCAACCAGAGCAAAACAGAAATAATGATTGTATCCAAAGCGGAGAAAACAATCACTACATACCATGGCCAATGGAACTTGGTTCAGCGCCAGCTCCATTAACGATAATAAAGAACTTGGGAGTTTTGAGGAACAACAAACTAACACTGGCGCCACAAGTAAACGCTATAATCAAGACATGTTTCTTCCTCTTACAAGCAGTAAAAAGGATCCTACCTTTCCTCTATTTCACCCACAAAGGACTCTCCATCATTGCACGCATCATGTCCAGGATAGACTACTCCAACAGCCTATACCTAGTAATGCCAGAACGACTGTTAAAGAAAGTCCAGCACATCCAAAATGCTGCGGCCAGACTACTGCTCAAACTACCACGAAGAGAACACATCATCCCACTGAAAATGCTACACTGGCTATCAATAAAACAGCGAATGAAGTTCAAATCAATGTGCATTACACACAGAGCATTCTTCAGCCAAGAAGCAGAATTCCCAAAAGAGAAAATAAATGTCTACCACCAAACAAGACCACTTAAATCAAGCAACAACATCCGCCTAGAACCAAAACCATACAACAAAAGAAAATGTGGAGGATCATCTTTCTCTCACCTGGAACCAATAACCTGTAATGAGGTACCAAAAAGCATACTTACCACAGGGGATCATCTCCAATTCAGAAAACTACTGAAAGCTTGGTTCTTTGCTCCAGAACCAGAAGGAAACAAGTAGGAAGCATACATGCAGCGGGAAACAAGAATCACAGAGAGAGAACTCATCATCCCTAACTTAATCTACCCTAACCAGAGTGCAGGGGGAGGACGCCATTACCACATACCACTAGCCCACAGAGGAAACATAGGTAGGCTATGACCAAACATGGGAATGGGCAAGGAGGGACCAGGAGGGTAGGAGGAGGACACCATGTCCACATTCTGCTAGTCAACAGAGGAAACATATGTAGGTAAGGATGACACACACGGGAATGGGCAGGAAGGGACCAGAATCCTCTAAACTAAACAACATCAACACCAGGGTGGGAGAACATATCTAAATCAGCCAGGTACACAAACTGTTAAAATATCACAGAGGAAAATGTCTTCCAGCACTATACCTGCCAACTAGGTGACCAAACTACAATACCAAACTCACAAGATAACCATAGATATGGAGCAAAAATATGCAAAGGCTAAAAGGTAAGAAGAAAAGAAAAAAAAAAAAGAAAAAAAAAACACTAACCCAACTATAAAACCTCAACTTTCCCCATACACTACTCATACAAAAACCAACACAACCACTTCTCCACACAGCAATCCGCACATACTTCACAACTGCCAGGGGACCATTCCGGTGGTGACGGTGCATGGTACAAATACCTTTAACATTAACGTTAACGTCCTCAGCTATTGTTCAGTGCTTTTATGAAAGAAGTCTGGAATGGTGCATTTGTGTTCTGTTTGGATTCTTCCGATTGGAATTCTATTTGGAATTGTCTTTGAATACATAATTGATGGGCAAATATTCCACCTCAGGTAATGTCAGATTCTTGAGGAATTTTGTAGATGAATGATTCTGTTTAAATGTAACCCTTTTTGATGCTTGGATTTCATGTTAGTGTGATGGCTCGTGGCATTTGGTGCATTTGGATCGCTGGAAATGATCATAATACTGCTGCCACAAGGACTTACCAATCCTTGAAATGTCTGGAGTCTGTTTCAGACACTCAGTTGTGCAACATCGTTTGCATTGACAGAAGTCCCAGGTTCAATTAAGGATTCAGTGGCGGCCCTCACCACGCAGACGGTGCGGGACTGCTTCACTTTGCACTTCGATCGCTTTTTTAGTTGAATGCCCTCCAATGTGGTGCTGATTCATTGCAGTAGTTTGGTATGGGAACGTATGTTTTGTCGTATGTTATTGTATAACCACACCATAGCCTGTAGCAAAAAAATGGAGTATGGAAATGAAAGTCGGACCCAGAATTTCATTCCGGGTATTAGAGAAGGAATGTTCCCAACCCTTGTTTGTTGCAGGTGACGGCGAAGAGAGCAATTGGGGAAATGCAAAGGTGACCAGGTTTCTCCAAGTGTCATGCAGCAAATACGCTGATGGATTGTCTTTGTCAAGGGCAGCACATAGCCAGAGAATTGAGGAATCCAGGGAGGCTAGGATTTCCTGAGCAGGCTGTCTATGATCTACAACAATGGTGGCCTTCTCTGGTACATCGTTGTTATTTGAAATTATTTTGGTCAAAAAGCAAAGATTTTTCTATCTTGTTTTGCCATATGAAGACCCTCTCCTTCACGTTTCTCCTCGGTCATCTCGGTTATACTTTGAAGGTGTGTGTCACAAGAATCCCCCCACCTTTGGGGTTGATGTCTGTATTTTTACCTCTCAAATTGTAAGTGGGTATGACAGGACACATCACATATACACATTCTCCCAAAACTCTGCAGTCTGCCAGACTCACGAAACCCTTCAGCAGCACTGCTAAGGTCTAACAGGTCTTTTGGCGGCTCACACATTCCACTGCAGAATCTCTTCCACAGCCGCTGCAGCTCCGGTAGCTCTGGGTAGTCCTCTGATGAGCAGCCTCTAATGACAGGTTACAGTAAAGAACCTGCAATCCTTAAGCCATACTGAAAGCAAAACAGAACCTTCCAACGCTTGTTGTAGTTGAAATTGCCTGAGTCCCGACTGAGAGAGATTATTTGTAGGCAGCACAGAAAGACAGGGAATAGGTTTTGAGACGACGGAAAACATTGAGGCTTGGGTGGTCGTCAGCTGTTGGATCGCTGGGGAGATACATAGCTGAGCCTGTAGATGAGATAGAGGGATCAATATTGCTAGGTGATGGTGTTCCTAGGGAGATTGCAGTGATTAAATACACCCAATGGGCCAGATTACAGAAAGTTTGCAACAGTGCAAGTGCAAAGTTTGCACGGTATTAGCACTAGGGCAAAGTTTGCTCTATTTTTAAAAACAATGGGACACATTAGAAAACTATTGCACCATGACAAGTGCAGTTTGGCACGGTGTAAGCACCCAGGCAAAAATTGCCCTTGGGCAAAAAAGATACATTTTCACTGCATTATTGCAACAGGGCAAAGTTTGCCCAAGTGCTAATACGGAATGGTATTAGCACTAGGGCAAACTTGCCCTGGTCAAACAATTCATGAAAAAAGTATCTTTTTTTGCACTGGGGCAATTCTTTCCCTGGTGCTTATACAATGCCAAACTGCACTTGTCATGGTGCAATAGTTTTCTAATATGTCCCAGTGTTTTTAAAAATAGGGCAAACTTTGCCCTCGTGCTAATATCGTGCAAACTGTTCTCCTTCTTAAGGTCATTGGCTTCATCATGCACTGTAAGTGTGGCTCAGTCTTGTCTGGCACATGATGGTCACCTTTGGATCCTTATTGCACATCAACTGTTTAGCAATTAGTGCATCCTTTGTGTCTCTGTTGTTTGCAAGGGTTGTGTGAACTGCTCCTTTCACCTACAGATGGACATTTGGTTGTACACTCATTAACGCGGCTAGGCCCTTTCTCTCCAAAGGGAACTGCACCAACATAGCCAGAGCTATCACCGGTTCCCGGTTGGACTGCTGCAACGTACTCTTCTTAGGGACTTCCACCAAAAATCTCGAACACATCACGGCTGCCAGAAAATCAGCCCATTGGCTCCCAATAAAGGAGAGGGTCATATTCAAAGCCCTGACTCTCACCCATAAATACATCCGCCTCTCTGCACCGGCTTACCTATCACAAAGAATCCACCCCTCTACATCCACAAGGCCAACCAGAACACCTGACGCAGACATGTTCACCGTGCCCAGGGTAAAAAGAGCTTGAGCAGGAGGCGCTAGCTTCCCCTACCTTTCCTCCCTACTCTGTAACGCCCTTCCTACAACTCTGAGTTCGGAAGCCTCACTCACTGCCTTCCGCAAAGCCATGAAAAAAACCCTCTTCGCTTGATCAACACCACAGTCCCCATGTGACTGCTCGCCTCATCTCCTGCTAACCAGCAAATGTGCTTGTAAATACAGCTATATGTATTAATGTGTTATCAATGTAAAATATGTAAAAATGTAGAGAAAGAAAGGGTTTGCTCTCAAACTGCGCACACACATAGAATAATAAGCAATTGCAAATTAAATGAGTGGTTTTAATCAGAATTGGTGCAGCCTGACACGTGTTTCGAGCTTCCCGCTCTTCTACTGAGGCTGCTTGTGCAAAATTATAAAACATTGATGTACAACGAAAACATTTGTTAAGCATGATTCAATAGCAAAACAAACCAGTCCCCAGACCCAGGGCAAGGAGGCAGTTAGGGTTTGCCAAACCAACACATTGAGTATATGGTTTAAAGTAACAGACAGTTGCAACAAATGCACATATCAAATCAACCCAATTCAAAGAAAGAAAATGAAAACACAAAAAGTGCGTAATTCGGTGGAAAAAACATAACACATTATAAAACAATGAAAAGAGGGAGGAGAGAGAAAAAAGACAAAAGAACAACAAAATTATTCAGTGAGAGAAGATGCTCATGGTAATCAGCCAGAAATACATGTATAAGGCCACTGACTGTTAAAATTGTACCTTAATCTTGGCTAGTGTGTATTTTGAATACTAGAGAAAAATGCAAAATTAAAAAATGTTTTATCAAGTGGCAACTTAATGAATCGAATACGATAAAAAGAGGGGTTGCAAATATGTTGCGTCATAGAAAATTGTTTTAATATTATATATATAGTTTTATCCCACTTACCAAAGGTAGAAGTTGAGTAATCTGACAAAGTTAGGCGTGGGCTCCCTATAAAGCAAAAGACGGGATGGCTATTTATGTAGGAATCTGACTGACTAGATTTCCACCTAGCAGTCATTTGAAAATAAAGAAATGACATACCATTATTTTGCAGTTGCACGAATGAATTTTCAGTAAATTATTATCTTGCTGCAGCACGGGCAGGAAACGAAGAATGCAGGTGCGGCAAGAGCCAAAGAAAACAGAGCAACAAGAGGTCAATTAGCTAATTGAGTGGTTTATCTCTGTGGACATCTGAAGCAGCAAGAATTCTTGCTGGAAGGGTCCGTGTACAAATTGTCAACGTTGACTCACCAGTACTTTCACTGCTATGTGGGGAACTGGAGCCAAACGGGAACCCTCTGTGTGCCGAGTATAACTCGGAGATGTGAGGGAAGCAACAGTGAAAACGCCCGTGCACAGGCGAGTCACCACAGAGTTAATGGGAAAACAAGAGCGCCATGATGGACTAGTGTAGATATCATGTAAAGGAAATCATTAAGGCTACTCCATATAGACAAGGATATGTTTGAGGTGTGCGTATGCCGGAAATAAATTGCGCATGGTAAATGCACAAATAGAATTGGAATTACAAAAAAATAAATAAAAAATAAATAAATAAATAAAACAATTTTAAAAAAAATTGCGAGACAGAAGGACATAGATCCGGAAGACATTAGTTAATTAATTGGAGTATGAAGTCACTTGAGCTGTCCACGGATGGCAGTAGTGTATTTTAAAACACCTGTGCCTGCATCTGTAATAAAGAGTGTTGCATGTGCTGAAAAAGATGCTAAATAAAGGAAGTGCGCCTCGACCTGACTGGATATGCAAGGATTGTGTTAAAACGGTTGCGCCCATGCTAGCAAGTGTATTCATTAAAAAAAAAAAAAAAAAAAAAGGGGGGGGGGCGCTGCACCCGGGTAGATAGCATGATAGTTGAGTAATGACATGTAGATAGCGGCTGTAGATAGCGGCTGATTACCATTGACATCCGTACAAATAATCGGTACCTGATGGCATGACATGTGCGAAGACCTTAAAAAACACACGTGTACCATAACTTTTAAACAACATGTAATCACAAAAAGACAGATAGTTCATGGTCTGTGTTCAGGCCAAACTCTACAGTACGGTATTGACAAATCAATCGGGCTTCCAATTGTCTAAGTTTGAGTATCTGGTTGCCTCCACGTTGTGGAAGTGACACCTTCATCATCCCAGCAAATTTGATCATTGTCTTGTTATCCATTTGATGGGATCTTTGTCAATGCAAAGCTAGGGGATATTTGGAGTCAGATTGAGTAATTGAGTACAGATGTTCCCTGATTTCAGCGGGCGTATTGTACTGCCAATATAGAATAGGCCGCAGACACATTTAATACAGTAAATGCAGAATTTCGAATTACAATTAATAAAAGACAAAATCTTATGTGTACCTAAGTGTCCGAAGTCGATGGAGGTAGTCTCCAGTGCATGTGAACACGTGGAGCAGCCCCCACACTTGTAAAAACCAGGGCGTGGGGGCTGGTGTGACCAAGTATGTTGCTTGGGTGGGATTGACATGAATGAAGGAGAAAGTATGTTCTTGAGGTTGTTTGCCTTAGTATAGATAAAACTTGGTGAGTTGTCCACCCAAGGAGTAATATCACGATCAAGTTGTAGGATGTGCCAATGCCGTTTGATTATATTGTAAAGCAGCGAACTATCCGAATTAAATCTAGTAATAAATTTGAGTTTCTGAGAATGAACAGTCTCGTTCCTTATTTTCGGAGTGAGTAGATCGCATCTCTTCATGGTCCGTACATCATGTTCTGCTTTTACTACTGAGCGTACGTCATAGCCTCTAGCTATAAACCTTTGGCGTATCAATGAACATTCCTGGTCGAAGTCTTTCGTAAGCAGACAATTCCGTCTTGCCCGAATGAATTCGCCTTTGGGTATATTGGAAACTACAGTTTTCCTATGACAGCTAGTAGCATGCAGAACTGCATTCACGGATGTAGATTTTCTAAAAGTTTTAGTTACAAACTGTGTTCTTTGATAGAGAGGTTAAATCTCGTGTTCTTTTGTTTGACAGAGTCTTGTAATTTGTGGATGTCATTGGTTACGACTTGGTGGAAAGTATCAATCAAGTTATCTTTAGGAAATACAGGAGTGAACTTCGATTTGTTTGATAATTCTTTTATTTTCAAAGTTTGTTGTTCAATATTGAGGTCATGCATCAAGTTCATTATATTCATGTTCGGGTCTGATCCATATTCATCAATAGACATGAGTACATGAGTGCTCAACATGGTTTGTAATGTGATGTCAGATGGTTGTGGTTCTTGGGGCTTACTTGTATAAAGCTTAACTTGTGTAGCGAAAAATTTCTTTAGTTTTAATTTACGAACAAATTTGAATAAATCAATCTGAATTTGAACATATTCATTGAGACCAGTAGGCGCAAAAGAGAGCCCTCGGTTAAGGACTGAACGTTCGTCAGAGGAGAGCGAATAACTACTCAAGTTATGAATTAAATCTATCTGATTTGATTCCTGAGAGTCTGTTGGTATGATGCCCGGGTGACTCTGCGTTGGGCGATCGGGGCGTTTGCGCCTGGTTGGTTGGCCGCCCCTTGTGCCCCTGGGCTTGGGTCTGGGGTTGAAATATTGACGGGTGGAGGTAATTGAAATCGAACCTGTTTGGCCGCAGCTAATGCGGCTTGGCGGTTGCCTTTTTTGTACCTGCGTATTTGTTCTAAAAAAGGCGTGGGCAGAATAATGGGTATTTGTTCCCCTTCTCTGGACTCGGTAGCATCAGAGAGATTAGGCTCAGAAGTAGCAATACCTGTTTCCGAATTAGTCTCAGAAGATGGTTTGTCACTGTCGCTATCGACTTCTGTGCTAGCAAGGGATGAAGCCAGACTACTCGTACGGGAGCGAGATACTTGATCATATTTAGGTTGATAAGTATATACCCTGTTATCACGGTAATCTCTATCATCTCGTGAGAATTTCCGTGATTTGCGTAGTTTGACTTCATCCTGATGTTTGCGTAAACGAGTATATAAAGTTTTATAGTTCTTGTCGATCGTAGTGCTGGGTGCATCATAGAGAGCAATTTCTTCTTTCAAACTATCGATTTGGACGACAATTCTGGCATGTTCTCTTTTAGCATGTTCAATAAGTAACTTGAGCATATTATTGGAACTGGTGGATAGGTTGCTTTCCCAGTCCGTGGCGAGGTCATTATCTAAGGGGTCTTCAAAGTCCGGAAGAATTAATATACGTAGGCCTCTAGGTATTTTATTTTCTTGTAAATAATGGGTAAGGGTAGTCTTTTCCCAAAATTTGTTGATCTCTCTGATGCTAAGGCGTTCAAGCTTAATAAATTTAGATCGTAAGTCCTCTACTTCAGAGGTCATCCTTTTGAAAGGGTTCAATGTCGAGCCCCTAGGGGCAAATAGAGCCTTAATATCATCATCTCTAGTTAGAATGTATTCAGCTGTTACAGCCATAGTGGTGATAGAAATAGTGATGCCGAATAGAGCTGCTGTGTCACTAGGCCTAACGGGTTTGAAGAAAAAAAAATGTACCTCCCTGTAACTAAGCTCCCCTCAAGTAACAGTGCCACAAGGCCAGATGGCTGTTTGTGTGCTATACAAATGCAAAAATAAAATAAATTAATAAATGTAGGTATGCATTTCCATTTTACGGATGATGTGTGACTTAGAAAGAATGAATGTTATATGGTATTGATCAATGATCTGTATATGTAATGAATAATTGTACCTGTAAATAAATGTGTGCAAAAATGTTGACTAAAAAAAGAAAATAGCAATAGTTGACATCCAGGTGTCTGCGCCACATTAATTGGGTCTTGGATATGCTTGATCACCTCGATCCAAGACTAGCGATATAGTGAGGTACTTAACAATAGCTGCCAATGGTGCCCCCGCAGAGGGCCATGCAAACTAAAAATCTGGCTTCATTGCAAGGGAGAGGGTGGCAAAATGGAAATGTACTTAGTATAGTATAAACCCTTGGACTAGCCCTGAAAGAAGTTGTTAGTTAACTACTATGATCTGGCATACAAGGAGATACAAAGTAGACAGAACACACATGGAGTATGGATGTATTAAAGGACAGTCTGTATATGTGAATCATTAGACATAAATGATGTTATTACACTGTTAACCGAATTGGAAGATACTGGTTTCTCATTGATTTCCTGAAGACAGATAGCCTGAGATGAGTTGTGCATCTACTATGTAGGACTGGGAATAAGGGCTGGCATAAAGTACTTGGATGGCGACTGACTAATGGCACCATGATCTGCACTTTTAAACTGGACCTAAAGCAGAATGTGATGCACTTATTAGTTGTATGCAGTTATTTTGATAGCCAAATCAGTAAACTGTGAAAATGGAAGCTTAAGGTAAGTGATGCTGGGACCTGCTTGGATGCATATGATTTCCTTCTAGGAACATGAAAAAACGAACTAATTTATGCATCAGCGCTTTCATTCGAGGATACTCTTATCAAACATTGTGATGATGTGCTTCATGAATAATGGCCCTGTGATTTGTATTCAAGGAAGCAATCAATACTGTATTATAAACCGTGCTTTGCTAATGAAGCATAAGAAATGTAAACACTTTTGACATTTTTCTAAATTGCACAACAGCGGTAGCAAAAAGGGAAATAAGTGGTATAATTTGAGCGTCACTATTTTTAAAGTGTCATTCTTTATGTAAAAAGTAAATGTTGTATAGGATATCACGATATATTTACTTTCTGTACAAGAACACAATCTGGTAAATGTATTTTAAACTCTGACAACCTTATGAAATGGACAGTAAGCATCAGATGAGGGTTTTACTATTTTTAACTTTACCCCTGTACTACTGACCACTGATCATTGAAAATCTGGATTGTGCCCAGTTTCCCATTGTTTGGAAAAACCTTCCTTAATCAGACATTGTCAATTTTGGGATGACAGTGTCTACTGTGGAAATGTTATCTGCCATCGCAAAGACGGGGGCTGCCATTGCTGATCTTTCCTGGTGGAGGTCACACATGCATGCATGCTGGAAAGACACCAAAACCCTGGCAGATCTTGATTTCCTGAACTGATCACCACAAATACGTTGTATTCAGTGATCCGCTGCCTCGTTCTGTAGAGGCTGATTATATTCTTTGAGATAGTCCAACTGAGCCACTGTCTAATGTGTCATCATTGCTGAACTGCTGCGGTCTTAACACTTCTGCACATACCCACCTCATACGCTACTCTGTATGACTGTTGTTAATTCACTCAACTCTACTTGCCTTCCCACTGATTCCTTTACTTCTTCATATAATCAACTTATAAAGACCCAGGTTTCCACTATGTGGGCTCCTTTTAGCGTTAGATTGCCCGTTCGGTGGTCAGAGTGTCACAGAACCCGTCTTTCACATCGCTGGCCGAATGTTCATATGAAGCATATGTTTCAATCACGTTATGATGAGGGTTTATATCCGAAACACCCTCACTCCATTTTGGATGGAGATTTTGCTGTAGAAGAAACAGACTTTTAGTTATGGTTTTGTTCAACAAGGTTTTCAATGCTTTCATAAGGTCAGAAATGAGAGACAGGACATTGGGTGGATTTGCATTGTTGATATGTGTGACAAATATGCACATTGTTGAGCCTTCAAACATGATCTTTTTCACTTTGGTGGACCTGATCAGTCCGATTGTGCCTGATCAAATGTTTTAGGTTGGGATGTTCTGAGCTACGTTTGCTTAGGTATTCCTGGCAGGGGTAGTCAATTGCTTTTAAGACTGTGTGAAAACTTTGCAATATGTTTGTTTGCTCCACTGGGAGATGTGTGTTATTATTGCATTCTGTGTGCTTAGAAACAATCTGGATGCAATCTGGTTGATGTAGCCATATAGATTTTTTTTTAAGACACACTAGAGCAGCTCTAGCACCCGGGTGAATTCCATCCCAGGGTACATTGATAGATGTGGAAATATCCTTCTGAGCATCGTACGCTGGAAATTGATTTTCTTCACAACTGGCGTAAGGCGATGGATGAAGCAAAGGCTATATCAAAGAATTCACCACGTTCTTGTACTTGTTTTAAATGACTGGTAGTTATCGGGTATATTGATCAGTGAAATAGCAGCTTCGAAAAATATACGGTGGAAGTCATCCAGACCATTCTGTTGAATTCATTGAAGTAGAACCTTCTATCTTCTCGTTAGCTAAATGATGAATGTGGAGTAAGCATGTTTTATTGATTTTGAGACAGACTGCAGTTATAGCTGCTGTATGTCTGAGTATTATCTGCAATCAAGCCAAAGGGCTCCTGATACTGACCCTAATCTTCCCCGGAGGGCTATTTTATCATCAAATACAATTGAAAGAGTCAATGAAAAAAAACACGGGCCCCTGTAGCATGTAGCACATATAGGAGAGCAGATCAAATAAATAAAATCTGGTCTAGCTTCTTTAGTTATTTCAATAAATTTCATTTTGATTCAAAAACATTTACATGTTTACTGAGTGATATAACAGGAAACACCCATTTTCAACACATAGGGCAAAAGAGATTGCAGCACATATATCAGCATGTTGCATTACTTGCAGTGAAGTATATAGAGTTAACACAATACAAATCCTACTGTCGAGATCAAGCACGACAGGGGTCATAATGCATGAACAAATACAGTAGTTACACAAAGTGAACAGAATTACAAACAACAGTGAACATATTGCATTGACCAAAAAGTAAATATCAATGTTTACACCACAGTGTTTCTGCCCTTCTGGGGCTGGAATGTAGCCCTGTTCTTATGTGGGCCTTTGTCAGGACAATAAGACTGTGATGTCTGGGTGTTCGGTGGATGCTGTCAAAAATGAATAAATGGAGCATGGTGAGGGAATATGTCTACGAAGGTCAATTTACAAAATTATGTAGACTACTAGAAAAAACAATCAATGTGATATTTCTGGATCGTCTGACTATTGGTAGACAAGCTTATGTTGTGGGCACCAAGCTTGACCACGGGAATCTGGGTGGCAAACTGGATAAGTCAGATGTCACTGAGTGTGAGGCTCTTGTCACGGGCGCCTGTTCAACCTGGAGAAAATAGTGGCTGTATAAATATCCAGGGTGAACTCAGGAGCATGTCATATTGACATCAATGTCATGGGCTTACCTGTGCCTAGGCAGCGTAAATAGTAACCAGGTAGCCGAGAAGTAAATCACGAGTCATGCAGACTGAAGTTACGTTCGTGCAGGCACAGAGTACATCTGTGTCTAGGATAGTTTCATGCGGCAGGACCTGCAATTAAGGGCATTATTTAGGGTCCACGTTGATTCTACACAGGTGGAAGTCACGTCTGATGAAACCTAAAAGTTACCTGCATTTTTTATATTATCCATGTGGACAGGGAGTAGTGAGCGCCGCCCGCTACTGGTTGCTAGTTATTTACAGACTCGATCAGGCTTGAACGAAAACAGAGAAACCCGGATCAGTGATTCCTGTTATTGAATACACAAAATGACGTGTGATTAAAACCCTGTCAGGCGAGTGTTAATAGGATAAGAGGCAGCACCATATTAGTGCGACCTGCAATCTTACCTTGATGTGAATCTGAATCCAAGCGTCTCGGAAAAGTAGACACCGTTGCTATGGCCACCGCTGTTTAAATAGAGGTGGCCATTTTACATAATCCACACCCAGGGAGCAGAATTCCTACATAAGCTAATCACCATTTACCAACTGACCAGAACTCTCAGATCCGTCAACAAAATCTGCCTGGAACCTAAACTGTACCCAAGGAAATAATTGCGTGGATCAGCATTCTCCTGCCTAGGTGCCAAAATCTGGAACTCCATCCTGAGAGAAATACGAAACATGGACCATAAAAACTCCTAAAACTCCTAAAAACCTGGCTCTTCAACTCAGAACTGGACGAAAATATTTGAGCAACACCCACACAACTAGGAATGAACAAACACATCGCAGGACAGAGGACTGGGCCTCCAAGACAAGTTCAGGAAGGTGGAGAGACTTCTGAGTGGGAGGGAGAACCGGATTACCATGGAGGGCCTTACTGAAGGCTAACATGAGAGATGGGAGCATCCTCAGTTGAACCACAGATAGAGGGGGTAAGAATTGATGGTGAAAGAGTTGTGACTACACAGATAAAGCATTGGGCCCAGGCAGCTCAAGGGCACAGGTAAGTGCTCCTCCCCACTCTCCCTCAAGGGGCCCAGGCAGGCAATGGCTGCTGCACACCAAGATAATCCAGGGGCCAATGCAGTGTAGACATCTGTTTAGTCGGAACACAGGGGGTGAGGGAGTGGGTGGATTACGCACTGCCACTAAATAGCCCTGCAGACAACCCACTCCCATGCACATAATAATATAGGAGGGAGACCACACCCCTACCCTCAAAAGCACACCAAGATTTGTGACACTGTCAGGTGGCCAAAGCAGAGGAGGTACGAAGTAGCACCACCACTAACCAACCCACTAAAAAACTCATCCCTCTTCTTTCACCCCTCAAACTCTAATCAAAACACAACCATGCCTATATTGCACAACAAACCACACAAACTTCAAACCGCAACAGCAAAACAAACCACATATAGCCATGCTCTGAATGACAATTCTCCCGACTGAAAAATCACACCAATGCTCAGCGGACGGTGTAAATCGAACTGAAGCTGCCAACAGCACATCACAGCTCTCTTGCACTTTTCCCGCTACTTCCTACTAACTTACCTTACCCTCTTGCTTTTCAGATACGCAAGAGCACCAGGGGACCACTCTGGTGGTGATTGTGCATCATATAAATATCCTTTAACATACCATAACATAACACAACATAACATATCAGCTTCCCAACAAAGTCTACCACTGGGTTATCAGTCATTGAAGTTGGTTTGTTTCTCTATGTACCTCTGGTGTTGCTACATGTACTGGCCTTGCATTGCCTTCCCTGAATATGACTGCCAGATATCTGTGAAAAGGTTGCCAGCTCTTCAAGATTTGCATTGTATGCATCTTGTAAGCCTTCTTAAACCTCCTATTTACCTCTTTTATTCTTTGACCTGTCATAAAATGGCTATAAAACACAGAAGTCCTTCACCTATCTTCAACATACAATAGAAATTCACAACCACTATTTCTTCACTTTCCCCTGAACTATTCAGTATATTTTCTCTTGCTACCCTCTTTTTATACTTTCATCGCTCACCAAATTCCCTTTATGATATCTCACAGCTGTTTCATGATTCAAATAAGCCTTCTGCATTGCACTTTTTCTAGCTATTCTCAGGCTACCCTCTGCCTCTTCTCCTCTTTCGCTCATTCCTGACTGTCTATACACGATTCAGGAATGATGCACCTGCAATGATCTGCCTCAATGCCAGTAAGACTGAGATCCTCCTCATTGGGACCCTTGCTCTTGCATTCCCAATTTCACTCTGGCTGACCTTCCTGTGCACTCTCCCTGCGCCTTCCTGTGAGGCAAAAAACCTTGGGGTCATCTTCGACTCCACTCTCTCCTTCTCTCCTCACATCCCAGACCTCTCAAGGAAGGTATTCTTCCTTTTATTACTTTCCCATAGAAACACAGTATCCCCACAGCCCTGGTTCTCTCTAGGCTGAACTACTGCAAAAGCCTCTTTCTCAACCTGCCTGCCTCTACACTCCGCCCTCTGCAACTAATCCAGAACAGGACTGAGAGACTTGTCCTTGGCCTCAAGTCCAGCGATCATATCTCTCCAGCTCTGACATCTCTTCACTGGCTCTGTGTGGCTGCAAGGATCAAGTTCAAGAGCCTCTGCATTGTCCACAAGGCTGTCTGGGACGTGGCCCATACTACATCCAACTCTCTCTTTCTAAAGATCTTCCTTCTCGTGCCCTTCAATCAGCTACCTCTAACTCTCTGATGGTCATACTCTTCTCCAATCAGAGAGTGGGAGGTAGAACTCTCAACTATGCAGGGGCCTCCATCTGGAATGGCCTGCCTGACCCTCTCAAACTTGAACAGGACCACCTTAGGGTCAGAAGCAGCTCAAACCCCCCCTTTTTGCTTCTGCTTTCTCTCATTCTCTCCCTTGCTGACCCATCTGTCAGCTGTACTGACTGGTCTCCTGGTTACCTTCTGAACCCTATGGGCTCAAGGCTCCTTCATGTCCTGCAAGCACCTACACTGCCTCTGGGCCTTTGTGCACTTAGGGGCTGTATCTGTTACCCTACAGCACCCACTTGCACTACCCAGAGCTGGCTCCCCCGGCTGCACTTACTCAGAGCAATCATTGCCCTGAACACACTTCCACTTCCCTCCCCCTGGCACGTCTCCTCTCCTTCTCCCTCCTGCACTTGCACAATCTGAATGACACAAGGCCTAGTAAGATTGTTTATTCATCCCCTATGTGCCCCTACCGTGTCTTGTCATGCCTAGAAACACTTTTGTACAGTCACATTATGAATAAGTCATATCTTATCAAACACTCAAAGCCCCTTCTCAACCTGCCGGTCCATATCTTTCCTCAGTCCCTCCTTTCAGAAATCAGAACTTTGTTGACGTTTCTTGATGAGCCTTTGTTTCATGTACCCGTACTAATATAATTCCTAACCCTTTTATTTATGATGTATGCTCTCTCCACATCCTTTATCTTGCTGTTTGGTTTAACTATTAGTATTCATATGCTTCCTTTCTAATTCTTTCAATATTATGAGCGCTTACAGAAAGAAAAAGCTTCTAAGAATAATTTGGCAGACTCGGAATGGCCTATAGAGCAATAGGCCAATGCCTGAGGGGCAGGACCCATATTTAGTGTGGAAAATTTCTTTTGTCAAAGTGGGCCAGTAGTTTTTGGCCGTAGTGGGCCAGTTTGATGAGTTACTGGTCTGTCACAAAAGGAATTAAATGGCATTTGGGATTGTGAGACACTTTTTCTTTAGTGCCTAATTTTATACCCCAGTAAGACTGTGTGTTTTGGACCATGATAACTCTCCCTCCCCGCAACACTAATTTCTAGAAAAGGTTCAACAGTTCCTCAATAGTTTATTGGCATTGTTTGATGTTCCAAATTCTTGATTCACTACTCTTGACTCCATGGATAGCAGGGGGGAGTAGCACATGCTTTCCATGGCTTCTCTTTGGTACCTCTAGCACTGCTCTACAGAACCCTAGTTCAGAACTAGCAGACAACGTGTCAGGGAAAGAAAGTAACAGCAGCTTGCCAGGAATTGCTGGAGCAACTCTGGATTCGTTACCTCTTTGAAAGCAACAAAAACAATCATCTTTACCCAAAGGCACTATGATGTCATCCCATGCCTGTGGGGTGCTGCGCTCGCAGGACCTATGAGCATTTAGCCCTAATGGCATCCTGTCAGCATTACACTCGGAGAATTATGCTTTTAGGTTATGATTAGCAAATAATAATAATCTGAGTAGCTTTGATCATTCACTTTTTATTGAGGCTTCCATTTCAATTCATCATCTAGGTCAAACACATTTATTTACATTTTCCTACGCCAATTTTATGATCGTTAAACCAACTAGACTTTAAAGCTTTGAAGTTTACCTAACATAGGGCCTCATTACACGCAAGGCAGTAAGGGTTAACGGTCACCAGTAATGGTACCGGTGACCGTAACCCTTACCGCCTTACTACGAGGTCCCTTTGCGGGTTGGTACTTTAACGCCTGGTTTTTAGCACGGGTTAAAAACCATCCCACAAAGGGACCAGGGTGCTAATTACGGTACCGCAATTTGCGGTACCGTAATTAGCACCTTCCCCATTCCTATTATGCCCTATGGGGCAAAAATGGGAATGGGAAAGGGCAATGGGGGAAGGGGGAATTACCGCCCGCCAACCTTGGAATAGGGCGGTAATTCCCATTTCCTCAAAGGCGGTGCCGGTATTTTACCGGCATGGACCAAGGTGCTAATAGCACCTTGGTCCACCACCTACCGTGTAATGAGGCCCATAGTAAGTTGAGCAGATAATATATGACTATGTTATTGTGCATTGCAATTGTCAGAAATCAGAGTACTGTCATATATTTATCTTGCTCAGTCTCAGTACCTACTAATATGGACTATGTCTTATTGTGTTGGCCAAATACACAAAGTAAACACAGTTTCTGATCTATTTATCCAAAGACTTTCATGGCAGGACCTCAGGGAAATTAAGAGATAATATTTGATAATTATTTCTCGTATCATGAATACCACTTTACATCAGGAATTCCACTTCCTGTGATGCTTTCAGGTCGATGGTCACAAGATGGTACTTCCTGTGATGTCATTAGTGCTTCAAGAAACTTCCAGCACCCCAGCCATTTTGCTTAATTAAAGACCCTGTTCACCTTCACCATTTGATTATAGAACTGCATTCTCAATTAAACCGGTTTATCTCTCCAGCACATAGTACACTTTCATTGCTTTCCACTTCACATAATATTCATATTTCCTTCTGGTAAAGCTCTCTGTGTTTGTTAATAATAGAGACCACTCTGATTAACTGAGATTGCTTTAAGACTTATTAAATGGGTGTTTGCTTTCTTGCTTTTCTACTTATATTTCTAATTGGACTTCATTCGCTACTTTGTCAAGTGTCTAGTCGCCACATATACTTAGATATGTTGTCTGCCTCCTGTTAGGGATTTTGTCAGAGGGCTATTTTATAATTTGGTGGCATTTTGGTACAATGGTAAGATAGTGTTAAAATGGCGGTACAGCGTGGATATGGTGATGCCCTATTTGATGTGGCAAAGCTCCCCTCTAATACCTGTACCTTACTTAGGATCAACTCTAAGTACAGGATAGCAGGCTTTGTATATGTGGGAATTTGACAGTGCTAATGTCACTCCAGTCACTTATCTAAGAGACGGACTACTGTCCTGGACAGATGCTCAGAAGACACTTTTCATTATGAATAATTCAGCCGTCACACGTGCATCATACATTATTAAACTTCCTTGCTAGAACCCCAAACTTGACCTCCTGTTTTGCCACCTGTGGTAAAATGTTACTTCTTTGACACAATTGGGCTATCCCCTGTATTTTCACAAGCTCTTTGTCATTGAATACACTTAGACACAGAAAACACAACCCCACTGATTCAGTTTGAAAAATGCTAAAAGGTAATAGATGAGTTGAGTGGTTCAGTGCATGGAGTGGTTAGAGGGGAATGACTCATAATACCATACAAATTTAGGAAGGAAATTATTCAAATGGCACATAAAGGACATTTGGGGTTTGACAAAAAGGAGGTTGTGAGCAAAGTTTGGCACCCGGGTATGCATGCCATGGTGGAGGAAGAGGTGGGAGCATGTATTCCATGCATTCCATGTGCAATGAGTGAAAAATAATTGAAAACACAAACCCAAGCAACAAACCCGAGAAATGGTTGAGATACCTGAGCGGGTATGGGAGAATGTTACAATACATTTTATGGGACTGATAAGTGTGCTAGGTCAGGAGAATCGGTGTGCAATTGTAATGGTAGATTATGCATCATAGTGGTTTGAGATAGAGTTTGTGGACAATATTAGAACAAGAAGAGTGATTGATTTCATGGTAAAGAAACTCGAGCGAGAGGGATAGCCGAAATTATTATGATAACGGGGCGCAAATAGTTTGCATGAGATGGGATATTTAGGCCAGCATGGTATAGAAAATCACAGGACTGCTTTATATAAACCGAAGGCAAATGGATTGGTTGAGCAAGTGTATAGAATAATCAAGGAATATATACAATTCACATATGTTAAATTAATGGATTGAAAGGTGATTGTGCGTGAAATGATGGTTACATACAGTGATACACCCCATGTGGTGACAGTGGTATCTATATTTGAGAAGATGAGTAGGAGAAAAAAACAATCAAGTTAGTTCCCACATTTGATAGAATTAGGGAGAGAGAACACAAACTGTAGTATGGGTAGAAATGGCGAAAGAGGAAAATATAAATGTAGAATAAATGGGGGGAAATCAGTGTGTGTAGAGGACAAAGGGAAAGTAAAGAAGCCATTCAAGGTACCAAAAGGTTGTTCACAATATTAGGATCCTATTCAAGAAAGAGAAGTGGCAAAGTGACAGGTTCAGAACTTTGACGAGAAAAAACTGAATAGAGAATGCATGTCAGTAATGAGAAACAAAGAGGCAGCACGTCTGGCCTGTGAAGATACAAGACGTTTTGTGGATGGGTACATGGGCGATGAATGGTTGAGGAATGGGAATGGCCAGGGAGAGTGTCATGTACAGACTAAGTGCAATGATGGAAACGGATATGTATGCATGGATGACCAAATCACACTATCTGTGGGTACAGAGTGTGGACAAAGAGAAGATAGTGCTGCCCAACAACCACCATATGAGGAAGATGTGAGTGCCGGTAGTGGTGAAGAAAGAGAGGGTGGTGAAGAAAGAGAGGGTGGTGAAAGGGGTAGTCGTAGATGCATTAGGAAAAGAGCAGTGCAGTTCAATGAATATGTCATGTGTTATGGCGTTACAAATCTACATTAGTGTAAATGTGACATTTAGATGCGTGACCTATTTTCAGTTAAATCAATATCTCAATGTGCAACGAGTTGCGCGAGCAATGATATTCTTAAAGTTCCAATAGAATGCCCTCGTACAGATGTTGATAATTGAGGTGGAAGTTGTAGTTCCTCCTGGCACAAGCAGCTGGGGTTATTTTATATGGAATAAAACCCATGTTATAACCCACATGGGTGACAAGAATAATACAGGAGATTGCCCTGTGCCTACCCTGTCACTGCATTCTCTCTTATATCTTCCATTTTCCCTTTACCCTTTTTTTCCTCCATGTCAGACCATTATACTACTCGTTTCTCTATCCTTCTAAACCCACATCAAGTCTATGCCTCAGAGCTGTCACAATTCAAGAGTTTTGGGTGATCCTTCAGGAAAGAAATGCAGGGTGCCTTTGGTTCCCAAACTGTTTTGATGGGATTCCGAAATCCATGGGTCAATTTGCAATCCCAGAATGAATGGGAATTATGAGAGAGCTTTGAAGCTTCAAGGTGATTGGAGGTCACAAATACATGTTTGAGGTGCTTTTCAGGGCCCAATAGCCCCATGAAATAGCCAAGTTGGTTAGCATAAATGCCAAGGCACCTGTATGCAACCAGTAGATTGCACACAGATTCTTGCATCAGGCCTGTTGATCTAATTAGCTGGATTTTACCAAAGAGTAATATAAAAGGAGGTTACGTTTATTCATGCTATATAAATAACATCTTCCTATCAATCTTTGGGAAGACAGATCACTGGGTTAACAGACCTTCTGTAGACAACCACCTGAAGATCAAGGCTTCAAATGTGGCCACAGAGTAATTAGCATTTTTCTTGAAGTTGAGGAAATGGTTAAATGTATATCCTCTTTTTGTTTCTGATGTAACAGGCTTTTCCTGTGTCTTTGCCATCCTGCAAGACATTCTCTGAATAGAGCAGGATCTCTAGCAGAACATGCACTTCATGAGTTTACCATGGGTGCAATATATTCATGCTGGTGGTGGCACATGGATCCCTATTAACTTTGCCTCCATTTTAGAAAGTGCTAAATGTAGGCCTCCCTTATAGGGATCAATTTTAATGGAGACTGCAATGTTTTGTCAGAGCACCCACAATCTCTGCTGTCTACTCATATTTGCAAGGTGGAGATTGAAGAACGTTAACTGCATGACGTGCAGCATGGCATGGGAACCCGGAGTATACCCAACTTTGTGTACCCAATGATATGATATGATATGGCATTTATAACGTGCCTATACACAAGTGTTTCCACATTTGTTGGTATGGGTGTGATCATTACAATTCCTTGGAAAGAGCCTGCATCATTGATCTGGTAGGAGCTTGGCTCCTCATAATTATGGCTGTATTCAAGTGAAACTACAAGTTGTACAACACCTTTCCGTTGTTGTGCCAAGAAATAAAACTATATTGGTTTTCCAGTTAAAGGAGGGGTGATGCTGACAGGGAGGCGCTTGTGGTTGGGGGAGGAATAGATCGCACCATTCCATCTTCATAAGCACAGTAATTGTATTCTTGCAGACCATTGTATTCTTGCAGTATTGGGTATGATCACCTCTGAAACATGAATGGACACAGGACATTATAGTGGCAACTGAAATAAGAGAGCGTGTTGACTTATTCTACAACCAAATAATGTTTTTTAACCATTGATGGCACCATTTAAAATTGACCACATGTTTGAAAACATAAGTGTTGAATCAGAGAGTGGCTAGATATACTAACAATGGACGACTCATCCTTTGCAGTAATGGCTCTCATTGGGTAGTCCATTGTGTCTTCTGTCAATTATTTAAAACATATAACAATTCATGCTTTTAATTTAGCTTCATGAGAATTGGATAATTAGCATGTTGCAAATGTCATTGCCAGGATACAAATGCTGTTTCAGCAACTGGCATCAGTTGCCAGAACATTTTTCAGCTATTATCATTAGAAATAAGGGAATGGTTCGGCCATTATAGAACAATACGGTCAGCAACAGGAATATTCCCCACTCAGACCTGCCAGGATAAAACATTTTCTACAAGGATCACAGGAAAAAAAGACCATCGCCTGCATAGGCAGCGGCCTGCATGTGTCTTTTTTGGTAGCTGTGATAAAGTGCAAGTTACAAGCAGTATGGTAGAAATGAAGAGTATAAAAGACAAAACTCTGGTAGATACCCAATCAGATCTGGAGACGCCAGTTTGTAGTGATAACTACTGCATCATATATTCAAGATTAGTCCAAAGCCTCAGCCAATGCATTTCGGAGAGAAGATCCATCGCCGGGGCTGGCTCTGTGCTGCACAACATTTCTAGCACCAAACAATGCAAACAATAATCTATGGGATGAAGTCGATGATTTAGAACCCTCTTATGACATGAGGCTTCCTCTGTGTGCGCAGAGGAACACGTTGCAGATAGGAACTTTGTTACTATCCTTGAGGTCCTTTTCTCTCCGAATAGCGCCGTTATCATAAGGTGGGGGCAGTGTTGTGACCTTATGCCATAAGGGGTAGTGCACAGCACGTATGCAGCCCTGACAATGGACCGTCTGTCCGAAATGCTTTGGCTCCTGCAACCACTTTTAAGAAAATAAAGCACAAGCTTAAAATCAAAACAAAGGACTCGTATATTGATACTGTTGGACATGTTGAACTATTTTTGTATACATGATGCAGTTTTCTCTACAAACTGGCGTCTCCAGATCTGATGGTGTACATCAGAGTTGTGTCGTTTACTCTGTTTCCCGAGACAGTGCATTCTTAGGTTTCTGGAGGATGCCTTATAGAATTTAGTAATATGAGAAATGACTGCTGAACATCGTGATGCTCTCCCTTACTCTCTTTCAGGGATAACGAATATACCCTGGCACTCATGATAATCACACTCATATCACACTCATCATGAACAGGAGAAGGAGAATGTTTGTGATAACTAATGCTGGGTCAATAATAGGTCACACTACCTTATCTTGGCAGAGAAATCATTTACGGATTAGCCATCTTGCTCAAAGGTAAATATCTGCATCAGCTAAAGTAGCAGTGATCTGCTTCAGCCGTTCTGCCCCAATGATAGAAACAACTGCAACATCATTGACTTGCTACAGGTAAAGATTACAGCTGCCTTCCCACTTGGAAATCTGTCTACCTGCCAGAGAAATACTTTCAATCATTGATTAGTGAATTTTCCCCTGAACATGCATACGCCATCGGAATTATCACGGGTGCCCTCAAAACATTCACACGATCAATGATGTTTGCAAAATCAGGGACATTAAAATAGGTATCTCTACGCTGTTCTCCCTCGTCATAAACATCAGTAATATCTTACTTTATTCAAACAAAGACTTCTACAGGCTGTAATCCAGTACATGCAATCCGCACCACTCCCAAAGAATCCATCTGCAGGCTGAGAGAAACCTGAAGGTGTTCCTCCGACTAGTCCCCTGGGATCTGTCATCCAGGTGGCCAGGACACGGTCATCACTATTGGATCCAGTTCCTGGGGGTGGACCAGTGAGAGAAGATCACCTGCGTGAGGGGTCCTCTGGTAGTGGAAGCGGGACACCAATGGGTGAGACACAGTATCCCCCTTCTTATAACACTTTTTCTCCATCCTACCACATAGGATACTCAGACACTCTATCCCCCTTTCCGACACAAACATTTTTGCACAACACGAAAGACAATGGACTAGCACCAGAGCCGTTTACATGACATGTCCCAACACAAGGATCAGGCAAATGACCGGAATCACACACAACTGACGCCCCTTTCCCTTCCCCACAGGGATACAAGGTTGAGCATGAGAGCACACTACGAGAAAGGCATACTGCACATTGACAGACAGTGATCCAATCACGGCAGTTCAAGAGGATGAGAAAGGCGGCAACAACCGAATGGGGTGACAAGGTGAGAAGTGACCTTGCCCTTTTCAACCCAGACCCACGAAGCCTCTGTGGAAGGAATCATAAGACCGCAAACAATAGCCAGCGTGTTTTGCATTAGATATCAACGGTACACGGAGCATGCCTACACTAATAATCAGAACAGGGAGAGGCACTTGCTACCGTGATACCGGCCTTGACTTTAGAGACAAGAAAAGCCAAGCAGTTCATTACAACCGATGAGTCGAGAGGAGAACCGATAAGAAACCGAACTGTGTTGAACGAAAGTAACAAATGGCAAATTCAGGAAAGTTCAAAGAACTTTTACTATTAAGGGAAAAGCAGCTGCAGCGGGGTCCGGTACCAAGTGAGTGCTCATTCGAGAGACTCCACATTTGTTGAAACTACTGATACTAGAAGGCACTGTGGAGAGCTGGAAGCAAAAGGTCAAAATGGTCATACAGGGGTCTATCAAAACCCAGTGTACAGTCAAAAGTCTTAGACCTGCCTGCAATTAAAAAGCTAAAGAAGATGAATCCGAATAGTGAGAAAAGAGAAAGAACGGAGTGATTGGTAAATGTTGGCAAGAGTGAACCCGACGGAAGGATGCTGATGGCAAGGGGTGAAGTCTGAAGTCCCAATGAACAGTGTGTTGACAAGAGTGAACCCGACAGCGGGATGTCCAAAGTGAACTGTTTAAAAATACATCAAGACTTGTGAACACCACAGGTGACATTTTTTTGACAAAAAGCTTTATCGAACCCGACAGAGGGAGGCTGATATTTGAGAGACGACTGAGCCTGTAAAAGGGGGACCCAAGGATGAAGTCATCACTCAACGTACATTGAAAAGGAACTTTTTGTTTGTTATTTTGAACACATCAGGTGCTCAGAGGCAAGAAACATTTTGTAGAAAAGAGACGTAACAACCAAAGGTCCTAATAGCTGAAAACAGAACTGTCGTCTCGTGCTGGGAAAGCTTGAGAGTGTGCTGTGCTGAGCAGTCACACCTTGTCCAGTGCACAAAACTTGGGCAAGGGAGACCCCGGCTACCACATCCTAACTTATCATTTGTGAACACTTCTTTCTTTCTTGTGAACCCTATCCCACACTCTGTTTTGTATTTAGTAGTAAGGATTGGCAAAATGTTTTAGTATAGGCCTTTTTTATTTGGCAAGACACCACTAGGACTGCCTAATTATGATTTGATGGAAGTAGCTTGTTCCCATCTTAGATTTAAGTTTAGATTAGGCATTTTTCCAACCTGCATGTACAGTTTAATAAACACCCTTGAACTGTGATTACTTTTGTCTATCTTTACTGTTGCCACTATGAGTACCTTACAAGGCAATGCCACCAGATATTGAAATTTACTGATACATATGTGGGCACTCTTGCACCACCAAATTCTAAATGGTGTTGATCCTCTATTTTTCCTACCTCCTACAGTCTAATGAACTTCTAGTCTGAATCCAATGCATAGTGTTTCACCACTCAATACCATGACTAAGTGTTTTAGAGCAGAGCTTCTACTTCTTGCTGTGGCACATTGGCTCTGATGTGGGCTGGTTGAGAAGGAGACATTCACTCTCATCTATGAAAGTGATACATTTTTTATGATCTTCTGAAATGTAGGTGGTTTCTGGCAGGAGGAAGGCTAAAACAGGTGGGCACTGCTTGACTGGAAAATGACTAACTGACTGAACTGGAGTAACGTGAAAAGGCACAACTAATACAATTGCCAAAGTGTATAGTTGTGTGGTAGTTGGTAGTGATGAGTACACTTGGGAATGACGCAAGGTCCTGACAGATGTTTCTGCAGTGAACCGATAATCTGGGCAACAAATCTAAAAAGTCTTATTAAAATGATGAATGCAAAGCAAGCCCTCACAGACCAGGCAACTGGAAGGGTGCTATTATAGTGCCAATCTATAAGAAAGTAAATAAGACTGAGGTCTCTAATTAAAGACTTATCTGACTACTGGACAGCTCAGCCAAAATCCACTCAAAGATCTTGTTAAACTGCTTGGAAGACTGGGTGGAAAATGAACACTTATTATTCCAGTATCCGGTGGGGTTTAGATCGGACGTGAGTTCTCTGGAACACGTTTTCAGGTTTAATCTCATCCTCCAGACATTTGTTATACTGCAAAAACGACATCTTGATATAGCTTATATTGATTTGAAGGCAGCATTCAGTACTATCCCAAGGTCTAAGCTTAGGCATTACCGTGCTAGACTTGGGATCGATCTTCGAATAGTAAGTGCAGCACATATAGCAGCAATTATGCCATTATGGCCAAGAAGGGAAATATACGAGGCATTTTCCCGTGGATCTTGAGGTAAATCAGGGGTATGCCATGGCCCCATTATTTTTCTTATTATGCAAAGATGCCCTTCACAAGTGTGTGTTGGTTAATACAGATGATGTAATTTATGGCATAGCCAATTATATATTTATTCATTCCATCATTACGCCCATTAACAAGCTTGTTCATGGTTTTATTAACAGAAGGCCCTCATCAAATGTTGTGTCTTGTCATGGGGCTCATGAAACCTCATGGCTGAAATTCATCAGGAACACGTTCATTGTTCTTGGGCTAACAGATATATGCGACAACCCTGAAAACTGTGCCCCATCCCTCAAAAGACCAATTGCAAGATTAACTTGTGTTTGGGTGGTTGATTACTAAGCCAGAAAGAGAATTGTCACGTACTTACCTGGAAATCAAAATGTCAGTTCTGCAATCACATTGTTTTGAATGATCGCATTCCCATGAACAGGCTCTTTTGTCAAAATCAGGTAAGGAATTGTGCTGCTTGGTTCATTTGCAGTTAGATGGGAAAATGTGCTCTTGATGATAGATGTAGTCCTCATTGTGGGAATGTCCACGACAACCTATTGCACTGCGTTGTTTTTTTTTTCCCTTCTATGTTCCACTCAAAGGGAACAATATTAATGTATTGCAAGTATGACATTAAGTCTTGCAAATATGCCCTTCACAAGTGTGTGTTGGTTAATACAGATGGTGTAATTTATGGCATAGCCAATTATATATTTGGAATGGAAATTTAGAAAAAAGTCCTGAGGCCAGACATTGATTAAGCAACATAATTCAGTCTGAGCGGTTTTTCAGATGTACAGTTTGTTTGAGTTTTAACATTCACTGCATATTCTATGATACTGCATTTCTATTGGTGTATTTTCCTAAACTTATGTATGCTTTTAAACGTTATGTATATGAATTGAATGTATTTCTTACTTACATTTTACAGGCTGTATAGTTTTGTAATCTCCCGTCAAATGTCTAACTCTATTGCGGATATATTAAACATCAATAAATTGCAATAACCTTAGTACGTGTTATAGCTTCTGATTCGAATTAAGAAATAATTCCCTTGATAATAGTCCACATGAGAGTTGTGTGCATTTTTCTGGGCACTTGTATTTACTTGTAGATCTAATGAAATATTACAACTATTAATTGTTTATTAATTGTGCGTTGATTCAGATTGGGCGATTCCATTCTAAGGTGTTTTATAAAGATTGGAGCATTTATAAGAAATTGAACTGGCACTTTATTCATTTTTGTTGAATGGGCATTTTTACCTCAAAGAGAACTATTCCTCAATCTTACAAACTATTGAGCGTCATTACGGTTTTGCCCCGTAACCCGCTTCTAATACCAGCGGGTTACGGGCAAACTCGCTTTACCGTTAGCAGTGCCCGATATCCTGGTGTTACCGGAATATTATGGGTGTCGTCAATGGCAGTGAGTTCACATTATATGTAGTCCTATAGGACTCCATGGAATGGGTTAGATGCAATCACTGGCACCTGTAGTACCAGTGCCAGTGATTGCAGAAATGATTTGCTGGTAGGGGCTTGAACTCCCAGCAGGTCAAGCCTGCAGTTTGTTCACTGCCCCTACCAGAAAACTCGTAGTGTGCCGCTCTGGTAGAAATAACAGGGCCGGTATTACCAGCATTGTATCTGGCATTTCTACCGGACTGGCAACTCGTAACAGGGCCCATTGTACCTGTTGGCTGTGTTTATTGCAATGTACTTCTTGTTTTAATAAGTGGATACTGTATGGATTTAATGTATCGTGTGCTTTATCGGCTAGAGCTGAAATAAAGCTGACTCACTGAAAGTTTCATGCATCATGCAATCAGATTTGAAGATGATGCGACTCTGGTTTAAGAAGTCCCTGGAGTTGCCTATAAGTGGATGTGGTGGGAAATCTGCATGAGATTTTTAATTGATCCCTTGTAGCTACATTCTGGCTTCTTTGTAACTATTTTGTTGTGTGACTTGGAAGGCACAGTCAAACCGCTTTACAATAGTCCAGTCTTGTGCTTATAAACGTGTCATTAGTGTCACTTGATAGGGAAATGAATAACATGAAAACAGTATTTTCAAAGCTTTCATTTTTGTGAATCAGTACTGTGCGGGTTTTTTTGATTTAACGTATCAAAGTTTACTGGCCATCTATTGATACATCTGGAATGCAAATCTGCAGAGCGTGATCTCTGTTTTGCCTTCATTAAATATGATTCTGATTTGGGCCATCCAAGGTTGGCATGATACCATACATTCTGGGAAGAAAGAGTTTATTTTGTCTCTGTCTCCATCTATACTTAGGAGGATTTGGGTATCATTGGTTGGTAAGTAGATTTTGGGGTAATTGCCATTAGAGAATCATAACCACCTTGTGCCCAGTTTCGTTGTAGGTGTTTGGTATCCCCTAAATATCCCTTCTATTCTCACTAGACAACTGTATGTCTCTTGTATGATAAACAAAATCCTAAATACGCTTTCCTTCATCTATGTAATTTGTAATCTTTATGAGCACTGTTTGGGGATATGTACGAATTGTATACGGTCTTATGTGTGTTTTAAGTGGATTTATGTGCAGAACGTATACTGACACTCCCCACTATTGTTTGTGTTATCTGAATAGTGTATTTGTAAATTGTATTATATCAAGTTAATGTATATTGATATCTGAGTGACTTGTTCAAGTTATGATGATATTAATGATTGGTTTTGTAAAGATTATATAAAGCTAACTTGGCTTAGCCAATTCATAAATAAAAAACATTAAAAGTAGATTTTTCTGATCTTAAACCAGTAAAGAGTTCTCAGACAGCAACCCGTTATCATTTCTCTTCCTCTGCTTTTTCAGATTCTCTTCATATTGCTATTTCTGACTGTCTTCTTTGGATGGCAACCTCAATGCACTCACATGTGCTACACTTAAATGATTCAAAGGCTGACATTAGATTCCTTCCTGCCCCTACTGTTCTTCCTTCTGTTTCACCTCCATCTATCAACGTTCCTCCTACCTCTCTTTCTTTCACGTCCTCCACCCGAAAATGAGTGGTTCTATTTGATTCTTCACTTTCATTTTCATCACACATTTCTGATATTGTACACTCGTCTTTCATATGCACACATCTCGCCACTTCTTCACATTCCATGTCTGTAAATGCTTATTACTTCTATCAACTTTTCTCATCTTGACTTCTGTTGCTGACTTCTTGTTGGTCACACTGCTTCCCATACTGCTTCTTTGTGTTTCATCTTTATCTCATCTATTCACACACTTTACGGTCCCCCATGTCCCTTGTATTTGCTCTCCTCTTTGGCTATCTTTTGAATTCTGCTCGACGTTTTGCGTTCTCTATACCACATTTACATGTCTCCATTGTCCGGCCCCTTCCTATCTTTGCTCACTGGTTTCCTTTTTTACCAATCTCAGTTTCTTTTGACTGTAACTAAGCCCCCATGCCCAATTCTCTTTTTCGCTCTTTCTGCCCTTTTGCCCCCAAACTTTGAAATGCTTTGGAATGCTGTGCCTCTACACATCAGATCTATCTCCGCTTAGTCTACCTTTTGCTCTCACCTTAAAATTGATTTGCTTTCCATTTTACCCTAACTTCTCTCAAGTGTATTTGTATTGTTTCTATGTGTAAGGCACTTTTGCAACACTTTAGAAATGCATCCTGCATGGGGAGGTGACTCTGAATTTCAACAGTGATTCCACATTTTAGCTAGGGCTCTTTATTTCAATAAGGATAAAAGATTGATTCCTGTAGTGAGCAAGACTCTGAGTAGCAGGTGTGAGACTCAGGCTGAATCTAGTAGATGTCAGTATTGGGAATGCATAGAACACATGCCAGAAAAATGAAGGTTTTGAATTTGGTATTGCATAACAGGATGTTATCACTTTGCACCACTACACCACAGTTGTGGGCTGAGTTGCACTGAACAAAAAAACATGAGACCAACATACGCTTACCACTAATACCCCCTACTAATATTCAGAGCAAGGCAGTTCATGACTTTTTTATAAAATTGGTGCAGACTGATAAACCCTATGTGCAAGGCATTTGGGCTGTGCAAGGTTAACTTGGAAATGCAATAAATAAAATGTGCAGAATTAAGGTTGCACTGTGTTTGAATGAAGACGTGACAAGTTAGAATTGTGGATTGTAAAATCTGTTTTGCTCAAAACTAGTTTATTGTTTAAAAGACTTTCAGAGCAGTAAACAGCATAGAGATGTAGTTATTTGCTTGCATTGCAACCATTCTAAGCAGTCTGAGTGAACATGGTCAGAACCTTTTAGAGGGTTGGCCGAGTTTCAAAGGAGGTGGTACTGACTGACACGTTACATCACAGCAAAAGGCTTAAACTCTTACATTTCATATAGGTGCAACTTATATACATGGGCAGGCAATGGGAGAAAGCTTAAAAAGTCTGGCAGGAAGAGGCTTGCTCTCTCTCTCAGTTTCCTATGCTGGCAGTAGTCACATATAAGTTTGCAGTCTCAGGCACTCTTAATCTCTGGCTGACCCTGAGGACGTGCAACAAGCGCTGACAGCGAGGCTAGGGTAAAAGACTTTGTGAGCTATCCTAAGAATGAATGGGAGAAGGCAGAGAAAGGAAGATCCAGTGTGAGCACTGACCAGAGGGCCACCATGGGGGTCTTTCGCAATAGCCAACCTTTGGGGGAATTCTGTGTCAAGGCACATGCTGAACCAGACATCTCCTAGGTGAGCATGAAAAGTATATGATATGATATGATATGATATTTTATTTATATCGCGCTCATACACAAGTGTTTCAGAGCGCGACCAAGCAAAGGGAGGGGAACAGGGGAGAACAAAAATACGATCTTATTAGGCCCAGTGACATTAAGAAGGCGCAAGTGCAAGGAAAAGGGAAAAGGGGGAAAGTGCGTGGAGAGGGAGAAGTGGAAAGTGTGGACAGAGGAGAGAACAGAATAAATAATAAGTGGGATAAATAAATAAATAGATGCAGACAAAAAGGGAGTGCAGCCAGACACGTTGCAGTGCATGATTAGTCAGATAGGGTATATCTGATAGGTGCAGAGGAAGAGTGGGGACTGTATGGGTACAGATACAGATCCCAGTGCCAACGGTGGCCCAGAGTGTTGGGTATTTTGTGTAGATTTGGGGCCTGGCGGTATTTTCTTACCGCCGAAAAATAATTTATCAACAATCACTCCTTGTATTCAGATTGGGCCATGTACAACAATAATACAGTGGGCATGCATTATTTCAGCACACAGACATGCGTGGTTGGTATTCGTGATTGGTGGTATTTTGGTGAGCATAATTCCTTTGTTTTATTTGTGGCCCCAATATCCAGAACCCCTCATTTTTGTTTAGATTTTTCATGTAATCACTAGAGAGATCTCAGGCTTGCATTTCAGGAACACCACATTTTCATTTTTAGAGTGTCACCATGGGCAATTTCTCTCTGTCTTATCTACGGCAGCGAGCTATCATTTGGTATATTTCACTATCTTATATACGGTAGTGAACTATGTCCCGGGCCTCCCTTTCTGCCGACTCATAGACCTCCGGCAGACTACAACACACACAGTTAGTTATAATTGCTCATACTAAATGACATTGTACACACAGCTGCAGCCAAATCTTATGTTTAGCTACCTTGAAAATGACAATTGCACTGTCTAAACATCTCCCCACATCATCAGCACTGTATTGGTAAATATAAAACACACCACCCGTCTGCTTTCAGATATTTTTGTGTATTATAAAAGTTGCATTTAAACACAATCTCACTCTTTACAGAAATAAATGAAATAACACAGTAACAGCATTATCTGTGATACACTGAAAAGAGAGTGGTGGAGACAAGAACTCAATTTGCAACATTAAAAACTTGAGTAAAGCACAGGAATCTCCTTTCCTACACTGACTGAATATTCTCGTACACACTCAGCCCCCACACCTCAGCGAGATAATTACCAGGCTTATTCAGCATGTAACTTCTTTGGCTGTTCGCCTTCTGGAGGGGTTCACCCAGCAAGGACAAGCATCTGCTGTCACTCGAACTGGGACTTGTTGACTGGAAAAGCCAGTCTCTGCAACCAAGTTGAATCTGCTTTAGGAATCAGGCATCCCCAGCTGTCAACCCCGTCCTTCTTCGAGCTGTGTCAAGATGTCTCTGCCTTTCTTCCCCCAGATTCTGCAGCAAAACACTAGTCACAGCCTCTAACATGATGCTTGATGTGACGTGCTCCAATCAGAATCAATCATGTTCTATCCTCCTACTTTTAACAATGGCTCTTCTTGTACAGTTGCAACATAAACAAGCTGATTTCCTGCTTATTCGAAGTCTTTGCTTCCTGCAGTTACTGTGGACAGAGCACAGAAAGGCAAAGAAAAAAAAAACTTGAATGTGTGTTTAAAACTGATTTTCAGAGTCTGCCTCTTTTTGCAGTGAAGACACATTCTTTTATTAATGAGTTATAATTATTAGTCTTGTTAGTGAGATTAGTTTGTTAATTACCAAATGTGTCTCTTGCAACATAGGCATTTCAGGTGAGAAATGGTGTGCATTTTGAAGGTACAGATGTGTGCTTTTAACTGTGAAAAATGTATTTGCATTTTATATGTAAAAATCGTTTTTGACTGAATAACCTGCCCTTACTTATATGTCCATGTTACACTGGCAACACATAGCTTGAAACAACTGCATCATAGCAATGCACCAAACCCATGCAGTGGCACCGCATAAAAATGCTCAATAACACATGTCTTGCTGTACCACGTTATCAATGCACCAAACCCATGCAGTGGCGCTGCACTTAAAAAAAAAAAATATGCTATACATTGATCCTGTGCCGTGGTGCTGTACTCTGTGCTCCCAAAACACGCTAAACACTCCTACAAGAGGCAGTGCAGGAGTCAGGCAGGGTGCGCAGATACCTGGGCCCGAAGGACAGAGGGTGGCCAGGTGCACGGTGCCAAGAGAGAGAAACAGATCAGCAGGGGAGGGGAGGGGCAAAGGCAGAAGCGAAGAGGACGATCTTGAGGTGCTTCTGGAACCAGAGTTGGTTCTTCTCAAGTTTCAGGGTGGCCAGGAGGCTGTTCCAAAGGGAGGCCCCAGCCGAGGACAGAGATCTGCCCCCAGCTTGTTTCTTTGAAAAAGAGCCTGACCCTGAGGGAATTAGACGTAGAGGAGCGAAGGGCTCAAGAAGGGATGTATTTACGGAGGGATAGTTGAAGGTATTTCAATCCCAGGCTCCAGAAAGCCTTGTGGACAATGCAGAGGGTTTTAAATGTAATCCTTGCATCCACTGGGAGCCAATGAAGGGATTTCAGAGCTGAAGAGATAATTGAGGTGCATGTAGCCGTGCGATTACAAGGGCAGTTATTAATTTTGCATGGATTTCTACATATCAGTCACCCCACAGTCTGTCTGCTCTCTATTATAATGAAGTGTATTTCCCAAAGGCAGAATGTGTTGCCAAAAGTAATAATTGCAAATAATAGAATGTATCACTTCCAAAGCTAAGTGGCTCAAGGTTATGCATAGTGTTCTTTGCCAAGTTAGAGGTGGGAAAGAGCACTGCAGTAATTCTCTGAACTTCTGAAGGGATCATCGCCTGGGGTGGGAGAGAGTAAAACATATTCTAAATATTGCTGCTGGAATTGTAACCTATTGTATTATTCAGTGGTCGAAGTGTACGAAAAGAAGTAGTGGAGCTATGTTGCCTACTTGCCTGCACCGCTCCCCACAAACCCCATCGCCACACCCCGTCCCATGCACAATATAACGCCCCAAATGCATGTGCCTTCAGTTTAAGGGAATGTTCAGTGCACTGCACTGAAAGTGCAAGTTTCAACTGCTTCCTACACTTTTATTTTAAAATGAAACCGTTCCGGAACGGATTCTTTTTAAAATAAAAGTATAGGAACGGTAAAACTTCATTAAAAGAAGTAAAGGAGCATCTCTCCCGACCGCTCCCACCCACTTCGACCACTGGTATTATTTTAACAGAGTGAGAATTCAGCATGGACAGGTGAACAAAAGCACATTTCTCTTGAGTGCTACATGTGATGTATTATTTTACTCATGGATCACAACTACTTATGAATAGCTTGCAAAGAAACAAATCAGCTGTGATATTTTTGTGCCCTAGTTTGTTGTGTTATCATGCAGATGAAGTAGGTATTTCACTGTATCACAGGTGGTAAAATGCAAAGAAAAGATACTCACTGTAAATGGTGTTCTTCTAAGATACTCTGAATGAATTTTCATGTTTGGTTTACATGGTAAATGTACATCGAGATGCTGCCAAAAGAGCCTAACGTGGTAGTGTAAATGAAATACAGCAAGAGCCTACATTCATCATTTAGAGTGTACTAATTCCAGTCTTTGCTTACCGTTAATGACCCCGGTATAAGAACAATTATTATGTGGTACCTTGAGGTTAGGCTCAGCACTATACCACCAATAAAAAATACCACCAAACACAAATACCACCAAAATACCGCAAACATAGCTCTGACATCTTGGTGTATTGGCTTGAAAGTTGTAAAGTGATTACTGGGTGTGGCCTTTCATCATAAAGCATAACCATATTTTGCACTCATTCTCTGAGCTAGAGCTGTGAGGAAGTGCAGTGTTGTGTGCAAATTTGACTTTTATTACAGCGTTATTGGCAATAGTACTGCCATGTCTCAGATTCAGGCTGAAATTTTGGAGTTATCAGGTTACCTTGAGGAAACGCTCTATGCTTACGCAACCTGGTCATATGAAAATCTTATAACTTAGAAAAATAGGATTAGCACGGAAGTGGAAAAATTTTTGATTACGGAAGTATTGTGCAAATGTGCCTCCTTAGACTGTTCCGAGCATCGGAGCACAAGGAACAGGAGGCTTGCACTTTTAGGCTGTGTGCACAACTTTGGTTTCTGCTACACAGATCTATAAAGCTGCAAAGGAAAGACTGTGAGGTCATTAGCATGTTGCAAGATGATTTAGATTTAGATGGTCGCTCCGAATAGAAGAAAATGGGGACTTAGACACGTAATTGCAGGCCAAATGTACACAGTTTACTACCCAGCTGGCTCAGAGAGATTTGCTGAAAGTGAACAAGAATTAATCCATTTAAAAAAAGTATTAGATGATGTAAAATAGGACAAAGAGGTTGCAATTTCAGAAATTCAAATCCTTACAAAATATTACAGTGAAAGAGATAAGGAATTCCGCACCATGGAGCAGAACATATTTAAATTACTGGATGAGAATGAAGTAAAAGCAAAAGCAGATGACCGTTATCAGACACAGATTAAGGAATAGGGGATAGTCACTAAAGTCATGGATGAGAATTCTAATTTGTGCCATGAAGCACAGCACCTTCATGCGTAATTCAGAGAATTGAAACAGCAAATCTTTGATATTAAGTCTCACGATAAACAGCAATGCACTAGGTTAACTGAAGCTCAATTTGGTCACCGCCCTTGCCAGGGAAATTTACCAGCAGCTGCACACATGGCCTGGCCTGGTTATGATCCGATGTTAGGGTTTGAATCACCTGCAACTGCTCACACACATTCTCACCCACAAGAGAACAGGATTGATTGCCCACAAGAGACCAGGATTGAGCGACAAAATGGCACATACCAGAATGCACTATGTAGTCCTTTAGAAATTATGAAATCTATTAAGACCTTGATTAGACTGTTCAAAAATGGAGGAGGTTGTTGCACAGACAATCATTTGGAGGTGCGCCATGATATATTCAAAACCCTTCAGATTCCCCGGGAACAATATGGATGGTATTGTCACTTCACTCTAGTAGCAGCTTCTGCTAGTGTTTGTTATCCATTGTTTTAAATGAACAGGAACATTTGTCATGGGCAGACTTTGAGAAAGAAATTAGACACCAATCCTCGCCTTATCAGTCTATACAGCAAGCCAAGAAAGCTGAGTATAGCATGGCTGCACAACAAAATTAATCCCCTTTCTAGTTCTTTCAAAACTTAAAAAGGGCATTCTCACGTTTTTATGTGATTGTTAAACCTAACTCAGTAGAATTTAAAATTGTGTATTTCCCTTGGCTCACAAATAATCCTCGAATTTGACAGGGACAAACCATTAGAATGGATAAATAAATAGACAACTAAACTGTGTGAGGTGATATTTAATCAGAAGAGGAGGGTCCTAGGAATAAAGAGAGTCAAAGTCCAAGGAATTTGGCGCTAAAGTCTGTAAAGATGCTGCTAGAATCATCCCAAACTCAGACAAAGAACGAAATGATACCCAATCAAAGGGGCGTGGCTCCAAAGAGAACACCACCCGATGCTCCTATCTTCCGATTCATTGATCCCAGAAACAGAAATTCTTGCATTAGTCCCTGTTAGCTTGATAATTCTCCCAGAGTTTGGTTTTGCCATGATATGCCGGGACTGGAAAACAGTGAAAATCAGATGTACAGTGGCCCATACCAGACATTAGGGCCCGAGAGTAAACTTTACCCAAACACAATGGTGTTTGGCCACTAAGAAAGACTGCTTGCATATCAAATAGACTTACCATAGCAGGTAAGTAGGTATACATATTTTGAAAAATATTAACTTGGAAAGTAAAGGGGGCAAAAGGAGAGATAAATCAGGTGGGTAACTATGTATATCTTTATAAAGACATGTGAGAAAAGGAGGGGTGAAACAGGTGGGTAAATACATGGAAATATTAGCCCAAACAAAGTATTCAGAAAATAAATTAATAAATAAATAGATAATTAAGAAAGACAGTATAGCAGGTAATGTGTGTATATATATATATATATATATATATTTATATATATATATATATATATATATATATATATATATATATATATCAGAGATGTAAAAGGTGGGAAGTAGATTAGGTGACAATGATTAGATTGGCTGGGATTGTGGAAGGTAGCACATTCTGTAGCAATGTTTATTTAATTTGTATTGTATTTCCATTAGATGTTGTGAAGATTGGTTATATTTGAAATGTACGCCCGGAAAAGTGCTGTGTTATATATTTGCACTTAATTTATGTTATTTTCAGATGGTCCTGAAGTGGTGTCCTCACTGCATTTTATTATATTTATGTGTATAATCTGCATGTATATACATAATTCATTTTAGATATTCAAATGAAAAGGGAAAAATGAATGGATTGATGTATTTGATTATTAATTTGTCTTTTATCTTTGCTTTAGAAATTAACTGAATATCCCATCAGCGCTCTGGGAGTTTGAGTTAGATGGGATCCCCGGAGGATACCACTGGAATGGAGTCTACCACTGGAATGGAGTCCCCTGGAAAAGTCCCCCTGGACAGAAAAAATGGGTAAAGCTGGCACTCTTACATTTCATATAGGTATATCTTGTATACATGGCCAGGATACGGGAGAGAGCTTAAATGGTTGGCAGGAAGAGGCTCTCTCTTTCTCTCTCTCTCTCTCTCTCTCTCTCTCTCTCTCTCTCTCTCTCTCAGGGTGCTGGACTGGCAGCTGTCTCAGAAGAGTATGCAGTATTTGGCTCTCTTAATCTCTGGGTAAGCCTGCCGGTGTGCGAGAAGTGCTGACAGCTAGGCTGGGAGAAACACTTTGTAAGCGATCCTAAGCATGAATGGGAGACGGCAGAGAAAGAAAGATCCAGTGCTAGTGCTGACCAGAGGGCCACTGTTGTGGTGTTTCGCAACAGCCAATCTGAGGGGAAATCCTTAACCTTTCTGTGTCAAGGCACATGCTGAACCAGATATCTTCTAGGTACGCATGAAAAGTATAATTGAGGTGAGTGTAGCCTTACGATCACAAGGGTAGATATCGATTTTGCATGGGTTTCTACACATCAGGCCTCCCAAAGTCTGTATTTCCCAAAGAGGAATTTTTTGCCAAAAATAAAAATTGCAATGAATAGAAGTTATCCCTTCCAAAGCCAAGTTGCTCAAAGTCATTGCATAGTGTTAGAGGTGGTAGAGAGCACTATGGTAATTCTCAGAAATTCTGGAGGGATCATCACCAGGGGTGCGAGAGAGCTAAACGTGTGCTAAATATTGCCGCTGGAAATCCAAACTCATTGTATTATTTTAACAGAGTGTGAATTCAACATGGGCAGGTGAACAAAGGCACATATCTCTTTAGTGTATTACATTTGCTGTTTTATTTTACTCATTAATCCCAACTACTTATACATTTTTTACAAAAGAAACAAGTCAGCTCTGGTATTTATTTATGTGCCCTGGTTTCTTGTGTTATCATGCAGATGAACTAGTTAGTATTTGCTTTTTCCACAGGTGGTATATTACTGTGTCACAGGTTTTAAAATGCAAAGCAAAGATAGGCACTGTAAATGATGTTCTTCTAAGAGGCTATGTATTACCATTCATATTGGCTTTAGATGGTAAATGTAATCCAACATACTGCCAAAAGGGCATAACGAGGTATTGTAAATAAAATACTGCAAGGGCATACATTTATCATGTTGAGTGTATTAAGTCCAGTCTTTGCTTATCATTAATGACCCTTGTATAAGAACAATTATTAGAAGGTACCCTGAAGTTAGGCTCACCACTATAACACCAACGAAAAATACCACCAACCAAAAAGAACCCCAAAATACCTCTAACAATCCCTAGACTACTACAATCAGGTGTTTTAATTAAGCAAGTTCACAACTTTGTCCACTGATCTGGGATAGGAGGGCTTCACTACCAGTCACCAGGCCCCAGGTGACCAAAGAGGAGACTCCTGACCCAGGTTCTACCACCTTTTTCCCAAAAAGGTAGATACTTTTATTTTATTGAATATGACCCTTGCAAAGGTGCAGTCGAGCCTCAGCCAGTCATGTAGGACAAATGCAGACTCAACAATAATACTGATTAGGAATCCACAATGGATGCAGTCATGGATTTCAGACTGATTGGTCCCACCAGTCAGTAGAAGGAATGAACCCATTCAGGTTTTCCAAGTTGAGTTGAAAGTACAGGTCCAAATTGCAGTGCTTGGTGTAGCCAATGCTGGTCATATCAGCAGTCATCCAGTGGGTCACTTGTGGTATTTCAGCATCAGATGTTTGGATATTGTGGTCAACAAACTTGAATGGTCTTCTGGTCTTCTCCTGTTATCCAGCTCACCTATGGGAGAGAACTGCAGCTTTCAAACTGGTGGAGAATGTCAATGAGGGACAGCCTCCCACTTCACATTCTGCCCAGCCACAGGCCATGCCCTGAATGAAGTGTGGATTGGGAACAGACAGTCCTGCATCTCTGTTTTTAGCCAGTTCACGTGCACACATTACTGACCAGCAGTCCAGAGTTTGTTTCAAGTTAAATTGTGTGCCCGTATTTGGCAATTTTCCCCCTGACAAGGAGGAAGATAGCCAACAAAGAAATGGCTCAAAGAACAGGACTTCTACAATGAGAAATATACATTTTTTAGAATATGGTACTCAAAATGACATTGCCAGGGTCGAAAATAAAGCTGTGGACTGGGACAAAGATGAACATCAATTCACAGCCACCAGCCTGTTCAGTACAAATCACAAAGGTAACAAGGATGTTGCTTAAAGAAAACGAAAAAGAGATACAAAGTATCATTGCTGCAATCCATTGAAATTGGCTAGTGCTACAGTTTAAAATAAAGGGGAAAACACAAAGACATACATCCCCTGCACAGTTAGAAATATCAAATTATCCCTATACAACCAATGGTATAAGAGAAGCAGGAGATTGAGTAATGAAGGCCCCTTTCTCTCAGAAACCAGGCAAATGCAGAAATTAAGCAGACATGCTGCAGTACTCCACTCAAGTTAATAGAGAAATGCTGCAAAAAGACAAACTTTCCTAACATCGGTTTATATAAGGAAGGTGGCTCTGAATGAGTGAGAAAGCTTAGATAGGAGTTTGACATACAAATTTAAAATTTGCAACAAGACCTCTCAGTCTTGAGGTTACGCCACCATTTAAGTTGAAGGATTTTGTATTGAAAAAGATAAAGAATTATGTTTTGGTTCAAACATAAGGCATTATTTCCCAGTTCACTGCAGACAGCCTAAGAGTACATCTTGGATTATCATGTTGATTACTGGTAAAAAGTCTGAAAGAATCAGGACGCCAGCATAGTTGGTATCTACCAGTTATCCGATGTCATCCAAAATAGCTGTGACTATGGTTTTGCGGCCATTCTGACTCTGAAACCAAGCTGGTAGTTAAAGAGGATTGCATATTATTGTATGATAGATTGAATTTGCTGAGTGGTGGCTGATTCCAAGAGTTTATTAACATATGCATGCTTGTATATATGGGATATATAATGCGTGAAAGCAGTAGCAGCAGCGGTGTTGAGAATGGGTGAAATCTCACCAGATCAGTAATGTTCAGGGAGATTTTTTAAGAAGTGGCATAATGTTGATGTCAGAGGGCACTGTACTGATGTCGAAGGATGCATTGATGACAGGCCGTATATCTGTGACAAGAATGTGGGCCAACATAATGCCATTTGGTGCAAGATTGCAATGTTGGAGTTGTTTAGGGAATGGAATCTAGAGAATTTAGCTGAGGAGTTTGCTTTGTCACCAAAGGTTTTGTGTGCATCCTCAACAAATGTTGGAGTGGTTTTGATTATCTTGGAGCCGTCGGTGTCCATCTTTAAAGAGAAGAACTTGCATATTCAATCTCATGGAGACTGTGCAAGAGGCATATTAACCTCCAATGCCGTTGTTTTTTTAGGTCATCTAAGACTTTATAGGTGGTCTTGGAGAGATTATCTGACAAAAATATTTTAAGCAGAATAATTCGATTGTTTAGCTTTTTCAATTATTTTTCTTATAGCAGTGAGAAGATGTTTGCAAATTCTCTGATGGGAATTTTGATTTCATCTATTTGCTTTGCAGCTTGTGTATCTTAGCTTTTTCTGTGTGCATGTCTGTGTTGCACCAAGGATGGTGATGTTCAATATTTTGTGTAATTTTGGTTTTATTAATGGATATATTTTGTTTACAACTAATTGTGAAGTTAGTGTTACATTTCTTCAGTAGACGATGCCTTATATTTTGATTGTATGAGAGATTATTGGATGGATAAATGGCCAAGCTAATAGAATATTCTGCGATAAACAGATGAGAAAAAAACACAGAACAGCTTATCATGCCATGTTCTTTCTAGAGAGGGGTGCCTACTATTCTTTTTGAAAAATCAGATTTGGGACTGATAGAGGAGTTAGAACTAAGGGAAATAAGTGGTTCCAAACGAATATGAATACCAAAGTGGCCTGACCATATAGCTTCTCGTAATGGATTATTGTGCTTGTAAACTTGATTAATGTGCTAATGTGAAAAAGGTGCTACCCAGAGTATTTCCAAATTTATGGTTATTGCTATTCAAGAGTTGCATCCATCTGAAGTCGACAATTATTTCCAGAAAGGTTTTTGGTTTTAGGGTTGTTGTGATGTTCTTTTCAGTAGATAATGTCACTGATCAAAGTTTCCTTGGCGTATTGGGAGGGGAGTGAGGGCAGAATTTGCATTCTCTAGTTATGCAAGCATCACCTGTTGCGTAACTCAAAGATTTTCCCTCTTTAGGATTCTTTTCAACACCTATTTAGCATCTATGATCTGAATCACTTAAGACTTTAACCTTACCATATGTATGCTGATGACACAAAGATTCACATGAAGGTGGACATAGAGGTCACAGTTACATGCCCAGTTGCCTACTCCCAGCCCAACATCAGGCTCTGACATGATGAGCATTACAAGACAAATCTTGCTCTTGGGGCCATTGGAATCATTAAATCACCTTATCCCACCCATGAACCATTGAGGAAGCTGTACATTCTGGTGCAAAATGGTGTACAATAGGAGTTGTTGCTCTTTCATTCCAAAAGTGCATTTTCCACTATTACAACTTGGCTTTACCACTTGTGCATGCACATGGGTCCTTTAATCTTAAGGCAATCTATCACAACATGTTTATGGTGCCAAGCAGGAGATACTCCCGAAGCAGATTATTGCAAGAGCAAAGCTCCAAAAGAATATAGATCTGAAACTTCAGTTTCGAAAACAATGTTGGTCATCTCATCTTTTGCTTTAGCCATCCTAACCATGTAACACACATATTTACGGTCCTAGAAAGCGTTACAAGGTATGTTATGCCAATAGTACATTAATTGATTGCTTAAATACTGGAAACACATGCTGATCAGTGCGGGAGCTGGGCTATCAGGTGATCAAGGAATGGGATGTATGTACCTGGCAGGCTACTGAAATAATCAGCAAGCCAGTAGCTGCAAGATAGTCCTATCGAATATGACATTAGAGCAAATGTAGCAGTGCCGAGGATCGAATCAGCATTTAAGGGCTCAGCAACAACAACAAAAAACACGTGCCCTTTACTTGCCGTCCAGCAATGATTGTCAGCCAACAAAAAGTAAGGGAAGGATGGCTGATTCTACCAAAAGAATGGTTTACCCTTTGCATGAAAAAACAATTATTTCGTTCAAATGAGTTACAAAATGGGGTTTTAGTGGTGTAGAGGGGAAAGGCTGAGCAAACTCTTGCAGTCCATTCAAAATGAGGTGGTAATGGCTGAAAGGCACACGTATCAGGGGTTTAAACCTAGTGACTCAGAGTGACTGGATACTGGTGATAAAGTGATTGTGGCCAGCAACAGATCCGTTTAGCCGAAGGTTGTGGCCAACTGTTTTTCTCTCAATAAGCGTGAACCCGATGAACTTCTGGCAAAATAAGCTTTCACTTATACTGTCCAATCTGATCCATGTATATCCATGTGATCCATGTATATCGGATGCACCTTGATGTATTCCCTCTCAAGCTCTGGAAGGACAGCATCTGCTGCCTTGAATGCATGTGAACATTGGCATTGTAATTATAGAGCCGTTCAGTATCAAGACACTGTTGTTAGGTAACCTTTATGCAGACCTGCACTTGAAATGGCTGCCCTGAGTGCAGACATATTGCCAAGGCATGTTGAATTCATGCAAAAAGTGGCAGACAGCATCCCCATCCAACATGTTTTACCAATACCACGATATAGATTGAGCTAAAAAAAAGTGATGCATGAACCATGGGCTTTGCATGACTAAGAGCCACCATCAAAACTGGGCTCAATTATATAAGTGGATATGAACACAAAAGTAAAGTTCTTGATCTCCCAGGGGACAATCAGGAAACAAATATGGCGAGGCGAATAAGCCGAGTGAATATGCAGCACCAGAACAAAACTGTCGAGTCATCAACCTTCAGTTTTGCTTATGTCACCCTGAGTGGGATCGGTATGCCCTATCGTACATCCTGAGTCTGTTGTACTTAGAGAGCTAAGCAACCCCACACTGATGACTGGCAATCAGGCTAACCCATGGCTGGGGTTGCCTGTGGTCTTGTGCAGAAGGGATGTGGCCAAGCCGTCATGGCTGGACTGACATTTTTCAGGTTGGTCCAATTCTGATTTCCACATGGTCTTATGCCTTCCTTAAAAGCATTGCAGGATACAAAATAGAGAGAAATGCCAGCAGATATGATTAGTTCAAAGATTTGCAGACGTCAACCCTCAGTTTCACATGTATCACACAAGTATGTCTGGCATGCCAAGATGTGACTCCTGAGACACCAGTTTCTAGGGACCCAAGCTGCACCTCACTAATGATGCCCACAGAGGCTGAAACACGTTTGGGGATACCTGTTGCCTCATGCAGAATGGATGTGGTCTAGCAGTGTGGGCTAGACGTCCACTGTTAGCTTGGGACCAAGCTTGATTTGAACATGTTCTTGTATCTTCTGCAATGCCATGGCAGTCTGGAACAAACATAGCCTGGATAGTTGCCAGATCAATGCCAGCAGATATAATTAATTTAAAATATTCCGCTCATAAACCCTCGGTTTTGCAACGACACAAGAGATCAGATGATGTGAAGTCTTAACAAGGCAATGCCAGCATATTTTACTAAATGAGGTTCTACCTTAGCTGCCCACTTTGAATACATTCCATTGATTAGTAGAACTGTTTTTGACTGATGCATAGGAGCTGCACAATTCCAATAAACATTTGAACTCATGCCACAACTTCATCATTCAATCTGATGCTTCATAAATATGCAGAGTCCACCCCTGGTGTTGTGCACTTCCTGCATGTTGGCTTATATCTTTGTGATGTCCTGTATTGTGTTTGCATTGTTCTGTTTTCCCTTTTTTATATGTGAAGTGATGTGAGCATAACACTCTGGACTGGCTGGCTGCTAAGGAAACAGGAGACATCTCTAAAGCCGTCTACTGCAATGAAGACTTCAAGATACCTGCACAAAGTTCCTGTTATGGAGACATCTGCATATGGATATGTTTTTATACAGGCAGGCAGTTTCATGTCATACCTGATGAGAGTACTTTCCAAGCACAAAATAATCAACGTGAATTTACAAGTGAAACACGCAGTCGTTGTAGAAATTGAATAGGCAGCTTCGGTAGGTTAGTCAGTTTTCTTGCATAAAGGCAAAGGTTGAGAAACGAAAGTTGGGCAGCATGAACTTCCTACTTTGAGATACATCTGTGCCAATCAGGGATCAAGTCAAGGGCGAACACAAGTGGACGTAGACTGCACACTTTTTTTCAGGAGTCCCCACACTTTTTTCAGAGAGTACCTTGATATGCTAATTTCTGGTGACAACGTATTCAATTGCTATGTTAATTGTTAATGAGTCCCCCCATTGTTTTTGTAGGACTTCCGCCTGGTGCTAATACCTGTTTCTCAAAAGGAATACTGACGTGATCCGTGATCTAGCAGAGGTTTATGGCTCCCTAGAAAACATTTAAAAGGAACACTGTCTGATCCATAGGCAGCAAAAAAAAAGGTTGGTCGATAAGGTCACTCGTGCACACCTGTGACTTGAGTCCTGGGTCTGCTGATTCATTTGAGAACTCCTAAACGGCTTGATTTCTATTTACCAGATGTAAACCACCTCCAACAAAATCGGGCTGTGAGTCTGGTATCCTTCAGCTGTGCCACAGTCACACTCGACACTCTGCAATGTCAGCGCAGATCAGTAGTAAGGTGACCTCAATTTCCACTGCAACTCAACTAACTCGAGAGAACAAGTCAAGTCGTGGAAAAGTTAAGTCAAAACACAAAATAGCAGAAGCAATATCCAGAGCGGCTCAGAGACAGTCCTCCATAATTAGCTTTTACATCTTCATAAGCGACACACCGATCCATCATAATTAATATGATCTGAGCACACAGCGCTGATATTAAGAAAGATTCGCCACTTATCCTCGCGTGCCAACACTCAATAACATTGAATTACAATCCAAGTCCACATGATGAATGGAACAAATTACGACTGCACCCAAAGGGCCATGGGTTAAGTGTAAGGGGCGGCATTAGTATTCCTTGGGAAGTAAATATAAATGCAGGTTTCACTGCAGTGCTGACTTTCCTGGCACGCTGATAAGAGGTTTATGGCGCCCTGCTGCCGTAGAATGCTGATACATTGCTTCCGGTGAATATTGTTTTAGGATCTGAGTAGTGCTTATCCAGACCAGGGGTTCCTAAATCCACTCCATGTTTTCAGGCTACCCGCACATGAACAAGTGAATAAGGTGAATCTGGATAGAGGGTATTTACAATATCAGTGGTAATCCAGAAGACCTGGTGTGGTAAGGGGGTTCTTAGGGAACAGAAATGGAGTTCCTTGAGCCAGATAAGAACCTTCACTGTTTGAAGATGGTGCTCTGTCCCTGTACACCAGTCTCACCCACATGACATGCAGCACCAGCCCTACAATGTGTTTTGCTTTGTTTAGTCATGTACTCCTTCATTTACTGAGTTTTATAGCGTGCTTCTGCTATTCTCAAACTTCCATGCAGGCATATCTTAGACACCTCAAGCTTGCATAGGCTTTGGTTTTCGAGTACTCTGCTAATCTCGAAGATGTAAGCAAAAAGAAAAAAAAAACATGAATATGTGTTATCGAGCCAGCAGATACATATGTTGCCCAAGACCTGGGCGTGTAAGGAATATGTATTATGTCAGATGGGCAGGTTCTCCTAAGCATAATGCTATGAGGAATGTGTAACCTGAGGGATGGATCGGCTCTCTTTGGCCTGAAGCCCCAAGGAATATGAGAGACCTGACTGGGAGATGGCCATGTTCCCCTCAAGCATGAAACTATAAGGAACATATAACCTTAGCGATGCTTAGCTTCTCAATGGCCTGAAGCTGTATGTGAGTTATGTACAATAAGGGTATTACCCTTATGGCAAGATGAAGCTTTGGCCTGGATGGGATGACACGGGCAAATCCCCACTGTGTGTTTTTCACAAAGATGTCCAATTGGTTGCCTTTAATTCTCTCACAAAAACATTACCAACATCAAACAAAAATCTAAAACTACAAACAGCCCTGAGAAAATCCCTCCGAGGGGCAAATAATAATGCACTTATTCTCTGGAGAGGAGACCACCAGTTCCTTTTCATAGTACCAAATATTACAAGTGGATAAGACTACCTTATTGAACAAAAAGAAAGAGAATTGACTGGGAACACCAACAACAAAATGTCTTAAGAGTTTAAAAATGTGTTGCACCAGCCTGAGAATTCAGTAAAGGTTTGGACAAGATAAATTACAAAATAGGCTTTATTGGACTTCCTAGAAAATGGCCCTGCAAGGCCTACTGGACCGTGCAAGTAAATTCTGGAGCTGCAACACTGATGAAGCGACCTATGAATAGATATTTCTGGACCGCGTTAAAATCTGGGACTTTTAGTGCAAAGCGTGTGGGAGAATCTAACTGATCTCTGGGTTATGCATGCCAATGCCCCTAAAGTTGATCTTTTTGAACCACACCCCTTCTGTTGAATATCTGGACAAATACTTGGGATAATGGGTAATAATGGGCCTCTCAATGGGAAATAATCTGAACCTGAAGATCTGTGGCAACAAACGCTCTTTGAAAGTGGGATTCTGGCGAGACTATACGGTCGCAGCCGACACATCTGGCAAGGCTTGTCTTTAAGATATGTGGATTTGCTAGGACTTTCAGTGTGTTAGTGTATCCAGTAGGGTGCCGGGCGGAGTGTTAAGTGCCCAGAACAGTCCAGAGCACCTTTAAGTCAGGCTTAACCCAATGCCCAACATTGTAACACTGCTGCTGGCTCTCTTTTAGCATCCATTCTTGTGTTTTTGGATCCTCCAGCCAAAAAGGAGAGTGAGAGAGTTTCCCTGCAAATGTCTCACAACATGACTGTGTCAGCGGAAAGAGTTTTGAACAATCACGCCACTAAAACATGAAAAAGTATAGCCTAGGAAGAGAGATGAGCTGGCAAAAGAGAAGGTACACAGAGAAGTTTGCTTAGAGATCATTTGGGAATAGTTCTGGCAAGTAAGAATGAGAAATTGCAGGCATGCTACCAGAGATTATTGGTCTATATGTTTTATTCTTGATTATTCGAGCCACTAGAGATGTTTTTATACGTATATGACATAGTAGAAGTTCCTGAAATGTTAAGACTGAAACATTGTTTCGTGAACCCTCTTGATACCATGACTGCCCTGTATAATTTAGAGTAGTATCTCATAAAGATGTTAATATGGTAACAAGGCTTGCAGCTTTATGACTGAATCTTTGTTTACTGAACTATCTTGATTTCGCGACTCTTCCTCATAAACCACAAAGAGGTTCTCAGTGAGGGTTCTAGTAAGGTATTCGTTCGTGGAACTTTATGAATGAAATTTGGTGAACTCTCTTCATACTGCAACAGTCCTGTATAATCCTTTTTTCTCATGTTTTTCTTCTCTGTTAGCCCTTATATTTGTCAGCCTTGTATTGCGTGTGTCTCATTTTATGTTGGGCAAGCGACCTGTATAATATTCTAAGGCAGTTTTTTATCTATTTATTTATTTATTTATGTATTTATTTATATGATGATATAGTGCACTGCAAAATGTAATTGTTACTAGGCACTGTATTGAATTAAGACGGGAGGAAAAGCAGAGGTAAGAGGTCAAGAGTTATAGAGCAAGGTAAGGGATGATACAACGATCAACAGCCCATTCTAAGAAGGTAGAGCTACACTTTAAGAAGCTCTGGGTAACAGTCCAGGCGCTAGCCTCCAGAGAATGGGGTGAGGAAACAGAGGAGTAGAGTAGAAGAATAAAAAAGAGGGTGGCCAGGACAGAGCACAAACAATAGCAAAGAGTAGTTCAGCGATTCCACCATTGAGGCACATAAAGCGACCAAACCCAGCTCAGCAGCAGTCCAGAAGTCAATGTATACACATTCAAAAGTGATTCATTAGGAGTGCAGAGGAGCATAACGAGGTCCAAACATGTGGGTTACACAGTTGTTCATGAGTGCAGGAGTCCAGGGCAGAGAGAGTCCAAGAAGCAGCAAGTGAGGCAGTTCTACTCCAAGAAGTCTGCAAGGAAGCAAAATCTATTGGCTCTCCAACGACAGTTGTGATTGTGAGCCCCTTCACTGTCTGTATTGTTCTACATACTTGTGCGATCAAAATTCCTGGTCGGTACTTGATACAACAGTCTATGTGGCAGATAGCAAACTGAGAGACAACAGCCCCGTGATACAAAAACACATAACAACAAAAAAACGGGAGTACGCCATTGAACACTGGCGAGCAGGGGCATCAGAGCTTGGTGGTGCTATGGCTGCAGGAGAGGAGCCCAACCGGCAAGACCGCTGGTGGGCCATCAAGCAGGTAAGGCAACACCAATAGGTGGTTACTGTAGCAGGAGGAAATGAAATCCAGGGGGACAAAAAACAAGTGGGACAGGGAGCAGCCGGATAGGGCTTAATAGCATAAATCTTGCTGCATTTATTCTTAAAATGCCTTACAGGAGAAACTTAAAGGATACACCCATACTGGTTAAACACCTTATAGAATATATACACTTTCAAATGAAAACTCTTGGTATTTCGGCGTGTCATCAATGGCATTTGTGATGTCATCTTTGATGTCCTGGGTGTTAGTCCTAGCAGTGCACGGTGGTGGTGCGAGTTATGGTTGCTTAGCTTACCATAACTGGCAAATTTCTGGGGTTTTTCGGTTTTACTTGAGTTGCACTGATAAAAACCTATGAAATTCAATGAAAAAACTTTGTTAAAGAGATGTTACGGTTAAGTTGAAATAATAAAAACATATGATTTCAATGAAAAAACGTTGTTAAAGGGACGTTATGGTTACAAGTAAAACTGAAAAACCTAAGAAATTCAAGAGTTATGGTAAGCTAAGCAACCATAACTCGCGCCACCACTGTGCACTGCTAAGACTAACACTCAGGACATGTAAGCTGACATCACAAATGGGTACAGTATGGCTATGATATCCCAGTCCTGCATGTTAGCAATGCGCAACATAAGAGATACCTTTACCCCAAAATCTGAGTCGTGTAAAGAATGTGAGACGAGCAGGTTAGCGCCCCTATGTTGGAAGGATACAACATATAAGGGATAATGTTGCTGCCCAGGGCTGTGGACTACACGGTGTAAGTGAAACTATAGGAACATAAGGATGCCACCTGAAATGTTGGTGTGTGGGAGGGGCCTGTTCATCCTCTGGATCTGGAATGGACTTCATCCTACTTTGCATGCTTACCAATGTATATGTGTTTAAACACCTTGAGTATGTGTTTTCTTTCGCATTGTGCCCTGTCATGCTTGGCTGTGGTATATGTGTGCGTTATCAACACAAGTGTAAAGACGTAACATTAGATACAAGGCAACAATGGGTCAGGTGGGTGACACAACCCTACAATTAAAACCAGACCATTCAAAGATGGGAAAGAAAGGAGATCATATATTTGACAACAGGGTAAGTCACATGTCGCCCTCCAGATGTTTTCTTTATCATACAACTCCCATGGTCCTTTACCGCCAGCTTTGCCTGCTTGTACTGCTGAAAGTTGGCCCTCCCTGTGGTATTGCAGAGCATTGATTCTAAAATGCTGCCAATGCCTCGTTACCCATTTCCAAATCATTACCGATTGGTTAGGCCATTGATGCAAATGGCAATACATGCAATGACACTGTATCCTGACTCTTGGCCTGTGGCTATACTTCTGTGCTGAAGATGTGCTCTCACGGAGCCCTAATTAAGGGCTTTAACGCTACATCTTCCTTCTGAACATTGATTAGAGGAGAGCCTCGGGACCGCCTGCCCGCCGCCCCGCGTCTCAGGATGGCACGTTATTTTATTGTTCCGCATGGATGATTTACTTGGCATTGTGTACAGCAGTAAATGTACTTTTTTAGGAGAGTACCATTGGAGGTCATTAGTGAGCACCGCAGTGCTGTCAGGGCTAGAGATGGCTCTGTAAATGAAAGGAGGAGACATCTCAAATCACTTGATTTCCACTGCCTCCCTTCCCCATGCGCACACGCCGAACAGAAGGAGCGACAAAGCCAATTGTAAGATGGGAAAAGAATTCACAGCAATACACGCAGCCAGTTGTATTTATCACAAATTCCTCAGAAAGGCAATGGTTGCGATAAACAAATGACGGCGTATTCTTCAGCAAAAGTAATCCCTCGTGTTTAGTCACAGGGCTCGATCCCTGGTCATTGGTCCACCCAAATCAATGGGCCAAACAAAGCAATGCACTGACATCAGGGGCCGATTCATGGAACAAACGTGCGCCGAAAATCTTCGCGCAAGCAGGCGCAAGCAGGCGCAAGCGGAAAAAAACAGGCGCACGCGATTCATGGAAGTCCCTGCGCGTGTACACCCCGGGATGTGCGCCAAACCCGTGCATGGCACACAAGTCACTGCAACATCACGAAAGGCGTGCGCGACGCGCACAGTGAAAGCGCACAACCTCGGCGCATACACCAGAAAGTGGGCGGGACACAGGGCGTAACGCGCGGAATGGGGAACAACACGCGAAAATAAGGGCGTAACTGGGGATGTACTGCAGGGAAGCAGACGGAACGCCCACACGCACTCAAACGACACGTATTCATGGAATCGAATAGGGCAAAGCCACGCACAGCCAAAGACACGCACAAGCCAAAACACGTCCGACACACGAAGGCAGGCGGTAGCGTCCCTGCACATTACAAACGTGGCAACATACAGCAATTGGGCCTGTGCGAGCGGGCTACGTGTATTTCAGGGGTTCGCGTGAAGTTTCTCACGCGATCGGGCCTGGGGGAGCGGGCTACGTGTATTTCAGGGGTTCACGTGAAGTTTTTCACGCGATCGGGCCTGGGGGAGCGGGCTACGTGTATATCAGGGGTTCGCGTGAAGTTTCTCACGCGATCGGGCCTGGGGGAGCGGGCTACGTGTATTTCAGGGGTTCGCGTGAAGTCTTTCACGCGATCGGGCCTGTGCGAGCGGGCTACGTGTATTTCAGGGGTTCGCGTGAAGTTTTTCACGCGATCGGGCCTGGGGGAGCGGGCTACGTGTATTTCAGGGGTTCGCGTGAAGTTTCTCACGCGATCGGGCCTGGGGGAGCGGGCTACGTGTATATCAGGGGTTCGCGTGAAGTTTCTCACGCGATCGGGCCTGGGGGAGCGGGCTACATGTATTTCAGGGGTTCGCGTGAAGTCTTTCACGCGATCGGGCCTGGGGGAGCGGGCTACGTGTATATCAGGGGTTCGCATGAAGTTTCTCACGCGATCGGGCCTGGGGGAGCGAGCTACGTGTATTTCAGGGGTTCGCGTGAAGTCTTTCACGCGATCGGGCCTGGGGGAGCGGGCTACGTGTATATCAGGGGTTCGCGTGAAGTTTCTCACGCGATCGGGCCTGGGGGAGCAGGCTACGTGTATTTCAGGGGTTCGCGTGAAGTTATTCACGCGATCGGGCCGCTACGTGTATTTCGGGGGCGCGCGGGAAGTTACACACGCGATTGAGCGGGGTACGTGTATATCGGGGGTGCGCGGGAAGTTAAATACGCGATTGAGCGGGGTACGTGTATTTCGGAGGTGCGCGGGAAGTTACACACGCGATATCATCAGGGTACGTGTATTACAGGGGTGCGCGGGGAGCAGCACACGTGAATTGCACGTGTGGGTCCTCCCAGGTGTTCCCTCTACACCCTCCACGGCCCCTGCAGGTGGCTCACACCACAGGGGCCTACCCAGCACATGTCATGCAGGCACCCCATCCACCATGGCCATGCCCACCAGCCAACCCACATGTCAACGTGCACTACTGCCCACCAACGCATGTCCCCAGCCACCAGGGGCAGCCTCCACCAGGCCCCCACCCATGTCTCCCACCACCCCCACCCCCCAGTCACCAGGGGCAGCCTCCACCAGGCCCCCACCCATGTCTCCCACCACCCCCACCCCCCAGTCACCAGGGGCAGCCTCCACCAGGCCCCCACTCATGTCTCCCACCCCCCCACCCCACAGCCACCAGGGGCACCCACCACCAGGCCCCCACCAATGTCTCCCCCCACCCCCACCCCACAGCAGTGCAGGGGCAGCCTCCACCAGGCCCCCACAAATGTCTCACACCACCCCCACCTCCCAGCACTGTGGGGCACCTGCCAGCAGGCCCCCACCCATGTCCAACTCATGTTAGCCACCACCCCCACCCCCCAGCACTGTGGGGCACCTGCCAGCAGTCCCACACCCATGTCTCCCACCACCCCCACCCCCCAGCCACCAGGGGCAGCCTCCACCAGGCCCCCACCCATGTCTCCCACCACCCCCACCCCCCAGCCACCAGGGGCAGCCTCCACCAGGCCCCCACCCATGTCTCCCACCACCCCCACCCCCCAGCACTGTTGGGCACCTGCCAGCAGGCCCCCACCCATGTCCAACTCATGTTCCCCACCACCCCCACCCCCCAGCCACCAGGGGCAGCCTCCACCAGGCCCCAACCCATGTCTCCCACCACCCCCACCCCCCAGCAGTGCAGGAGCAGCCTCTACCAGGCCCCCACCCATGTCTCCCACCACCCCCACCCCCAGCCACCAGGGGCACCCACCACCAGGCCCCCACCCATGTCTCCCACCACCCCCACCCCCAGCAGTGCAGGGCCAGCCTCCACCAGGCCCCTACCCATGTCTCCCACCACCCCCACCCCCCAGCCACCAGGGGCACCCACCACCAGGCCCCCACCCATGTCTCCCACAACCCCCACCCCCCAGCAGTGCAGGGGCAGCCTCCACCAGGCCCCGACCCATGTCTCCCACCACCCCCACCCCCCAGTCACCAGGGGCAGCCTCCACCAGGCCCCCACCCATGTCTCCCAGGACCCCCACCCCCCAGCCACCAGGGGCACCCACCACCAGGCCCCCACCCATGTCTCCCACAACCCCCACCCCCCAGCCACCAGGGGCAGCCTCCACCAGGCCCCCACCCATGTCTCCCACCACCCCCACCCCCCAGCACTGTTGGGCACCTGCCAGCAGGCCCCCACCCATGTCCAACTCATGTTCCCCACCACCCCCACCCCCCAGCCACCAGGGGCAGCCTCCACCAGGCCCCAACCCATGTCTCCCACCACCCCCACCCCCCAGCAGTGCAGGAGCAGCCTCTACCAGGCCCCCACCCATGTCTCCCACCACCCCCACCCCCAGCCACCAGGGGCACCCACCACCAGGCCCCCACCCATGTCTCCCACCACCCCCACCCCCAGCAGTGCAGGGCCAGCCTCCACCAGGCCCCTACCCATGTCTCACACCACCCCCACCCCCCAGCAGTGTAGGAGCAGCCTCTACCAGGCCCCCACCCATGTCTCCCACCACCCCCACCCCCCAGCCACCAGGGGCACCCACCACCAGGCCCCCACCCATGTCTCCCACAACCCCCACCCCCCAGCAGTGCAGGGGCAGCCTCCACCAGGCCCCGACCCATGTCTCCCACCACCCCCACCCCCCAGTCACCAGGGGCAGCCTCCACCAGGCCCCCACCCATGTCTCCCAGGACCCCCACCCCCCAGTCACCAGGGGCAGACTCCACCAGGCCCCCACCCATGTCTCCCACCACCCCCAACCCCCAGCAGTGCAGGAGCAGCCTCTACCAGGCCCCCACCCATGTCTCCCACCACCCCCACCCCCCAGCCACCAGGGGCACCCACCACCAGGCCCCCACCCATGTCTCCTACCACCCCCACCCCCAGCAGTGCAGGAGCAGCCTCTACCAGGCCCCCACCCATGTCTCCCACCCCCCCACCCCCCAGCCACCAGGGGCACCCACCACCAGGCCCCCACCCATGTCTCCCACCACCCCCACCCTCCAGCAGTGCAGGGGCAGCCTCCACCAGGCCCCCACCCATGTCTCACACCACCCCCACCCCCCAGCACTGTGGGGCACCTGCCAGCAGGCCCCCACCCATGTCCAACTCATGTTCCCCACCACCCCCACCCCCCAGCACTGTGGGGCACCTGCCAGCAGGCCCCCACCCATGTCTCCCACCACCCCCACCCCCCTGCCACCAGGGGCAGCCTCCACCAGGCCCCCACCCATGTCTCCCACCACCCCACCCCCCAGCACTGTGGGGCACCTGCCAGCAGGCCCCCACCCATGTCCAACTCATGTTCCCCACCACCCCCACCCCCCAGCCACCAGGGGCAGCCTCCACCAGGCCCCCACCCATATCTCCCACCACCCCCACCCCCCAGCAGTGCAGGAGCAGCCTCTACCAGGCCCCCACCCATGTCTCCCACCACCCCCACCCCTCAGCCACCAGGGGCACCCACCACCAGGCCCCCACCCATGTCTCCCACCACCCCCACCCCCCAGCAGTGCAGGGCCAGCCTCCACCAGGCCCCCACCCATGTCTCACACCACCCCCACCCCCAGCAGTGCAGGTGCAGCCTCTACCAGGCCCCCACCCATGTCTCCCACCACCCCCACCCCCCAGCCACCAGGGGCACCCACCACCAGGCCCCCACCCATGTCTCCCACCATCCCCACCCCCCAGCAGTGCAGGGGCAGCCTCCACCAGGCCCCCACCCATGTCTCCCACCACCCCCACCCCCCAGTCACCAGGGGCAGCCTCCACCAGGCCCCCACCCATGTCTCCCACCACCCCCACCCCCCAGTCGCCAGGGGCAGCCTCCACCAGGCCCCCACCCATGTCTCCCACCACCCCCACCCCCCAGTCACCAGGGGCAGCCTCAACCAGGCCCCCACCCATGTCTCCCACCACCCCCCAGCAGTACAGGGGCAGCCTCCACCAGGCCCCCACCCATGTCTCCCACCACCCCCACCCCCCAGTCACCAGGGGCAGCCTCCACCAGGCCCCCACCCATGTCTCCCACCACCCCCACCCCCCAGCACTGTGGGGCACCTGCCAGCAGGCCCCCACCCATGTCTCCCACCACCCCCACCCCCCAGCCACCAGGGGCAGCCTCCACCAGGCCCCCACCCATGTCTCCCACCACCCCCACCCCCCAGCACTGTGGGGCACCTGCCAGCAGGGCCCCACCCATGTCCAACTCATGTTCCCCACCACCCCCACCCCCCAGCCACCAGGGGCAGCCTCCACCAGGCCCCCATCCATGTCTCCCACCACCCCCACCCCCCAGCAGTGCAGGAGCAGCCTCTACCAGGCCCCCACCCATGTCTCACACCACCCCCACCCCCCAGCCACCAGGGGCACCCACCACCAGGCCCCCACCCATGTCCCCCACCACCCCCACCCCCCAGCCACCAGGGGCAGCCTCCACCAGGCCCCCATCCATGTCTCCCACCACCCCCACCCCCCAGCCACCAGGGGCAGCCTCCACCAGGCCCCCACCCATGTCTCCCACCACCCCCACCCCCCAGCACTGTGGGGCACCTGCCAGCAGGGCCCCACCCATGTCCAACTCATGTTCCCCACCACCCCCACCCCCCAGCCACCAGGGGCAGCCTCCACCAGGCCCCCATCCATGTCTCCCACCACCCCCACCCCCCAGCAGTGCAGGAGCAGCCTCTACCAGGCCCCCACCCATGTCTCCCACCACCCCCACCCCCCAGCCACCAGGGGCACCCACCACCAGGCCCCCACCCATGTCTCCCACCACCCCCACCCCCCAGCAGTGCAGGGCCAGCCTCCACCAGGCCTCCACCCATGTCTCACACCACCCCCACCCCCAGCAGTGCAGGAGCAGCCTCTACCAGGCCCCCACCCATGTCTCCCACCGCCCCCACCCCCCAGCCACCAGGGGCACCCACCACCAGGCCCCCACCCATGTCTCCCACCACCCCCACCCCCCAGCAGTGCAGGGGCAGCCTCCACAGGCCCCCACCAATGTCTCCCACCACCCCCACCCCCCAGTCACCAGGGGCAGCCTCCACCAGGCCCCCACCCATGTCTCCCAACACCCCCACCCCCCAGTCACCAGGGGCAGCCTCCACCAGGCCCCCACCCATGTCTCCCACCACCCCCACCCCCCAGTCACCAGGGGCAGCCTCCACCAGGCCCCCACCCATGTCTCCCACCACCCCCACCCCCCAGCAGTACAGGGGCAGCCTCCACCAGGCCCCCACCCATGTCTCCCACCACCCCCACCCCCCAGTCACCAGGGGCAGCCTCCACCAGGCCCCTACCCATGTCTCCCACCACCCCCACCCCCCAGCACTGTGGGGCACCTGCCAGCAGGCCCCCACCCATGTGCAACTCATGTTCCCCAGCCAACATGTCATCACAATCTAGATCCCTGGTCCCTATGGTCAGCCTCCAAATGCAGAACACCCACCCGAGTATTGCATCCACCCACTCATAATTTGCAATTACATCACAGAACACCAATTGCAAGTTCCGAAACAAACACATTTCCCTCACATACACCCAATGGGTGTCAGTGAATCTCAAAACACATATCATAAAATGCATGAAACCAATGAGATACCACACATTGAAGTTCACCAAAAATAATATGTATTAAAGGAAACATAAATAGAATAAAAAATGAAGAAACAGAAATGTGAATGTACAAAAATGAAAAGAAGCATGTCCGTTAAAAAAAGCAAAACCAAAAATAAAATTCCAAAGTAATGTTGTCCAAAGTCAATGTCCACAAAACAAAATCCAATGGGAAATAAAAAAGAAAGCCATTGCTCCATGGTTAAAAGTAAAAAAAAAATACAATCCAACTGCGAACTATGTACATGGGAACAAGCCAGGGTCCATTATCCCAACAAAATAAAGGAAACCTATCTAACTACACTAACTAATACAATAAACTATATACAAAAATGTGGCCAATGTCCGAAAGGTCCAAATAAAATAAAAACAAAAATGAAACCTAACACTACCTAGAAACTATGGACAAGGGCAGCGGGCTAGTTTCACGGCTCACTTGTGGATGTCCCTGGCCAGGGCATCATCGAACTCCTCCTTAATGTCCCGGAGGCGGTCCTCCTCCATGGCCCTGAGGGTCCGCAGGGCCGTCGACGTCTCCACCTCCAAACCCCTGCGGATTGCCTCGAGGCACTCGGCCCGCCTCAGGGAACTCCGCATGGAGTTCTCCGCCCTGACCATTGTGAGCCGTGCCTCTTAGGCCCGCTGCCGCTCCGCATCTATGGCATGGCCCAACCGCTGCCACACGGAAGACACTCTCTGTCCTGGGTCCTCCTGCCCTCCAGCCGATGCCTGCCCCTCTGATGTTGAAGGCCCCGAGCCTTCATGGCTCCCACCACGTTGCTGCTGCTGCTGTGCCTCTGCCCGTGCACTGCCTCCTGCTGCCTGCACATCCTCCGCCAGCTGGGGTGCAGTCGTAGATGTGGCCACCCCTGCTGGACGTCCGACTCCCGACTGTGGCAGGGATGCCTCCTCCACCAGCCTGGCCGCACCGTCAGAGGCAGCTCCACAGGGCACCCAGGTGACTGATGGGTGGGAAGATGGCACAGAGGACGACTGGCGCGTAGGGGGTCCAGTTGAGGAGAGGGTCGGAGCAAGCCCCATCAGACGGAGGAATCCGGCCTGGGTGACCTGTCCCAGCAGACTGACGTGGTCAACGAGCCATTCGAGATGACGTGCAGTCTCTTCATGAAAAGACTGCAGGTCACCTCGCATGGCCCGTTGACGCAACGCCACACCAGCCAGGACAGGCTCAACCCGGACCTGGATAGCCACGTCCGCAGGCAGAGGAAGGCCAGTTGACGTGAGCTCATCCCCTGCCTGAAAACGGGTCTGGACGTAGGCATCCCTGCTGGTGCAAGATGATGCAGGGACAGGATCAGGGACAGGATTGCACACAGGCACCTCTGCGGCGGCCTGTGCTGCCTCCTGTCCCTGGTCCTGCACTGCACCACTAGCACCAGTGGGATCCCCACCTCCAGACCCCGTCTCTGGTGCTTGCATGGCCTCCTCCTCCACCAAACCCCCCACCAACATGGATGACTCCGTGCCATCTTCCCCTGTTGGGCCCTGTGGGGTCCCAGCTGCCCCTTGTGCTGCCGAGGAGTCCAACTCCAACCTCCGCCTCTTGGACCTCCCCCCGGCAGCTGCGGCCTGGGATGCGGCACCGGACTCCTCACTCCCCGACGAGATGACAACATGGGAGGGGAGCCGGGCCTTGTGTCTCCGGCTGGCGGTGGGATCCCCGCCGCTGTGCTCCACAGCACCTTCTCCGCCCTCTTCATCAGTTGACGCTGCAGACAGGGAGAAACAAAACACAGGCCTCAGGGCACTGTACAATGGACACATACACACATGACAGTTGTACATGAGTGGCATTGGCAAACCTCAGGCATGTCATCTCAATCCCCAACACACATGTCATTACAACTCGCACACATGAGCCATACCACAGCCATATCGCAACTGCCACCACCATCCATACACATACAACAGCATGAGCAGCCAAAGGTGAGCCAGACATCACATGCAACAAAGGAAGTGCACCACACATGTACACACACCACCACACTTGCATGCATGTGTACACCTCTGCCAAGTGTTGCACTGTTCAGACAGGCATCCATGTCACATCTGCCAATCAGGCTTCCACATACCGCTGTCACATGCATCCATGTTGCATCACTGTTGCACTCTTGTCAAATACACACACATGCACATGTACACAGTGCTGATACATGCAGCCGAAAACAACATACATGCGTGACATCACGGACATGTCTACTTACATACACATTCATCCAAACATGTGTGCCCACACAACTGCATTTGGCATGCAAGCCTACACACACAAGCACCATCCATGTCTCACACATTACAGCCCTCGCATGTGTCAGCCCCACGGCCCTGTACACCCCCACCCATACTCGACCCCATACAAACAGATGTGCAACCTGCACACTACTGAATAATCACCACACGCACTGTTCACAATTAGGATGCATGTACACTCACCACTCGACTCCAGACGGGTCTGCTTCTCAAGGACCTGGACGTGGATCGCTGGGGATATGCGTTGCAGGACCCTCATCTGTTCTTCCGACAAGTGGCCCCGGCGCCCCTTGGCATCCGCTGCCTTCAAGAGGCGCCGGCCTTGTTCAGGGTCCTGGACCTGAAGTCCTCCCAGCGCTTCTTGACATGTTGTAAGTCGCGGACTGCCACCCCCTCTGCCTTGATGGCAGTCACGATGTCAGTCCAGATCCGAGTCTGTCCTTCCTTGTCGGCGCGGGAACTTCCGAAGAGGGCATCATACTGCCCCAGGACTTGCTCCACCAGGACACCAACTTCGGTGGCACTGAACTTGGTGCCCCTCTGCCTCTCTGTCCTGGGGTTGTCAGCGGTCCCAGATGTTGTTTGCCCCGACATGACAACCCCAGAGGCAGGAGTGGGTGGGCAACTGGGTCCTGGGGCTGGGCTGTGGAGCGATGGAATCCCAGTCGGGAGTCTTCGGTTCCAGCAGGGGTGGTCACAGCAACAGCACCCCTGGCTGATGTGCAGGCAGCAAATGGCAGGGCACGTGGGCAGCAGGCAGTCAGGCAGCAGCAGATGGCAGGTGGGAGCGTGCTCGGAGCTCTGGGGGCAGTAGTTTGGCCTTCTGGGCAGGAGCGTGGTCTTCCGTGTGCTTACGCGTGGCCACCTTGATACGGAGTGATTTGGCACGTGAAAAATCTGCACGTCAGCGTGTAATTCGAGGAAAGACCCTTAGCGCGTAAGCGCGTCTGCACGCATACGCATTTTCATTGGACAGAAGGCCCCTCAAGCGCAAGCGCCCCTGTGACGTGACGCGTACAGACGTGCATGGGCATTTCAGCGCGCGTGAAAAACTGCACGTCCGCGTGTAATATGAGGAAACGGCCCATGCGTGTAAGCGCGCGTGGAAAACTGCACGTCCGCGTGTAATACGAGGAAAGGCCCTTAGCGCATATGCACGGCAGCACGCATATGCGATTTCATTGGACCAAAGGCCCTTAGCGCGTGAGCGCGTCTGTGACGTGACGCGCGCATGTGTTTCCCTCATTGCACGTGATGACAGAACACACGTGGATTTCCACCAATCGCGTGTGAAAGTTCCCGGCTCCCCGGAACACACGTACCCAGGCTAATCGCATGTGGAACTTCCCGGGCACCCCGAAACACACGTACCCAGGCCAGTTGCGTGTACGCTCACTCCCCTCCGATCACACGCGATGACACTCGGACCGTATCCGAATACGGGAAACCCGCGCACGGCAAAAGACGTGCACAGGCGTCAACGCATCTGCCACACGAAGGCAGGCGGAAGCGTCCCCGCGCACAGCATAAAAGTGCGCGCAAACAACAAACGCGTATATACAGCTACGATGAATGCCCCATTTGTCGCTGCACTGATCGTGGTACACCGCAGGAGGAGGAGAATAGCCAGGGCACGCATTTTTGCACCACGGACAAGCCTTTTTGGGATGCCTGACGACCAGGTCTATGGCAGGTATAGGTTTCCACCCCATATCATCCTAGACCTGGTCAGGGAGTGGGAAGATGACCTCACATCCCTCACCCTTTGCTCTCAAGCATTGAGCCCCTTGGAGAAGCTGCTCAATGTCCTGCATTTTTTGGCCACTGGGTCATTTCAGCGGACCACTGCCATAGTGGGGGGGGTCTTACAGGCCACGCAGTCACGCTGCCTACACCAGGTACTGGCAATCATGACAGCGCGCCCCTCAGTCCGCAGGCACATATACATGCCCAGAACACCCGCAGAAAGGCAGGCCGTTGTCCTGGATTTTTTCAGGGTGGGATACTTCCCCAAAGTGCTCGGTGCCATTGATTGCACCCATGTGGCCCTACGTCCACCTAGGGCCATTGAGCACATCTACCGAAACCGCAAGCACTGGCATTCCATCAATGTACAGGTGGTATGTGATGCAAAGGGAATCATCACCTCTGTCTATGCAAACTACCCTGGCTCCACCCATGACAGTTTCATATACAGAATGTCCGCCCTGAGCCGGGCCCTGGAAGCTGGGCAGCATGGCGACACATGGCTCCTAGGTCAGTACAAATGCCCTTGCACATGCATGCAAGTCACACACAGACAAATATCCAAACCCTAATAATCTCAACTATTATCACCTCCCCAGGGGACAGTGCCTACCCTCTGAGCAACCACATGATGACGCCAATCCGGAACCCCACCACACCACCCCAGGTAAGATACAACGCCGCCCATATTGCAACCAGGGGCATAGTGGAGCGCACATTCGGAGTGCTCAAGTCACGTTTCCGCTCCCTTGACCGCTCTGGTGGGCAACTACTCTATGCACCACCAGTAGTGTGCAGGATCATTGTGGCAGCATGTGTCCTGCACAATGTTGCAACACGGCAGGGCGTCCCGGTGGACATGGTGGTGCCCCCACATCCCCAACCACAGGCAAAGGTGCTGCCCATGGGAGGGGACAGGGCACGTGGCGAGGAAGCCCGGACCCAGCTTGTGGCCACATTTTTCACCTAAACTCCCACCCCTGCGGAGTGCACACAGGCCTGGCACATACCAGGTGACAATCGATCATGACAAAGAGACAGTTAACTGTCACAACCCTACCACCCTGAGAAAGTTGCCATGGAAGTGCCACATCGTCTGCATCCCTAGCTACTTAAACACAAGCTATCCTGTGTGACCAAAAGGCACACATATGACATATGACATGATATGGGCCATACACAAGTATTCCAAGGCGCAATGAGGCAGGGAGGGGGGAACAAGGGAACACAGAGAACGATACTACTAGGCCAGGTGTCATTGAGATGGTGCAAGTGCAGGGGTAGGGGGAATGGGAAAAGTGCAAGGGGAAGGGTGGGGGGGAGTCCAGTACAGGGGAAGTAGCCCAAAAAAATAATACATCGGTCGCCTGGTGGCAACTACAAAGTTAAGTGCAGACAAATGCTGGGAAGGGAGGGCTGTAGAGATAGAGAGACAGTACTGCAGTGCAGGGGTTGCCAGGGAGGCAGTGCAAGTGAAGAGTGGCTGGGCCACGGACCGAGGTCGGTGAGAGTGGCCCAGTTGCAGCTCCTGTGCAGTTCCAGTGGAGAATTCTGCAAGGGAGAGGCAGACAGTAAGCAGAAGCAAAGAGGAAGGTCTTGAGCTGCTTCCAGAACTGGAGATGATTCCCCTCAAGTTCAAGTCAGGCCGGAAGTCTGTCCCAGGGGGAGGGCCCTGCTGCGGAGAGACATCTACCCCCAGCTAGTTGCTCTGGGAAGCGGATTACCCGGACATGCAAGGTGTGCATCACACACACATGCAAAACAGGCCATGGCCATCACTGTCATGTCACTCAAACCCTCCCAAACATCAACATGACATAGCACGCAATACCCATACACCAATGCAGTAACGATAAGGTACACATTGCCATGTCCTAAATGCACAGTGGCATCGGACACTGCTGCCTGACCCGGAATCAGATGAAATGACAGACCAACAAAATCTCCCACCCAAAATAAGTCATTTCCAAATGCATTACAACAGTCGTAGACGTAACATCACAATGAATGCCTGTCTACATGCACATTATGCATTGCAAAATCAACACTGCAGTTCATGTGTGCAGTGTCCTACTCCTGCATCACACTGCTCAGCGCACAGCACAGTGAACAGCCATTGTGTGTGATGCACACTGTGAGCATCACATCTAAGTGACAGACCACGTCAAACATCAAATTAGGCATGTACTGGATCCATGATCGGTCACAGAACATGTGCTGCCGGGACACAGTGGGCACCAGAAGGCAAACAGTGTACACGTGGATATGCAAGGGTGGGAGTACATGTAGTGCATCAGAGTGCAAGTGTGTGGTTCTGCAAGGACATGCACTCCACATATGCATGTGCACTCAAGTGACCATCAGTGTTCCCTACACATCACATGTGAACATCCACCATGTGTACACCCCAGCATGTCAAACCACAACTATCCCCTCGCACCTGAAAGGAAAACACAACACATGAACAGGCATTGATCAGCAGAACACAACATGTACATAGGATACCACCATTACTATGTCAGAGTTCCCATCACACTGCAGGGCAAGGCAACTATCAACAACAACCCCCCCCCTCCCTCACAAATGACCATGACCCACTGAACAACTGCACCTGGGTCATGGAGCCTCCACACCTCAATTCCACCTGGCCACAGGATCACCTTTACCCTTCGTCACCATCTCCCACCTTGTGTGTAAAAAGATGCCTGAACCCTCAGAATCCACACTCATTTCCAAAATCACAAAATCCAAGGCATAAAAACGAACCCGAACACCCTCCAGTAGATGACTTGACGTAGCAGTACCTCACAAAGGCCAAGTACTACCACAATGATGCAACAACCAAGGTAGCACAGCAAAACAATGTCACGACAGGATGTGAGACATGTGTGGTACATGACATAGGATGATGCACCATGAATGGATGTGTACTGTCACAGGTCCCCTGTACAGGCGCGGGAGTGTCACAAAACAACCACCCCCACCATGTCCCGGGTGCCTGCAAGGTCAAACTCACACAGGCCCCTGAGACCCTGGTGGGGAATGAGGTTCAGGGATATGCAGTCGGGACAGGTGTTGACACACTGGATGACTGGAATGAGTGGCAGGAGAGGGGAGGAGGAATGACACATGAAACTAGGGAATGCACGAAAATGTACAACCTGCATGAACACATACACAATCCAAACAAACTTGGACATTATTGTCATGGCCTTCTGTAGTCCAGGCTCAGGAGTGGTACGAACCAACCACACCCTCTAGGGTTTTGGCGACTGCAAGTTCGGGGCTTACACAGGCATCCGCAACCCCAGTGGGGAAAGAGGGTCAGGGAACGTTGCTTGGATAGGCATGGGAAGCAGGAACACCGGGTAGAGGGTACAGGTTTCAAAATTGCATAGGATCACGGGTGATTAGGGAGAAAAAAACATACCAAATTGAACCACACATACATCCATGCATCAGTACACTCCCCAGCAAGCCTATGCAGAGCAGTTCGTAAGAAATTACAACAAGACACTTAGCTCTGGTTTTGAGTGCTGGCCTCCTGCCTGCGCACTCTCAGGTCCGGTTACAGGAGCACTGCAATGCTGCAAAGAGAGCCACAGTCAATAACCTGTTCGTGCCAATTACACAAAAACACAACACCAAACATGCCCCATAGCAACAAACTACTCTACAAACAGACAATCTGTGGTTGATGCTTCGTACCCATATATAACATCACCCCTTTGACGGGTCATACACAGTCAATGCAGTAAGGCAGCCGCTGGTGGGTGCGTGGCAAATGGAACACCAATGTGTCACAATTCACACAACATGCAATGTTCCCTGGGTAAGCAGACAGACCCATATAGCAAGCCATGACTACAGAGCAAGTTGCGTACCACCATGACCGAAACAAAGTTGGCAGTGCATTTATCATGAAGTACGTGGAAAAGACATGCACTGCACCCGAGTATGTCCCTTGCTGTATGTCCCTGTGAGCTGCCCCTTTCCATGTCTCGGAAGGCTACATGGTTGATACAAGTGGCTCAATGGACCTTGGTGTACCGGAGGGTATGTGCCACTGCCCCTGCATGTGTCCCAGACAACCCTACTATCAACAGCCATCAGTCCACAAACACATCTGAGCTGCATTGTGTGCTTCAACACCAATATTCGTCTAAGCTCACCCTCAGTGCTGTGACTAAGCCTGCATGTGCAACTCGCCTGGTGCAAGCTTTGCTGTGTCGTGGCCCCCCTGTGATGCTCACCTTGCCTGGAGTTCCTTGGAACATGTCAGCAGTTCTAGGATGTGGGTCTGCAATCACTGTGCCTCTGCGTGTGCACACATGTGCATGTGGGCACCAACAAACGGGTCCAGAATTCCGTCGTCCAATGGGCCATGTCTGCTGGCAAAGGTGCTCTGGAGGCTCATCCCCCTGCAGAAAGGGCATGAAACACATGATTAATGCTTCAAAGTCATCTGTGTGTGTCTCATCAGGCATCTCATTACTTGACCATGTCAGAGAGTCACATCACAAATCACACCATCAGTCCGTCTTTCACCTCCAAAGTGTGGAACACTATCTACAGCATGAATTGCAACAAGCACATGTACAGGAAAGATATGAAACATACTACACAATGCATAGCAATCAATGTCCACATTAATAATGACACACCCCATCTAGCAAAAGCTGAACAGTGGACAATGACACCTAAATCATCCCCACTAGGGGTGTCAACACAAGTCACACAGCACCAGACATGCCACAGATATGACAGTCCAAAGCCCTTGTGTAAAATGCTGTAACACCGAACCATCCTTGCGAGCCCATGGATAAGGGAGGCAGGAGTGGCATATGTGAGTGAAGGAACCCAAGCAGCAAACACATACACAAGACAACCATGAAGGGCCCAGCTGGAACAGACAGTGGATGCCTTCAAAAGCCACAAAGCACCGCACCGTCACATGAAAGCACAATAGACTAGCAATTTTAAACTAAATCAACTATTAACTAATTACACTAACTATGGAAAACTTACATTACCTATTTAAACTAACTATCAAACAGAAACTTAACTAACTAAACTAAAAGAAAAATCAAAAATGGCCACATACGACCCGGGGGGAGGGGAGGCACCCAGGAGGGGGGAGGTACAGGGTGCTGCTCAACATCCACATGCGATGATGCTGAGCCAAAATAAAATCCTCCATGGGCTCAACGCCTGCACAGCACGACCTATGTGGGAGATAGATGGTCGTCCGAGTCTGGCTCATCCTGGAAAGGAGGACGTGGCACAGTAGCCTGGCCACGCCTAGCCGCAGCTTGCCCCTCGTCGGCAGCAAGTCTGCCGGACGGGTGAGCCTGGTTCTGTGTGGCGATGTGACGTAGGTCTGCATGCAGAACCTCCCGTGATACACGTGCTTCCTCTTGCAAGGTAGCACGTGTAACACGGAGTTCCTCCTGCAAGGCCTGGCTGGACAACCGCTGCACCTCCCGGCAAGCCTGTAGCTCAGCTGAGATGGTACGCTCAAGCTGTGCAAACCTCTCCTCTGCCTGCTGCCTCTGGGACATCATAAGGACACCCAGAGTGGATCTGAGGGAAGCATACTCCTCCCTCAGGGCATCCATGTGCGCCTCTGCATGAGCAGCAATTGCTTGATGCAGAGACGACATTTCAGCCTGGCGTGCCCTGTCTGAGGCCGCCATGCCCAGCCTGAGCGAGCGGGCCCTGGACCGTGCCGCCTGCTGCTGGAGAAGCACTTGCCTAGCAGTGGGAAGCACAGATCGGGCCACACGCTCCATGCTCTCAGCGATGTTCTCCATTGCTGCCCCCTGCCGTTCGGAATTGGCAGTCATGTCTTGCTCCCACTCAGTATACAGCGGTTGCGCGCGGCGACCGCGTTGCCGGGCTTGACCCCTGCGGGACCCGAGGACCGGGGGTCCTCGCTGTGTTGGCACCGCCTGCGGCTGCACGACTACATGCCCCCGTCGACGTGATGTCCCAGGCACATCAGTGACTGGTGTGGAGGGTGACCCTGTGTCCCGATCCACCACGGGCGGAGGAAACAAGACTGTCTGATCCCTCAGTGCAGGTGTCGCAGACAGAGGAGTGTCCACATCAGAATCACTCACCCCTGACACATGGACTTGATGCTCATCCAACTCAACATGGACGTCAGAGTCGTCATCAAGGCTGGACTCATAGGCAGCCAGAGACAAGATGGACTGCAGCACTTGGGGGTTTTCGTGGCCTACCACCCCACGACCCCCACTAGTGCCGGGTTGATGTGGTGTTACCAACCCTGTGTCTGGCATGACAACACCATCCTCTGCCTCCATTGCGTCATCACCTGTAAAATAGAGAGAAAAAGGTCAATACACATGTCAGAAGCACACGACACACACACACACCGACAGCAAAGGCATCCGGCAGACATGTGACACACAACATATGACCTGGCATGCATGCTGGGTATACTTTGAATAGCTTCTGTGATCAGACCTGTTGAAAGGTGGCAGTTTCCATGGCAGAGGGTCTATGCAGTGCAGAAAATGTGTATGCCACTCACTACCTACATGTACAAGCACTACATGGTGTGTGCCAGGAAATGTGAAGGCAGTGCAATGTCAAATTCAGACATCACGTGCATTGTGCATTCAATGTGTACCATGTCTAGAAGCCAAGCACCCCTCCACCCCAGTACCAAAGCAGGGATGCCTAGCATGGAATCAAAAGGCTGACCATACACCTGTGTATTGACAGGCAGTGTTGACTAGCATCAACAGCTTAATGTGATTCAAATTACAACACTGCAAATGATGGAAACTCCGGAGGCCGCCCACGTGTGAAGAAGACACAACAAGAGTTGGACAGAGTCATTGGCCATTGAACAGGCTGAGGCCTGTGAGCCACACAGATTGTCAGAGCCTAAACATGTGTGCAACGCAGGACTGAGCCACAGTTGACATGGGAAGGCTGATGAGATGGCAGGCAATGTATGTAACCAAGGACTTATATTACAGTGATCATCCAGTCAAGGACACATAGGGGCATGCGTGCAATGCACATGGAGCATGAATGGGCACTCATGTCCCTGCGGGACATCTGACCCATGCACAGTACAAGTGAGATACCCTGCATCGAGTACTAAGGCTGTACCACACGGCATATGTCTGGCAGATTCTACGCTGGAAGTTAGCATCTACACAGGACACATGAACAAGAAAGTACACATTGGCAAGATTGAAGCAGACCAGTGCAAAGGTGGAACTGGGGTGCAGAGTGGCGGAGGAGGGGCAAGGGAGCATGCCTACATGGAGTCCCGCATGTAGGCAGAGGAGACATGCATGACGGTAGCATTGCATTACTTCCACATCAGAACCATGTACACGTCACATGTAGCAGCAATCATGCACAACACATCCCACAAGTGAAACACACACGTCCTCAACAAACACGCATCAACACTCACTGGACTGGGCATCAAAGTCCAGCTTCTCTCCCACTCCTTCGACCAATTCAGGTGGTATGAACTCCGCAACGAGAGCCTCATGCGGAGTGAGTTCTTCCTCCTCTGGTGCAGGCCCACTGCCAGTCACCAGAGTCAAGTTGTAATTTGAGGCACGCTTGGCCTTAGTGCTGCGCTTGATGTCATTCCAACGCTTTTTGCACTCCTGCGCCGTGTGCACCTCATGGCCGAATGAACTGACATGTTCAGCAACATGCTTCCAGTGGGTGTCATGTTGGGCAGCCATGGTCTGACTATTGGCACCCACTAGCATGTCACGGCTGTGGCCCTGCACGTAGTCCACGAGGAAGTCCAGTTCCTGCTTACAGAAAGGCTTCTTCCTCGATGTGCAGGAGGTCGTGGCTGTGTGTGGGGTCCCAGCCTGTGCTGCAGGTGCAACCTTTCTCCTCTTGGACTGTGGCGCAGACCCTGGCTGGCTAATGCCGCCCTGACCAGTATGGCCAGTGGGTTCGGTGGATTGAGCCAAGGGAGTGGCAGGTGGAGGGATGACCAAAGGCCTGACTTGTGTCAGTGGCAGCTGGGTGCCCACTAATGGACCCTGCGCAGCAACATCAGCTGTGGCAGGGTCATTGACCGCAACGGTCCTGGTTGGCAGACTCACAACCGGGGTGCTGTTGGGTGCATCTGCCCTTGCACTTGCTAACACCCGGCCGTTCGGGCAGCAGATGACATGACTGCCCCAGGGACACGTGTCTTGGTCTGAGCAGCCCGGCCTGCCCCTATGGTTTCCCCCCTGGCCTGTTGGAGATCTACCAAGGGCTCTTCAAGTGCCAACGCAGCCTGCGCTGGCAGACCCTGAGCCTGGGTGGCGGTGTCCACAGCTGCACCTGCAGCTATCACTACCCTTGGGCCCGTGGCAGTCGATGGAACGGACTGCCGGGTCATATGGGTGCCAGTGCCAGATGCAGGAGCTGCATCCCCCGGAACCACAGGGGGTGGTGGCATGGCTGCACCGACACATGGCACAACATTGTGCTCAAGTGGCGCACCCCTGCCTCTTCCCCCTCTGTGGCTGCCCTGCACACCCTGGAGTCCCCCTACTCCCTGGTCACCACAGCCACGTCCCCGACCACGCCCGCCACGAGGAGTACACCCAGCTGAGGCGCCCCTCACCTTTGGTGGCCTCCCAACCATGGCACAGATGTAGTAGTGCTGGCACAGATGGAGTGGTGCCAATGGGAGGTGTACACCACAATTGACCTGGGCAATTGGGGTGAAGGGGGTGGGAAGCAATATGTTAACAGCCCCCCTGCACCTGCAAGGCTGTATGTGACCCTGGTGATGTGGTGACGGGTCACGCAACGCTCAGGCACCCCAAAACTGCAGTAAAACCGTGCACGCAACCCTGCAGCCTACGTGCGTGGATTCAACCTCCCGCAGTACGCGGTGGTACCCAGTAACACGAATAACACGTACGCGTGGGACACGCAGGCTACTATGACATCGAAAATGGGTGCGATACACAGGGGCACCCGCAGTGGGAAAAAGAGCGTGTGCGACTCACCGTTTGACTAGCGCGATGCAGAAAAACACGCGTAGCCAATACATCCGCCAAAAGAAGAGATACGTCCTTGATAGCTGTGAAGTTGTGATGGCGCGCGAAACAACAGGAAGCAGCAACACACGTCGGTCTCCACGAAAGGCACGTACAGCGAACTGCTGGGCCCGCTCACCTTTAACCCGTGCTGAGGGAAACGCACGCGCGCGTCACGTCACTTACGCGCATGGGCCCTTTCCTCGAATTACATGCGGACGTGCAGTTTTTCAAGCGCGCTCACGCGCTAAGGGCCTTTGGTCCAATGAAATCGCATATGCGTGCTGCCGTGCATACGCGCTAAGGGCCTTTCCTCGTATTACACGCGGATGTGCAGTTTTCCACGCGCGCTTACGCGCATGGGCCCTTTCCTCGTATTACACGCGGACGTGTAGTTTTTCATGCGCGCTGAAATGCCCATGCACGTCTGTACGCGTCACGTCACAGGGGCGCTTGCGCTTGAGGGGCCTTCTGTCCAATGAAAATACGTATGCGTGCAGACGCGCTTACGCGCTAAGGGCCTTTCCTCGAATTACACGCTGACGTGCAGATTTTTCAAGTGCCAAATCACTCCGTATCAAGCTGGCCATGCGTAAGCACACGGAAGACCACGCTCCTGCCCAGAAGGCCGAACTACTGCCCCCCAGAGCCCCGAGCACGCTCCCACCTGCCATCTGCTGCTGCCTGACTGCCTGCTGCCCACGTGCCCTGCCATTTGCTGCCTGCACATCAGCCAGGGGTGCTGTTGCTGTGACCACCCCTGCTGGAACCGAAGACTCCCGACTGGGATTCCATCGCTCCACAGCCCAGCCCCAGGACCCAGTTGCCCACCCACTCCTGCCTCTAGGGTTGTCATGTCGGGGCAAACACCATCTGGGACCGCTGACAACCCCCGGCCAGAGAGGCAGAGGGGCACCAGCTTCAGTGCCACCGAAGTTGGTGTCCTGGTGGAGCAAGTCCTGGGGCAGTATGATGCCCTCTTCGGAAGTTCCCGCGCCGACAAGGAAGGACGGACTCGGATCTGGACTGACATCGTGACTGCCATCAACGCGGAGGGGGTGGCAGTCCGCGACTTACAACATGTCAAGAAGCGCTGGTAGGACTTCAGGTCCAGGACCCTGAACAAGGCCCGGCGCCTCTTGAGGGCAGCGGATGCCAAGGGGCGCCGGGGCCACTTGTCGGAAGAACAGATGAGGGTCCTGGAACGCATATCCACAGCGCTCCACGTCCAGGTCCTTGAGAAGCAGACCCGTCTGGAGTCGAGCGGTGAGTGTACATGCATCCTGATTGTGAGCAGTGCTTGTGGTGGTTATTCAGTAGTGTGCAGGTTGCACATCTGTTTGTATGGGGTCGAGTATGGGTGGGGGTGTACAGGGCCGTGGGGCTGACACATGCGAGGGCTGTAATGTGTGAGACATGGATGGTGCTTGTGTGTGTAGGCTTGCATGCCAAATGCAGTTGTGTGGGCACACATGTTTGGATGAATGTGTATGTAAGTAGACATGTCCGTGATGTCACGCATGTATGTTGTTTTTGGCTGCATGTATCAGCACTGTGTACATGTGCATGTGTGTGTATTTGACAAGGGTGCAACAGTGATGCAACATGGATGCATGTGACAGCGGTATGTGGAAGCCTGATTGGCAGATGTGGCATGGATGCCCGTCTGAACAGTGCGACACTTGGCAGAGGTCTACACATGCATGCAAGTGTGGTGGTTTGTGTACATATGTGGTGCACTTCCTGTGTTGCATGTGATGTCTGGCTCACCTTTGGCTGCTCATGCTGTTGTATGTGTATGGATGGTGGTGGCAGTTGCGATATGGCTGTGGTATGGCTCATGTGTGCGAGTTGTAATGACATGTGTGTTGGGGATTGTGATGACATGTCTGAGGTTTGCCAATGCCACTCATGTACAACTGTCATGTGTGTATGTGTCCATTGTACAGTGCCCTGATGCCTGTGTTTTGTTTCTCCCTGTCTGCAGCGTCAACTGATGAAGAGGGCGGAGAAGGTGCTGTGGAGCACAGCGGCGGGGATCCCACCGCCAGCCGGAGACACAAGGCCCGGCTCCCCTCCCATGTTGTCATCTCGTCGGGGAGTGAGGAGTCCGGTGCCGCGTCCCAGGCCGCAGCTGCCGGGGGGAGGTCCAAGAGGCGGAGGTTGGAGTTGGACTCCTAGGCAGCAGAAGGGGCAGCTGGGACCCCACAGGGCCCAACAGGGGAAGATGGCCTGGAGTCATCCAGGTTGGTGGGGGGTTTGGTGGAGGAGGAGGCCATGCAAGCACCAGAGACGGGGTCTGCAGGTGGGGATCCCACTGGTGCTAGTGGTGCAGTGCAGGACCAGGGACAGGAGGCAGAACAGGCCGCCGCGGAGGTGCCTGTGTGCAATCCTGTCCCTGATCCTGTCACTGCATCATCTTGCACCAGCAGGGATGCCTACGTCCAGACCCGTTTTCAGGCAGGGGATGAGCTCACGTCAACTGGCCTTCCTCTGCCTGCGGACGTGGCTATCCAGGTCAGGGTTGAGCCTGTCCTGGCTGGTGTGGCGTTGCGTCAACGGGCCATGCGAGGTGACCTGCAGTCTTTTCATGAAGAGACTGCAAGTCATCTGGAATGGCCCGTTGACCACGTCAGCCTACTGGGACAGGTCACCCAGGCCGGATTCCTCCGTCTGATGGGGCTTGCTCCGACCCCCTCCTCAACTGGACCCCCTACGCGCCAGTCGTCCTCTGTGCCATCTTCCCACCCATCAGTCACCTGGGTGCCCTGTGGAGCTGCCTCTGATGGTGCGGCCAGGCTGGTGGAGGAGGCATCCCTGCCACAGTCAGGAGTCGGACGTCCAGCAGGGGTGGCCACATCAACGACTGCACCCCAGCCGGCGGAGGATGTGCAGGCAGCAGGAGGCAGTGCACGGGCAGAGGCACAGCAGCAGCAACGTGGTGGGAGCCATGAAGGCTCGGGGCCTTCAACATCGGAGGGGTAGGCATCGCCCGGAGGGCAGGAGGACCCAGGACAGAGAGTGTCTTCCGTGTGGCAGCGGTTGGGCCACGCCATAGATGCGGAGCGGCAGCGGGCGGAAGAGGCACGGCTCACAATGGTCAGGGCGGAGAACTCCATGCGGAGGGCCCTGAGGTGGGCCGAGTGCCTCGAGGCAATCCGCAGGGGTTTGGAGGTGGAGACGTCGACGGCCCTGCGGACCCTCGGGGCCATGGAGGAGGACCGTCTCCGGGACATTGAGGAGGAGTTCGATGATGCCCTGGCCCGGGACATCCACAAGTGAGCCGTGAAACTAGCCCGTTGCCCTTGTACATAGTTATGTAGGTAGTGTTAGGTTTCATTTTTGTTTTTGTTTTATTTGGACCTTTCGGACATTGGCCACATTTTTGTATATAGTTTATTTTATTAGTTAGTGTAGTTAGATAGGTTTCCTTTATTTTGTTGGGATAATGGACCCTGGCTTGTTCCCATGTACATAGTTCGCAGTTGGATTGTATTTTTTTTTTTACTTTTTAACCATGGAGCAATGGCTTTCTTTTTTATTTCCCATTGGATTTTGTTTTGTGGACATTGACTTTGGACAACATTACTTTGGAATTTTATTTTTGGTTTTGCTTTTTTTAACGGACATGCTTCTTTTCATTTTTGTACATTCACATTTCTGTTTCTTCATTTTTTATTCTATTTATGTTTCCTTTAATACATATTATTTTTGGTGAACTTCAATGTGTGGTATCTCATTGGTTTCATGCATTTCATGATATGTGTTTTGAGATTCACTGACACCCATTGGGTGTATGCGAGGGAAATGTGTTTGTTTCGGAACTTGCAATTGGTGTTCTGTGATGTAATTGCAAATTATGAGTGGGTGGATGCAATACTCGGGTGGGTGTTTTGCATTTGGAGGCTGACCATAGAGACCAGGGATCTAGATTGTGATGACATGTTGGCTGGGGAACATGAGTTGCACATGGGTGGGGGCCTGCTGGCAGGTGCCCCACAGTGCTGGGGGGTGGGGGTGCTGGGAAACATGGGTGGGGGCCTGGTGGAGGCTGCCCCTGGTGGCTTGGGGGTGGGGGTGCTAGGAGACATGGGTGGGGGCCTGGTGGAGGCTGCCCCTGGTGGCTGGGGGTGGGGGTGGTGGGAGACATGGGTGGGGGCCTGGTGGTGGGTGCCCCTGCACTGCTGGGGGGTGGGGGAGGTGGGAGACATGGGGGGGGCCTGGTGGCAGGTGCCCCACAGTGCTGGGGGGCGGGGGGGTGGGGAACATGAGTTGGACATGGGTGGGGGCCTGCTGGCAGGTGCCCCACAGTGCTGGGGGGTGGGGGTGCTGGGAAACATGGGTGGGGGCCTGGTGGAGGCTGCCCCTGGTGACTGGGGGGTTGGGGGTGGTGGGAGACATGGGTGGGGGCCTGGTGGAGGCTGCCTCTGGTGACTGTGCGGGTGGGGGTGGTGGGAGACATGGGTGGGGGCCTGGTGGTGGGTGCCCCTGCACTGCTGGGGGGTGGGGGTGGTGGGAGACATGGGTGGGGGCCTGGTGGCAGGTGCCCCACAGTGCTGGGGGGTGGGGGGGTGGGGAACATGAGTTGGACATGGGTGGGGGCCTGCTGGCAGGTGCCCCACAGTGCTGGGGGGTGGTGGGGGTGGGGAACATGAGTTGTACATGGGTGGGGGCCTGCTGGCAGGTGCCCCACAGTGCTGGGGGGTGGGGGTGCTGGGAGACATGGGTGGGGGCCTGGTGGAGGCTGCCCCTGGTGGCTGGGGGTGGGGGTGGTGGGAGACATGGGTGGGGGCCTGGTGGTGGGTGCCCCTGCACTGCTGGGGGGTGGGGGTGCTGGGAGACATGGGTGGGGGCCTGGTGGAGGCTGCCCCCGGTGGCTGGGGGGTGGGGGTGCTGGGAGACATGGGTTGGGGCCTGGTGGAGGCTGCCCCTGGTGGCTGGGGGTGGGGGTGGTGGGAGACATGGGTGGGTGCCTGGTGGTGGGTGCCCCTGCACTGCTGGGGGGTGCGGGTGGTGGGAGACATGGGTGGGGACCTGTGCAGGGTGCCCCTGGTGGCTGGGGGTGCAGGGGGACATGCGTTGGTTGGCAGTAGTGCAAGTTGACATGTGGGTTGGCTGGGGGGCATGGCCATGGTGGATGGGGTGCCTGCAGGACATGTGCAGGGTAGGCCCCTGTGGTGTGAGCCACCTGCAGGGGCCGTGGAGGGTGTAGAGGGAACACCTGGGAGGACCCACACGTGCAATTCACGTGTGGTGCTCCCCGCGCACCCCTGAAATACACGTACCTTGCTGAAATCGCGTGTGGAACTTCACGCGCACCCCTGAAATACACGTACCCTGCGGAAATTGCGTGTGTAACTTCCCCTGCACCCTGAAATACACGTACCCTGCTGATATTGCGTGTGGAACTTCACGCGCACCCCGAAATACACGTACCCTGATGGAATCGCGTGTGGAACTTCCAGCGCACCCCTGGAATACACGTACCCTGCTGTAATCTTGTTTGTAACTTCCACTGCACCCTGAAATACACGTACCCTGCTGATATCGCGTGTGGAACTTCACGCGAACCCCGAAATACACGTACCCTGATGGAATCGCGTGTGGCACTTCCCGCGCACCCCTGGAATACACGTACCCTGCTGATTTCGCGTGTGAGACTTCCCCCGCACCCCGAAATACACGTACCCTGATGGAATCGCGTGTGGAACTTCCCGCGCACCCCTGAGATACGCGTACCCTGCTCGCACGGGCCCAATCGCGTGTTGAAATTCCCGCGCACCCCTGAAATACACGTACCCTGATGGAATCGCGTGTGGAACTTCCCGCGCACCCCTGGAATACATGTACCCTGCTGTAATCGCGTGTGTAACTTCCCCTGCACCCTGAAATACACGTACCCTGCTGATATCGCATGTGGAACTTCACGCGCACCCCTGAAATACACGTACCCTGCGGAAATCGCGTGTGTAACTTCCCCTGCACCCTGAAATACACGTACCCTGCTGATATCGCGTGTGGAACTTCACGCGCACCCCTGAAATACATGTACCCTGCGGAAATCGCGTGTGTAACTTCCCCTGCACCCTGAAATACACGTACCCTGCTGATATCGCGTGTGGAACTTCACGCGCACCCCGAAATACACGTACCCTGATGGAATCGCGTGTGGAACTTCCCATGCACCCCTGGAATACACGTACCCTGCTGATATCGCGTGTGGAACTTCACGCGCACCCCTGAAATACACGTACCGTGCGGAAATCGCGTGTGTAACTTCCCATGCACCCTGAAATACACGTACCCTGCTGATATCGCGTGTGGAACTTCATGTGCACCCCAAAATACACGTACCCTGATGGAATCGCGTGAGGTACTTCCCGCGCACCCCAGTGATACACGTAGCCCGCTTGCTGTGCTGGTACAGGGTTAGCGCAGCCCTTTGCGCTGGATTGGGTATATTGATGGCTTTTCCCTGCGCGAGAGGCATTCTTGGGGGCGTAACTGGCGCTGCTGCAGGGTCGCTGCGCCACTGTGCGCCACGGCTGGTTTTGGTGGCTGGAATCCATGAATACGCTGTGCGCGGAATTGGATTTTAGTGCACGCGGCTGGCGCAGGGATTCGCACGCGCACACTGTGCGCCAGCCGCGTGCGCCACTTGTGCGCTGGATTCTATGAATTACCCCCTGAATGATACGACTGGGCAAACCAGCGGTCTGCCTTTTTCGGCCCTTTAGATGTATTTTACTATGAGTTCCATGGTCCCTCGCCATTGATATGCTGGCTTGGGCTGACGGTAATTGTAGTCAAAATGAGCCAGAGAGACAAAGTTTGCAGACCACTGGGGTAGACTGACCAGAGACGTTTTTATGGGACGGCAAAAGGGACACTTGCCCAGGGCCCCCACCTTGGAGCCCCCACAAGGCTTGCTGATCTAAAGAAGTAAGATTCAATTTTTCAACAGTCTTAAATAGCACAAGTCAGGATATGTTATGGGGTGTTGTGAGGCTCTAAACCCATTGCCTTTTTTTTTGGCAAGTGCATTCTGCCTTGATCAGTTCATCATGTATTGCTTTCTGTGTTCACTGTGGTATACATAGTTTGTGTGTTACTTATGGCACAACTCTAGCATTCTTTCCTTCCTGTGGGAATTATGTTGATCATGTGCAATAGGCAATGGTGAAATGCATATTCATAAATCGAGTGCCACAATGTTTAGCTCAGTGTGTGAAGCACCCATTGCTGAGATATCTGTTCACATGCAAAATTAGAATATCACATTCCAGCCAGGCTGGCTGAGCCTTTCCTATGTCTGAAGTTTTAAACCTGCCTGCATACGTGCTTGGTTTTGCAGAACAACATCTGCTAGTATCAGCAATGTACCTGTACCAGAAAGGGGTTGCTATAAAAACTAACATATCATCCGTATGATGAAGGTCTAGAAATGGGTTTGTTCAGATGGGGTCTTGTAAAACCTAGGCAATCGCCTCCACCAATGGCATACACTGTTAGTCAAAGAGGTGAATAAGTATCCAAATTCAAGACTATGGAACAACAGCGTTCATGTTTGTATCCTGGATTTGCCAACAGATGATACAGTGATCCTGATCAAATCGTCTAATATATCTTACATCACTGTGCTCTGAGGTTTGCCTACTTGCATGCTGCTGGTATCGTTTAGCCCATTACTTCATCTTTCTTCTTCTGTAGGCCATTTTGGGGGAAGGTTTGGTAGACAGAAGAGAGCGGACCATATGTTGCAGTCCTCAGGGAAGCATATTTTAAGGTCGGCTTGTTTGACACAAAAAACGGTTTGCTTTTTGGTAAAAGTCAAAGGTTGTTATGCATGTTTATAAATGAAAATGTCACAAGCCATTGGTTTGGAAGTATTTAAGGCTTTAAAATACAAAAGACAAACCCAGATAAAATGTGTTAAGTCACATTAATTGGTATGCTGGTTCTTATATACTTCCCTTGATGATGGAGATAATGAAGCTAGAATCATTCCAATTTTTGCATAACACCCTGCTATAATATTTTGTTTAAAAATGGTCACGTTTGGTAATGTGATTTGTGTACTTTCCAAGTTCCGTTTTTTAAATAAATTTAGATTGTTTTCGTTCATGGTAAGAACTGGAACAGAAAGTGTTCAAATGCATAAATTGCAGAGTTGGCACAAATCCCAGCGTCGTCCCTTCACCCCTTAACCAATGTGAGATCCTGGGCATCTCAATTAATCTTGTATTGCCTAACCTCTCAATATTGTCAGTCCCTAAACCTTTCATAATTGTCAGCCCTTCCGAGTGATTTCCTTCTCATGGTATGATCTTCATATAAGCCTTATTCATGGTTTCACTGTGTTAATGGTGAGCATATTTATATCGCACGCTACAGGCATTTGTTCCTTTGATATCTAATGGCAACACTATTTGAAAACCAAATTCAACTTCTAATATCAGGCTGCCTGGATAAAGACACCTTCCTGGTATCTTCTAATCTGCCTCCACTATTCATGCTACGGTATGTGTAACGTTCTCCTTCCTTCCAATTGGTGGTCTCTATCCATGCATGATCACTTTGGCATTCTGTGAGGCAGCTCATTTGAGTTGTCTGTCTATTATGGGTTAGATGTACCTTTTACATACGGTCCTGCATCACAACTACATCTACCTTCCTGAATGTTATTGATAAAAAGTATGCTGTATGTATTAGAACAGTCAGTAACCCCTTTGTAGACTGCTAATGGTGTTCTTCAAATGCTACTTGTTTATCATTCTGATTAGAGCAAGAATGAAGAGGGCAAGGGGACTTAAAGGGAGTAAACGTGCTTATTATGCTGCGATACAGCATATCAACCTATAGGATGTGAGCGCGACGAGTGAGGGTGGGAGGCGTGACAAGTATTCTTGATCCCTTAATTGCTTTGGTTTGGTGGAGGAGGGCCCCATAGATGTCCATGCCCAGGGCCCCAAAAATGCTTAAGATGGCCCTGAGGTTCTACAGTTCTATCTTCTCCAGTTCTCTATACTGACACATGCACCAAATCACGAATGCACACACACACACATAACCCTCAAGCTCCAGCCACATGAAGGAACATCTAGTTCACACTTCCCTTTACTGAGCCACACACATTAAGAAGCAACAACTGTAAACCTCAGAGAACTGCATCACAAGGGCAGAACAAATAAACTATTCCACATAGTGAGCATACACAAAGATGAGAACTCTACTCTTCCCTATACTGACCATACAGAAAGACATAAACACTTATTTATAATTGATCACACAAAAGTAGAGGCTGAAACTCTACACTACCTTTAAATAGGGGATGGCAAAAAGGCATCTTTAGACGTCCCTGTAATGAGAACGCACAAGTACAACTCTACACTTCCCTAACATGAGCTAGCACAAAGACCACATCTCTATAGTATCCTATTCTGAGCTAACATGCATAACACATCTCTACACTGCCCTATAGTGACCATACAGATAGACAGAAGTGATTTCCGTCTTTGTAATTAATCACACGAAAGTAGAGGCTGATTCTCTGGTTTAGAACAATTTTACCTAACCCCAAAAGTTCGACTCCCAAAAGTTCAACCCCCAATTTCCTGCATATATATATGTGGGGGGGGTAAAGTGTATGAACAATGCATTGGGCTAAGGTGGGGGGATGTGGGGAGTCTCCCTCCACATATATTTGTGGGAAATTAAAAATACAATTTTAAAAAAGTCGAACTTTTGGAAAGTCGAACCTTTGGGTTCGGTAAAATCACTTAGATTTGATTCTCTCACGTCCTCATAGTGACCACACACAAAACAACAACTATATAGGTCCCTAAAGTGCGCATACAGAAACAAAACACACTTAACATCTTTGTAATTAATCACACACAAGTGGAGACTGAAACTCTACACTTCCCAAAATGAGCCTATAGAAACATGTAACTTCTTTTCATGAATCACACATAAGTATAGGCAGAAGCCCTCCACTTTCCTATATTGAATCGCAAAGGTAGGGAGGCATACACCTTACGCCACTTACACTCTATCCCACTGATGCAGGGGTCCCAACTCTACCTGCTCCTATACTTAAACACTTGAACAAAGAGGCAACAAAGTTAACACTGTCATATCAAGTTGCATAGAGGGAGGCAAGGGCAACAGCTGTGCAGGTGCTTGACACCAGGTCAGACAATACGTCGGGTGACTGCCATATACTGAGCACACAAACAGAAAGGCAGCAAGTCCGTAATCCTATAAAAGAGTCAGACCACTAAAGAACTACACAGAACGCTTTTTCTGATGTCTGTTTGGGGACTTTAAATAAGGAGTGTGGGGGTTTCTCCCTATCTCCATTAATTATGGCCTACACCTTAGAGGTTAATACCAGGGATACTGCATGGTCTTTATGTTTACTTAGATCATTTATAAAGGTATTTGGATAATTTCTCATGTTAAAACATGTTTGTAAATGAGGCGCCATATGCGGTTCTTAGGCAGAATTATATGCAGTACCCTTTGGGAACACCACGCAAAATTTAGACTACAAGTGACAGTACAAGTTCACCTTTGGTACAAGCCTGAACTACACAGTAAAGTGGTAGCGATGGCTGAGCAGCCAGACTTATCTCAAGAGCAAGTGAGCAGTATCAATAGTTACACAAAGGACAGCAAATGTGAGCAACACCAACAGGTAAGTAAGCAGGGCAATCTAGAAAGAGGAACTACAGTGATGGAATCAAATCAAAAGGCTTAGGGCCAAAGTCAATAGGACAAAAGTCTTTTGCTCAAGATCACACAGTTCAGGGTAGTTCGCGGTTAAGTCTTTGCCAAGAGTTCCGGACGAAGTTGGTCGCCAGAAACGTTAGTTTAAAGAGTAGAGAAGGACAGGCCCTCGGATTGGAAAAAGGTTTCTCACACCTTCAGCGCAGCTGGACGAAACAAACAACCAGATTTGCACAGTACCTTTAAATGCAGAAGAAGCTGTAGCTGAGGCGAATGTTCCTGGCAGTTCCCTCAGGCTCACGGTTCCTGAAGCGACTGTCGGACTGACATGAAGTAGGAAGACTGGAGGGTCCTGCACTACCAAGGGAAGAAACTAGCAGCAGAGCAAAGCAACAAATAAAAGGTGCACTCCTTAAAACCCAAGCAGGGTCCGACCTTCCTGGCTATCCGGTTCACTGTAGCTCTGTACAGCAAATTTAACCAGAGGAGGGAGTCCTGGCTTGCAGTTTGGGTTAACTGGTTGGTCCCACCAGCTCAGGGGAAGAAGATTCTTGGTAGATCTTCTCTTTCGTTGGAGGTTGAAGATTTGGACCTGCATCAGGACTTCACCGGGCGGTTCAGTCGTTGTAGGGGTCCTCTTCTGTCCGCTCCTCATTGGTTCTTTCGTTCCAGTGGCGACTCTGCCATTCCAGACCTATGGACCTGCTTTTTATGCAGTTTTCCCCCATTTACATAGCCTGGCTGTCAATCACACAGCAGGGTGGCTGTCCCGCTGGGACAGTCACCTAGCCAATCAAAAGGAGTGCAACTTGAGTTACCAAGGGAACCCATGGCAGGGGTCCTAAAACCCTTCCCTCGAATCCTGCCTAACCAGACTTTCAGGTGCCTAAGGAGGGCTTCTGTGTAGAAGCCAGTGAAAAGACGGTGAACAAAAGAACCAAACCTGGTTTGGCGCACCGAGTAAAACATGAGAAATACATTTTCAAAAATAAATGGTGAATAAACCCAGCCAGAACCGTATAAAAACGTATATGGTCTAGCAGGTATAGGTTCAAGGCTACCAAGATAGCTTAAAACAATACCAAGGTTATTTAAAATAACCGCAGTAGGAAAAATAGGGTAGTTACCACTGCCACCAGCCAACGCTTGATGAAAAGGGAGAGAAACAATGCTCCAAGAGAAACAGACAAAAAGGGATAAGTATTAACCCTTTCCAGTACTCTATGTAAGATAGTTTGTACTGGGTCTGTGGATTTAAAAGACTAATACAGTCAATAGCAACTTTACATGTTCTGGGAGACGTTAGTCAGTCCCAGAAAATGGAGTCTGAGTTGGGAAGTCTGAAAGACAACCCTGTGTCACTGCACTGACGGTGCTGTGTAACACACAGTAAAGAGATGATGCCTATGGAGTAGGTGAGGCTCCACAGTCTATGAACACAAAAATTGTTAAACACACACAGCAAAACACATGTAAGAGTGGGACAAAAGGCTCACACTCTTACCACGTGAAAGAAATACATCCTAGAAATCCAGTAAAGCTGCTGAGGAACTCAGTAGGTAAGGGAAATTAGCCACTCTGGAGATTTCTCCCTAACACTGGTGGATGTGTTGGTCGTGCATATGTGGTGGAAGTATTGGTCTTGCATAGCTGGTGGAAGTATGCGTCCTGCATATGTGGTGGAAGTATTGGTCTTGCATAGCTAGTGGAAGTATTGATCCTGCATATGTGATGGAAGTATTGGTCTTGCATAGCTGGTGGAAGTATTGGTCCTGCATAAGTGGTGGAAGTATTGGTCCTGCATATGTTGTGGAAGTATTGGTCTTGCATAGCTGGTGGAAGTGTTGGTCTTGCATAGCTGGTGGAAGTATTGGGCCTGCATATGTGGTGAAAGTATTGGTCCTGCATATGTTGTGGAAGTATTGGTCTTGCATAGCTGGTGGAAGTATTGCTCCTGCATATGTGGTGGAAGTATTGGTCTTGCACAACAGAACCAAAGTTCAACCTATTTGTTCAGAACTGGGACTGACGTCTTTTTTGACAATGAGTAATGTCTGGAGGTTCACACTCTACTTAAACATGACACCAGGGCCTTACACCATGTTCATGGCTATCCTACGCAACTAATGATATTGGGTGCTGGTAAATCATCGACTAAGCTAAAAGAAGAAAACATACAGTTCGGCTTGAAATATGACTAGTCAGCTGCTACATCTCTTATTTTAAAATAGTTCATGAAGAAATCCATAATTTTGGACTGGTCTTAAAACTATCAACACCTGACCAAGATAACGATAAAGCTTTCATCAGAATATCTGATGGTCTATCCAGAACGACTTCACATTCAACCAGACATTACATTATTTCTTAATGCCAAAAAGAGAACATTTTTCATTTTGATGAGGTTTAATATAATGGAAACCATGGAGCTCCAGGGGGGTAGGAAGGACATTTCTTTAAATGATGATGCTGAATAGGTGGTAAACAAAAAAAAAACCTGATCAGGTGGACACGGTAAAGTACCGTTTTATCTAGTGTATTGAGATTGATTTATTAAGGCAGAACGTTTTGCGAGATTTGTGATCTTTATCTGAAGATGTTGAGGAAAGTATTATGGATGTGGATTAATTTCCCTTATTGTTGGTTTGAGGACTCTATGGGGGTAAATGGGAAAGCAGTACATGTGTGCATTTTTGCGTACTTGAATTTGTATTCAATAAGTAATCGATTGTAGCATGACTATGCAAATCAGGGAATATTTACTTCTGTTTTTCTTTGACTGAAAAGTTTGGAAGTTCTAATTCTAGCTGGGTTCATTGTGGAAGGTTATGTGTATAGTCAGACCAGTATAAGCAATTAAATAAATACATACATATAAAAAAGAGAGGCAACTGTGCAGGTTCTTCACACCAGGTCACAGACCGCAACTGTCCCATGTCGTACACAAGAGAATGGCAACTACTCCATGCTCCTCTACAAAGAACCACACCACCAACTTGCAACAAGCATATGATGAGCAGCATAACCCAGTATGCGATATAATGAACATTCGACGTAAAGAGCATCTTAATCCTTATCAAACCAAATGACACAGCTCCTAAGAAATGCGATTCACTGATGATGCATGTTCGGATTCTCCAAAGACAGGATGTGCACATGAGATGCCATGCTTGTCTGTACACCATGATACAGTGAACATGTGACATGTCTGTATCCCTTTTCAACCAGCAATAAGCTCTGCACATTGACATTCAGATACATGGATTAATCAAGATGCATACAATTGACCAATCCATCTCTACATTGCTGGCTACATATATTCGTCTGAACTTTGAATAACCTCAATTTCGGGTGGTTTAAAATGTTTGAACCGAGGTTGAATGTATGAAAGGTTTGAACCAAATATTCAAACCTGCTGGCTATATAAGGAGCCAAGTGGTTGAAATCTGCCCAATCCTGCATGATATCCACACAGGATGGAGCCTTTTGTGGAGGCAGGCTTTGGACATTTGGGAATGTGATAATACATTTATAGAAGTTGAGTGGGAGGCAGGGTTTCAAAAGGTTTATTGGCATATTGTTTAATATTTTTTGATTGTGCAGAGTAACACAGTAAATCATCAGTTCACTGCATATTTGCCTCATTGTAGGGGGAGGGAATACTAAAGAGTGAGATCTACTTGAGGGTCTGACACGTGGGATACATGCAACAAACGTTGTATTTTCTGTGAGCCATATTGGGGTTTGTTTAAAATACCAGTGACGATTGTCAGGATAAACTGACAGACTTTCGAGGAAGCGAGACATACACAATCTAGAAGTGAGTGAACTCATGGTGCATGTGTCTTTGAGTGACACTTGGTTGCAAGGGGGAGCAGCGAATCCGTTAGTGCAGCTTAAACTATTGTGTTGACATGCTAACGTGACACTTGTTGGAGAAAATTACAGACATTCAGGGAGGCAGGAGATAACTACCAGTGTCCATGATGATGAAGACTTGTTACCTAACTCCACTGCTACATTTCTGACACCATAAAGTGGAGTAGAGTATGCTTAATGGTGTGTGTGACTGGGCAACAGATAGACCTAGTAGTGACTGAGCGACCATTGCCATGTTTTGGCTTGCGGATGATGAGGACATACCAGTGCATTTGTGCTGGTAAAGTGTTACCATCCTACTATTGTCACAACTCTGCATAGGTCCCCATTCTGTCCCACACAATGAAGCCACTCCTGCATGTGTGAGGGTCTCCCTGAGGGTGAAGTCACTCCACCCGGACTGCCTTATTTCATCTGCACAGCTACCTACACGAGGCAGGATGGTGATTCAGCATATGCTTCTCAATTTCAGTCTCAGTTGTCATGGGTTCTAGCTCCATGACAGGTAGACATCAGCCATCAAGCCAAGTAACAGGTGCCTGCCTTGCTCATGTTCAGATTGCAAGGTTTCCACCCAAATGTGGGTGCTGCCACTTAGGGTGCCTTCTGCAACACATGGCTGCTGGTGCTAACACATGCTTTAGCCACTGTTAATAATTGGGCAGGCTGGCAGATACAGTGGTCATAATTCCTTTGCATAGTGAGCCTGAGAATGTGCTCATGCACCAGTGCATGGGAGGTGCGAGAAACAATATTGTGACCACTGAAATAGAGGGCTGAAGCACCATATTCATTGGTTAGGTGAGTGATGATGGGGATGGTTATGCACTCTGAGAATGTCTTCGGGCCACAGCCGGTGTGATTCTGCATGGCTTTTGTACACTTCTGTTTCCCCACCTCACCCTTAGCACATCTGTCCACCACACAGATGATGACACACTTTTCACACTTGACCGTATTCCCTGGTGACAGCTCAAACACTGCCCCAAACAGGACCATGTGGACGCTGAGGTTGTTGCACCTGTGGCGGCTGGTGAATTTTTGAACTTGAGGGGCTATACATGTATGTGCCGACTACGTAGGAGTGGCAGAGCACAGAGATGGAGCCCAAAGCAAACAAAGAGTGTTGGGAGGATTCTCCACTCAAAATTATTTAAAACATAATCTGTTCAAATGGTGCATTTTATAGCTCTTTCTGTGAAAAATTGGGTTCAAATCCAAAGGGTTTGCAGTCAGTTTTGTATGGTAACACATAGCAATATATGCCATTTTATCAAACATGTTCATGGTGGCTGTCTCAACACATGTCCATGCATGCTGTGGCAGCACAGTCCATTATATCAATATAAGGACTTCCAGCCAGTAAACAAAGCTATGCCAGAGAAAGAAAGTGTTTCCGGACTGGCTATACCAACATAAGCCAGTGTACTCCCTAATCATTCATGTTTCATTTTACCCTTGATGCAAAGTACAAAAGGATATATGGCCTGACTTGAATCACCCATGTAAACTAGACTAGCCAAGCAATAACTGTTGGATAACCAGGCCGACTTTTAGGGAAGTTGGGTGACAGCTCAGTTTCCTACAGAAGGTATGTGCCAATGTATAAATGATGAGGGTATTGCAGCCAGTGTGTTTATATGGCTTAGCGCCGATGTGAGACAGTGCTGTGAATCTATGCAAACCAAAGAAAGGGTTGCTTGAATTGGTTACATAACATAGCATAAGCATAGTGTACCATAGGAATGCATTGTGATGGAGGAACAAACAATACTAACTCCTAACATAATAATCATTAACCCTAAATCCCTAACCCATTGACATAATTAGTGACGAAAATGTGACAGCGTATTCCATGGGAAACTAAGGGTGCAAACTTTCGGTGCAAACTGGGGGATGTAAATGTTACCGCATGCACAGACGGTGCTGCTTAAAAATAAAATGCAGACATTAAAACTGCTTTTGAGATGAGGATGAGATATTTGAAGAATCCCTATGTTTAAAAGAGTAAAAGAGCTTGTCTTTGAGCTGCTAGCAGAGGGAACTGGAAGAATACATTGTTACATATTGATTTGGGCCAATTGAGACACCCTGCATAAAGGTGACAGGGTTGGAGCACATGTTAACTTCTGAAACAATTACAGGGAGTTCACTCCAGGCACAAGTTTGATTTATGTGTGATGTCACTGACAGGGGATGTGAGATCATATACCTTCTGTGGGAAGATATAGCTTGAATGAGCTGGCAGAGAGAGGACTTAAAAAGGTAGAGAGATAGAAAGGAGGGGATTTTAGATGCCGAAAGAGAGTGGAAGAGGAAGAAGTTGGAAAACAAAAAGTAAAAGAAGAACTCCGGGGCCTGTCTGAGATGGTGTGAGCCAGAGAGTGGAGGATTGGAGGGGGTGAGAAAGAGAGATGCTGCTCCAGTGAGGCAGACAGAGAGAGAGAGAGACTGCCAAAGTGGGCACAGCAACTTCCATGCAATCTGAATTCCTTTAGTGGATGAGGTGAGTATGACCTTTCGGTAATGATAATAATGAACAAAGTGACTTATTAGGACTCCCTGCCTGTCATGGGGAGGTGTAGAAGTGGGATAAATAAACAGACAATTCGAACATAGTTAGCAAGTTTTAATGTGTTTTCTCCTATGTGCAAGAGGTCAATTGCATATACAAACTGAAAGCTTGCAACGCAGCCGAAATAGATGATGCTTTTGAAGGCTACAGATAGTGCTGAGTTTGTTTGTTTGTTTATTATTCATAGGGCGCCCTGAACCCTTCGGTAGCTGGGCGTACAACCTAACAAGATTACTTATAGCTTTGTAGCAATACATGTCACATAGGTGAATATATACAGGTACATATAATAATATGAGTGTCCAGTCAAACGGTAAAGTGGAAGTAAAATTTACGAAGAGAGAAAGAACCTTATCACAGAGAGAGCAGTGGCCATGAACTATACTTGCATCGCTGTTGTGGTCTCAAAAATAGAGAATGGGTTCACTCCAATGATAAATGTGAGATTACAATTTGTGGTTTTCATTTTTATATCATTGTAAATGGCATACTCTGTTACATTGCGTTTGTTATTTTCATTGCGATCAATGTGTGCTGAGTGGAGTGTCTCAGGTGCATATAAAATACATGAAAGAATTAGCTCAGTGCTGGTCTGTTTATTTTCTGGTGATCCATAGACAGATACAAATCTAAGGAGCATTGAATACTGCCTCTGGTAAAAGTAATATGCAGCACAAAACAAAGCCTGGTGCTGTCCCTTAGTCAGTGGCCTGAATAATGGATACGTTTTTGCAGTAAGCTAAATTCCATGCTGGAACACCCAGAAATACATAAGACTGCGAATGAGACTGTGAACGGCCAGGAGATAAAATATCCAACATATTTTTGGTGCACTCTTTGAGGGCTTTGACTTAAGGTACAGCTGTTGGCCATGGCTATACAGTACGGTCGTGATGTGTTGTGTTGTGATAGGTGCATTTTGAATTTTGCCAATTTTGTTATTACCCTGTTTGAATTGTCTTGTGTGGGGAAGTGGCAGTGATTGTGCTGGGTGCATTTTATATTTCTCTTTACTGCCACAGTGGTGTTGGGTGCAATTATGACAGAGACTGGCATTGGGTTTGCTGACTTGTGCAATTATGCAGAGGCTAAACTTTTCAACTTGGCAATGTGGTCATCCGACACATTGTCAGACTGGAGAGAGAGGATTAGTTCAGACATTGAAAAGGACGATTTTAGTGAAATATTTGCTGAAGCAAGCATTCTGCAGACCTGCCTTGTCCGTCTTTTCCAGGCAAGCAATCGTAAACATGAGATCGACTGCCTTATTCGCTTTGGTGCCAAATTTTGGTTCTCATTAAATGAAGTTTTAGATTGCGGGAAAAATACTCTGATGTGATTGTTTTATTACTGTGTGATTTGATGCCGATGCATGAGCAAATGTTGTAGTTGGAAGGGAAAATGAAACAGAGTGAGCTCTGACTGCAGGCCAATGTGAGGATATAAGTGCACGTATATCAAAAAAAGAGCAACCGTTTTCGGAGAGAGAGGAAGAGATGGTGCATTTAAAATTTGTTTTGGATTGTGTTAAAAAAGATAGGGAGCTAGCACTTGTAGAAGTTCAAGCACTCAGAAAGAGTGGTAGTCAAACTGACAAAGAACTACAGGCTTACGAATGAGAATGATAAAAGGGTCCAAACAATGAATCATTATAAAATGCAAAAAATGACCGCAATGCAGGGATAAATTATTCAATTGAGGAGAGAGAATTCTGCTCCTTACAGTCAAACATCAGGATCTCCAATCACAGTGCAGGGAGGTAATACAGAAACATTCATGTTTCTGGGGTAATAAGAGTACAGAGCTGTTCTTGAATCACTGTGAGCAGAAGGGCATTACTCTCACTGAGGCTGAATGCAGCCACACTCTGGGAGATGTGCCAGGTGTTGATTACTTGGCAGGAGCAGGACGCTCCCTAGTGCTTGAAGCTGAGCCTGCCTACCCAGAGCTGAGCAAAAGGTGGCAAAGTGCCCCATCGTGCAATGCACTAAAGATAATTAAGTCTATCAGGACTCAAATCAGACCATTCAAAAAAAGATTGAGGGATTTCCATCGAAGAACACTTGGAGAGTGCAACTAACATTTTTCAGACACTTGAGATTCCCCTGGCCCAATACGGTAGGTACTTCCATTTTACCACGGACTCCACTTCTGCTAGCTTTAATAGAATTTAAATGAGCAGAACAATGTATCTTGGGAGGACTTTGAAAGGGAAATCAGGAAACAATGTTCTCCATATCATTCTAAACAAGATGCCAAGAAGGCCACATATAGCATGACTCAATTGAATGAGTTACCACACTAATTTTTGCATAATTTGAAAAGAGCATTCTCACGTTTTGAAGTGGCATGTGAACCCAATTCAATACAATTCCAACCCACTTATGAGGTATTGCGCTGGGAAGTGTGCTGTTATGCAGTACCTGCTGTTTATGCTGAATCTTTACGCCTAAAGCATCTTTAACGCCGCCCCTACGAGCTGGAAGCAGTACATAATCTGTGCCCTGCGCGCCATCGGCGCACGCACATGAGGAAGTGTGTTGGGAAGTGTGCTGTTACGCTGTACTTGCTGGTTACACTGAGTCTTTGGGCTCCTCTTGGATTGAACTTTCTCTTTGTTGCTATAAGATCTATATATGCTATGGTTTTCACTCACCTTTACAGTATTATATAATTGCCCCATTTTCCATTTTTTATCCATCTTACATGCCGTTATTTACTATTTCAGCCTAAAGCATCTGTAGCTCCGCCCCCACAAGCCGGAAGCAATCGGGGTGCGCGCATGAGGAAGTGCACTGGGAAGTGTGCTGTTATGCTGTTAAGCTGACAGCTGCACCTGCGCCCAAGCCCTTTGTCTGTGCCCCTTTTGCCCTCACCGTCCTGCCCAGCCCCCTAACCTCTTCCCATAGTGTGGGTCATAACTCCTGTGGTTTTGTCATCAGGAGAGGGACCGCACAGGCTGCTTTTTAAATAGTCACTTGTCGATACCAGTATTTCACTGTAACGCGTAAGTAAACAAATGCATCTGTATAAAAACGTATAAATACATACGGAAGCTCGAATCTGTGGGCCTTGCTATTTTACTCTGTCCTACAGTGTTAACAAGCTGTACACCCATCCTGGTTTGTATATTGTATATTGTACGTTTCACCTCCATGTATGTGACAGTTTGAAGTGCATGCCTATAGCATGACATTTATGAAGTCCTCGTAGCGACTTGCGATATTTTCCTCTTTTTGACAGTGTGATACTATTAGGACTACTGTGATCACCGAGAGCAGTTAATGCCACTGTATCACATTTGACCATCATGCAGGATTATACATCTAAGACCACGAAAAGTGCAAACGATACGCGTATTCCCCATAGAACTGTGACTCTGTCAAGTACTATTCAATGCCCCACCGCAACAGCACTTGTTTTTCCCATAGCTGTTCGTCCCATTGTAGCCACGCCAAAGTTAATACCAGGTTCTATGTCAGATGCCACGCCCCCCCCCCCCTGAGATCCTATAAGCGGGCTCGTAGAGTAGGTACCCCACAGATTATAACTGGAGCCCCCTCTGCTGCAACATCAGCTGCAGCCTCCACTCCCCAAACCAATAAGCTAACAGCATATTTTGCAGTCCTCCCAATGGAAAGCATTGCAGAAGATATTGCAACACAGGAACCAATTGCTGAACTAAACTCCTCTATTGGCTGCCTGGGATCCAAAATGATTGAATCTGTATTTAAAGGTAATGGCGCCTCTTTCCCTGTAAAAGGTGATGCAGCGCATGAGGCAGGACATCAAATGCATCAGCCTATAGCAACATTATCTGAAGTAATATCACCTACCCCTCTTATAAGTAGAAATGTTACTACTATGGATGTAATTGAACAGACACCATCAGCCAACACTAATTGATCTGTCTACAGGTATACTCCAGTCTTTTCCTGTACCCGCCACATTGCCATCAACGCTAATTTCAGTCATGATCCATAACTCTAATGCTAACAAACCACTCAGTCTCTCTCGGTTAACACATGATTTAGTACACACTGAGGCAGAGGTCGAATATATAGGAGATTTGATGAATACCTCAAACTCAGGAGATCCATTAAACATTGATCCTAAGATGTTGTATGACAGATTTCCCAAAATATCTGTAGATCTCGACTGGTACTGCACCCACTGAAGCAGTCGACGGTGTGCCTGTGATAGTGACATCTACATCCCTGATTCCGATTTCACTCTGCACCCCTTACCCCTTGACCACATCCTCACATTCTACGAATAATAGTAAGCATTCTTTCCAAGATAAGGTGACTCAACCAAGCCTACTTGATCACTTGCCCATGATAGACCTAACAGATCCTATAATCACTGGTGGAGTTTTTGTAGGCCCATCTAAATCCTCACCAGAACCTTCAATTAAAACTGCAAATACAACTCGTCTTAGTAGAGATCATACTATACCTTTGAACCGCTCCAGGATCATAAATATATTGTATGCAGTAGTTCCTCTGCGTGTGATACTATCTGATGACATAAGAATTGTTGATCAGATTGAACACATAGCATCAAGCATCTCGAACATATGGTTCAGTTCTGAGGCAACTCTTTCATATGTACTGAATTACGAACCTGAGCTATGTAGGTTGGGCTAGAAATGTAAAATAGTCTACATCTCTCATGAGAAGCATAGTACATCTGCCACTAATATTAATACATTTCTAACCAAGATGACTAAAATTAGCCCTCCAACATCTGAGGAAGTGGTAATACCTCACGTGGAAATAAACTCTCATGGAGCAGCGGGTAGTCAATCGTTGAAGCCTGTTCCTACCACTGTACACATTTTACCATCAATGGGAAGTATCTCTGACCCAAGTATGGGAAGGGATAAGAATTGTGACCTAGATCCATGCGAGGGAAATTGGCAATGGCTTCTCATAGACTTCAATGCTAGTTTTAGCAATTTGTGGCAGTGACAGTAATGTTTTATGCTCATGGAACACTAGAGGCTTTTCGCACCTGTTTGAAGCCGAAGGACTAAGGTCGGCAGTAGAATGATTTGTTATCAATTCTAGCACACTAGAAACATGGTTTACTGAGACCATTGAGTTAGATGGTCGCAATACCATTCAAAAACAGGCAATTAAAGGTCCTCTTTGCCACCCTAAAGGTAGCCTCTTAATGTCAGTTTGTCATCCATGGGAAATTACTGAACTACCTGGATCTACCGATCTGGTGTTAGGAGACCAAATAACATCAGCTGATCTCTCGTTCATAATCATTAACATCTATGATCCACCTAGTTGTAAGGCTACTAAGCAGAATGAAACCACTATTAAAGACTTGATAGATATGCACAGAGAACAGACACTGTATTTTGTGGTGGGTGTCTTTGACAGAGACATCAATATCAATGATGCTTCTCTAACAATGCAGACATCGACGGCACCTGTGCGATCTAAAGTCATTACACCCCAAGCACACATATGGAGCACACTGTTTAAATCATATGGTGCTGTAAGTCTTAATGGACTATTCACTGGTGACTCTGAGTATGCCTACACCTGCATCCGTGGTAGAGGAAGGTCTACACTCGACTGTTTGTCAATGCTATGGCACTCTCTGTGGTAGAAGACATGGCTATAGTCCCAAAACAAAAAAGTGACCACCTCCCGATTTGTGTGTTATTCCATCCAATGCGGTCTAATTTACCCGCTAGTAAGTATGATCAAAATGGCAATATTTATGTCAATCATGGAGGTAATTGCATCCAATATTAGCCACCAATCTAAGCAAAGGCAAAGAAGCATCAATCATTTTGCTATCCCATTTCATTGAAACCTCCTCAGTTATGTCTTCTGCCCAGGCCCCTATAGCAGTTTCATTCATAACTCTACTTTCCTCTATAGGTGCACTCATACAGAAACCTAGGCAATACAAAGTCCCATCAGAATGATGTAGTAAAGTGATAACAAGATGCACTGATTTCGATCCAAAAATCTCTGAGCTAAAAGAACTATGAGAACAGTGATCAAAACCCTTACATACTCTGTAGCTTGCAACTGTAGATCTGAAATAATCAAACAAGGTATTAAACAAGTGTTGAAAAGAATACCAGAGATGGGTAAAAACTCACAAGGTTAATGTGGAAAAAACACGATGGATGGAGCTAACTGCCCTTGCAAAACTAAACGAAAATGTAACTATCTTGAAAGTTCTGCGGCAGACCTCTACAAGGGACCTACCAATTAAGGGTGTTCCTCAAAGCGCATGGGCAGAACATATAGAACACACTCTTGGGTCTGCACCTTCAGTAGAAGAACAAGTAGTTATAACGAAAGTGGAATGGGTTTGTAAATCTACTACCCTTGACATCATCATTCTGATTGAAGACTTAAACCAATCGTGCACTGCCGGCCCAGATGGAATATGTAATGGATTGTTGAAATTGACTCCTGAACTATGGACCAGTCCCTCACTTCTATTATTTCTGTGTAAGAATGGACTTCCACAACTTGTAGATTCAGCACACTTATGTTTATTAAAGTTCAGCTGCTAACAGACCACCAGCACTTCCATCATCAAGGCTGGTTGGACACAACCAATCATAGATTCAAATTTAAGTCTAAACATTCCTTATAACGTAACATAACAACATGAGCCAGTATTCCACATGGAATCTAAATTATACCACCCAGCATCTGTAGCCAGAGTTCCACATGGAACCCCATCCACAAAATGTATAACCTGGGCAACCTCTATGAACATAAGCTTCAATATAACACATTTCCCTCACTTATTCCACACAACCTCTACTCACAATAACCACCCTATTCTTATTCCACACTTGTCCTCCACATACTCTCACAGCACCCTTCATCACTGCAGCCACATGCACGGGATAAGAATATGACACATGTCCTTTCCTTTTTATAAAACCTTTCCTGAGCCTCGCCAGATCCCCACACTTCGTCCACAGTTCCTTTTTACCCCTCCTTTTGTTCTCTCTCATCATATATATCTCCTTTTTCTTTCTCATACTCTTTTTTAATTCCTCCGCCACACAGTCCAATTCCCCCCTTTTCCCAACCAGGGGGGTTCACCTCAGAATATCCCTTCCGCCCTCTCATGAGCTCAAAGGGTGACATGATCGTGGTGGAACATGGAGCCATCCTCAAAGCACACACCCTTTCCTGAACAACGACCTTTTTATCCAATCCACATGCTCTCACCATCCTAATTTCCTCCACGATGCACCTGTTCATCCTTTATACTGCCCCATTTCTTTCAGGGTGGTACAAAGCGGATTTCTTGTGTTTTATGCAACAACTTTTTACATATTCCTTAAATCTGCCACTTGTAAATGCAAAGTGTTAACTGTCATAATGCTACTGGGAAAACCCGCCCTAGCAAAAACCTCTCTCAGAAATTCAACAACTTTTTCTCCATTTATTTCCCTTACCACTTTATATTCACACCACCTAGATAACAAATCCACCAATACCACCACATAGGTTCCTCGGCCAAATTCCATCTCAACCGGTCCTAAAATATCCATTGCTAAATCATCCCAAACCTTCTGTGGCATATCACTCAATATCATTAATAACATCTCAAATCTGAGGCCCACTTCTCGGACTCTGCCAATGCATGGAGCCACTCTTTCCTAAGCAACAGATCCATGCGGGTCTTCTCTCCCACAGCCTCCGTGGACCCCTCTCCGATACACTCCGGTGTCGCACAAGGTTCTTGTGTATCGCCTACTCTTTATAACGTGTTCACCAAACACCTCTTCGATGTGCTTGATTATCTGGGTGTCTCCTACACTAACTATGCAGATGATACCCAGATACTCATCCCCATCACTGGTGATCACATAGCCAATACCAAATCCTTGAATTACGTCTATCTGGTCATTCATGCCTGGATGGCACAACACAACTAGGCTCATCTCAATGCCTCAATAAACTAGACCAAGCCTTCAAGTCTTTCAACATCGATGGCAATGAAATTAACGTTTCTAAGGACACTAAAACTCTGGGCGTATATCTGGAGTCTGCTCTCTCACTGAACAGACAAACGAATGCAGTAAGGTCAGCATCAGCCTATACCTGCATACGCATCACTGCCTGCAGAACTTTTCTGAACCCCCACAATTGTATTACCTTGGCAAGAACACTCATTATATCTAAGATCGACTACTGCAGTGACCTCTACCTGGGGACTAGTCAGTCCAACCTCAACAAACTGCAAACAATCCAGAACAATGCCATCAGGGCGGCTCTCACTATCCCTAGGCACTCCCATATTTCCAACGTCAGATCCGATCTATGCTGGCTCCCAGTAAGACAAAGAATCACCTTGAAAACACTAGCCTTGACTCATAAATGCCTGGACAACAAAGACCCACCCTACCTCTCCACTCGTCTCACTCTCCATACCTTCACACGACCCACTAGAACTCCACAAATTTACAGCCTCATTTTGCCTAGATTTAAACTCCAAAAAGCCGGAGGTGCGAGTTTCCCTGTCCTAGCCTCGAAGCTCTGGAACTCCCTGCCTATTCCCATCAGAACTGAGCCTTCTTTTCAAACCTTCAAGAATAAAACCAATTCCTGGCTGCTCACGCAGAACTCATGAAGCACTTCATACAAGGGCTGGCCTACCTCAGGGTCGCTGTGCTTTCTTGTACATGATGCCTACTTACCTGCTTAATTTACGGTTTATGTCGATATACCTTGTACAGTTACGTGCTTATCTTTATCGCCTTTCCCTGCACATTATTGTATTTATGATTCCTCTACGAGAATTCGGCTCCCCCGCATCTTCCTGTAAACTGGGGGAGCTTGAACCTCTTGTCACTGACCCTTTCTGTAATGTACTGTAACTCTGTATGCAAGACTATGCGCCTAGATGCCCTAGGGCCTGGCTGCGCTTTACAAAGAAACTAAATACAAATACAAATCATGGGTTCTTCCCTTGCCATCAAACCTTTACCACTTTTTACACAACCCACACAATTCTTAAGTTGCCTCTGCACTTCCCTGTCAAAACCCAGCCACCAATAGTCACTCCTCAACATGGCTTTGGTCTTGCTAATACCCACAAGTCCTTTGTGGGCGGCATCAATAATCTTTGACCTAACTAATTCAGGAACGACTGCTCACCACCACCGGAATATATTTCTATCTGTTATACTCGACTAATCACAAACTTCCCAGAACGCTCTCTCTTTTTGTGAAATGTCCCCTTTCCTGAGCCATACGTCCTCAATGTTTGACTTTGCCCTTGATGGCACTTCGTGGAATGCCATCCCTCCACACCTCAGGCTCATTGACTCTCACTCAGTGTTTCGCAAAGCAATCAAAACAAACCTCTTTGTCTGATGTACTCTGTGAAGTAACATACTATGTTCTAAAAACTTGTGACCCTGTACAATTAACAAGTTATTTAATTGGTGGCTTCGTTGTAACCCTCAAGTAAGCCTCCTTTAGCCATTTTACAGCACCTCGATGCCCTCAGGCTTCTAGCGTGCTCTACAAATCCAAATAAATAAATAAAATAAATAAATACATTATCGACAGCACTCACCCATTCTTCTTTGGTTATCACACCATACTGTGTCCATTTCCATGTCGTCATTTTCATGACTTTCCTCTCGCCTATTACTAAGTTGAGATAAGTAGTCAGCTAGTACATTTTCTTTTCCCAGAATCACAAACATTTTGAATCTGTGACAATGTAAAAGCGTAAATCATCCTGCCACGCGCCTTGACATTTTATCGAGATCTTTACTTTCAAAAATGGTTTTTAAAGGTTTGTGGTTCGTTATAATTGCAAAATCCAGGCCCAACACAACATTTTCAAACTTCTCTACCACCCAGAAGCATACTAATGCCTCCTTTTCCAAAACAGAATATCTCAACTCTGCACCCTTCAACCCTCTGGATGCATATGTAATTTTTACCTCCTCTCCACATTTATTTATCTGAGACAAAACAGCTCCTATTCCTATATTACTGGAATCCACAGTGATGATATACTTCCTACCCATATCAAATTTCTTTAATGAAGCTGCCATGTAGATCTCTTCTTTAATTTGCTCAAACTCTTGACCACACTTCTCACTCCATACAAAATCCTCCCCTTTTCTGGCATTGTGTGAAACTGAAAACCCCTGTTGTGGGTGATAAATGCTGTGAGTTTCCTACAGCTTTCTTCTAATTCCTCCTGATGGTACGCCAAGGCCATATCAAGTTTTGAAAATATTTCCCCTTGACCTATTAAGGCCAGCATCTCACACATAGTAGGCAATGGGTGGCGGTCTATAAGTATACATCTGTTCAATTCACGTAGGTCCATGCACAAACGTAACTCACCTGAAGACTTCTTTACAATAACTAAAGGTGACGTCCATTCTACTCCTAATAATACCCAAATGTAACACATTCTGTATTTCCTTCTTTCGTTTTCTCTCAAAGCTAACAGCACCACCGTCAATTTTGCCTTAACAGAAGTACATCACTTTTTGAGAATGATCTGGTGTTGCATCCCTTATACTTTCCCAACACCTTTTCTGAATACCTCCTTATATATGTCTCCCATGGATGTACTAATCTGCATTACTTGCTCTACTCTATTGGGGTCTAACCTCACCATTAATTTCTTCTGATCATGCCAACCCAGTAGTGTCATTCCCTTCATGGTAATGTAAATGTCCCCTGTGCCTTTCTGCCCTTGAGCACACATACAGCTTCAAAATAGCCTAATAAATCAATCTTGTCTCGATTGTAACCTCCTTGGTTTATAACAGGCATCAATAAATTGTGCACATCACCTACCATCTCTCTCTTAAATATAGCTCTTGACATCAATGATACCTTGGAACCCGAGTCTGCCATCATTAAGATATTTTTACCATTCACACTCACATCTGCATATGGATGCTCACACTCATCACTGTTCATCTCTTGAACAACATTTACTGTAATGTTTTCTACATTACAGATTTCTTCATCATCAGATACCTCATGGTAATCCTCATCATTAACCACCAAAACCCTCCTAAAATTGTTCTGATCATTTTTACAACAATTTGCGAAGTGACCACTCCTCTTACACTTTGCACACATTGTTTTCATTCCTGGACATGTCATAGACGCAGGAAAATGTGTGTTACTTGCACACCTAAAACATAACCTCTCATCCTTCTTTTCTCCTTTCCCTTTTTTGACCCTAGTATCCGCCCTTTCCTTCACAAAGGGTTTTTCTTTCCCTCTTCTTTTCTGTTTAGTGTCAGTTATGTTCAACACTTCAGATTTGTTTTCATTATGATCCTTTTCCCACAATTTTTGCCATGCAGGCCAGTGAATGTTCAACTCTCTTTGCGATGTCTAGTACCTCCTCCAGTGATGGCTCATCACTAGATGAGGTAGTAGAGGAGATGCGAGATCTGGCTGGTAATTTGTATTAACTTTGTGCAGTGCGATCCTTGGCTTTGCACATGCGCTTGATTAATCTTTCTCTTGTTGAGGTAACACATGGGTCAGGCAGGTCTACGTGCATGCGTACAGCGTGAATCCTTTCCTTGCTGGGGTACGGCGGATCAGATAATAATCTCCCCAATCAAACGCATGCGCTTGGCGTACTTCATTGTTGCGGTGCATTTCCCTGACCGTTTAACAACTGTTTCCTCGGTCAGGTAATCTCTGCCACTTGAGTGTTTACATTTGCTGCTCCGTAATCAAAGTTTCATGTCTCTTGTCTGGTCCTTCCCCATTGGCTGTAACAGGCTTCGGTTGCGAGGGCTGCTCGTTGCACTCCCTCTCTGTCCCTCGCTGGCCGCTACTATGCTTCCCTCAATGCAGAGCTGCTAATTGCTGCTTGATTGCCGGGATATGTACTTTTTCACATCCCATTCTAGTCACCAATGTAAGAATGGACTTCCATGACTTGTAGATTTAGCACACTTATGTTTATTAAAGTTCAGCTGCTAACAGACCCCCAGTACTTCCATCATCAAGGCTGGTTGGACACAACTGATCATAGAATCATATTTAAGTCTAAACATTCCTTATAGCATAACATAACAACATGACCCAGTATTGCACATGGAATCCCAATTAAATCACCTAGCATCTGTAGCCAGAGTTACACGTGGAACCCTATCCACACCATTTGTAACCTGGGCAGCCTCTATGTAAATAAGCTTCAATATAACATTATAGATATAGGCAAAACTGGAAATCTTCCCTTGACCTGGCGGTAAAGCCACGTGTTAGCGATCTGGAAATCTTCCCTTGACCTGGCGGTAAAGCCATGTCTTAGCGATTCATAAAAAAGGACGGCAGAACTGTCCTTCTAATTATTGCATGCTCGCCATACTCGATATACATGCAAATATTTTTGCCAGAATACTTCTTGCAGAACTAACTGCGTGGATTGATGCAAATAATATTCTATGCCTTTACCAAACTGGTTTCCGTGCCAAATCCAAAACTAGCCACACTATTTTAACCTTAGTGTCAGCAGTAGAATACTCAAAACTGCGGCGTGAGACAGTGTTTTATTGCGCCTTTATTGTCTTTACCGCAGCTTTTGACTCAGTAAGCGACTATCAGCGAAATTAGTTATGTGGAATATTCCTGCTGGCCATCTCAGGATGCTGATGCTTCTTCACAAAGACACCACTGTGAAGTTACAGTTGGATGGAAGAGGTAAACTCTCCACCTCTATGTGTTCTAATAGAGGTGTTAAACAGGGATGCATCCTTGCAGCAACACTTTTTAACCTGTACTTAGCCGATCTGAATAAGGCCTTCGAAAATTTTAGTCACTGTGCAGTTCATCAGCTAGTTTAGGTCCATGCACAAACATAACTCACCCAAAGACTTCTTAACAATAACTAAAGATGACGTCCATTCTACCCCTAATAATACCCAAATGTAACACATTCTGTGTTTCCTTCTTTCGTTTTCTCTCAAAGCTAACAGCACCACCGTCAATTTTGCCTTAACAGAAGTACATCACTTTTTGAGAATGATCTGGTGTTGCATCCCTTTTACTTTCCCAACACCTTTTCTGAATACCTCCTTATATATGTCTCCCATGGATGTACTAATCTGTATTACTTGCTCTACTCTATTGGGGTTTAACCTCACCATTAATTTCTTCTGATCATGCCAACCCAGTAGTGTCATTCCCTTCATGGTAATGTAAATGTTCCTTGTGCCTTTCTGCCCTTGAGCACACATTCAGCTTCAAAATAGCCTAATAAATCAATCTTGTCTTGATTGTAACCTCCTTGGTTTATATCAGGCATCAATAAATTGTGCACATCACCTTCCATCTCTCTCTCAAATATAACTCTTGACATCAATGATATCTTGGAACCCGAGTCTGCCATCATTAAGATATTTTTACCATTCACACTCACATCTGCATACGGATGCTCACACTCATCACTGTTCATCTCTTGAACAACATTTACTGTAATGTTTTCTACATTACAGATTTCTTCATCATCAGATACCTCATGGTAATCCTCATCATTAACCACCAAAACCCTCCTAAAATTGTTCTGATCATTTTTACAACAATTTCCAAAGTGACCACTCCTCTAGCACTTTGCACACATAGTTTTCATTCCTGGACATGTCATAGACGCAGCAAAATGTGTGTTACTTGCACACCTAAAACATAACCTCTTATCCTTCTTTCCTCCTTTCCCTTTTTTGACCCTAGTATCCACCCTTTCCTTCACAAAGGGTTTTTATTTCCCTCTTCTTTTCTGTTTAGTGTCAGTTATGTTCAACACTTCAGATTTGTTTTCATTATGATCCTTTTCCGCAATTTATGCCAAGCAGGCCAGTGAATGTTCAAATCTCTTTGCGATGTCTAGTACCTCCTCCAGTGATGGCTTATCACTGCACGAGGTAGTAGAGGAAATGCGAGATCTGCCCGGTAATTTGTATTGCCTTTGTGCAATGCGATCCTTGGCTTTGAACATGCGCTTGATTAATCTCTCTCTTGTTGAGGTGACACATGGGTGTGAATCCTTTCCTTGCTGGGGTACGGCGGATCGGATAATAATCTCCCTAATCAAATGCATGCGCTTGGCGTACTTCATCGCTGCGGTGCATTTCCATGACCGTGCAACAGCTGTTTCCTCGGTCAGGTAATCTCTGCCACTTGAGTGTTTACATTTGATATTACCTGACCACACTAATAAGGGCTTAGAAACAATGATCTCTGCATTAGGGGTGTATGTCGCCCAAAACATCCTTACTGTGAACATCTCCAAGAGCAAAGTAATGATTTTTCCACCAAACAAAAGCTTAAAATGTTGTCCCACGTGTCATTTGGAATTCTTGAAACTAACCAGTTACAAATATCTTGGTCTAATTATTGATCATTATTTAAAGTGGCATCTGCATTGGCAAGAAATAAAAGTTAAATGTACGGTTATGGTTAATATCTTAAGCACATTCATATGCAGAAATGGGGGTAAGTCCGCCCAGACCATACTACTGCTCTATTCTGCCAAAATAGTACCAGTTCTGTCGTGCGGATTTGAAATCTGGGGTCATACATATGGATGTGAACTGATTCGCTTTGAAGCAAATCTTTTACAGAAATTATTCTGTATGCCTTCAGCTGTCTCTATTGAGTTTTTATATCTAGAATTTGTGCTAATTGGGATTGTCTCAACATTTGTCCAAAGATCCTTTATGAGCTGCATTAACCATTAGACAATGGTACGAATATAGTTAACTACATCAGGTCATTTCTTAAACTGGAGAACTTCAGGAATATTGGTACTATTGGCAACATAGTTGAGCTTTTTGATAAATGACAGTCTGATATAGATATCTTTACAAAGGTAGCGGGCGCCCCTCTCTCGCAAGAACAGACATGATAACCTGTTCAGTGGTTATTAACCACTTGAGAGTTCGCAGCCACTGCTTTTACTCACTGTGCCTTTCACAGATTAGAGAGGCATCAGCTTCACCTCACTGATGATCCCCAACAAGGGTGAAACACGTGTATGGGGTTGCTGGTGGTACTCTCGTTCAGGTTGGAATTGCCATTGCATTTCGGTGCTGGACTGCCCCCGGGCAGGACAAAGACTGATATGCAAATGGATATTTCCCATCTGTGAAAGGCACAGTGAGTAAAAGCAGTGGCTGCGAACTCTCAAGTGGTTAATAACCACTGAACAGGTTATCAGGCCTTGTTCTGTCGAGAGAGGGGCGCCCGCTACCTTTGCAAACTGATATAGATATCCTCCAGAGAACTACCTCAGTGTTTGCTATCAAACTCAAGCTAAAAGAAAGGCTGTGCAAATGTATGCATGAGAATCGAATTGTCCGCCTGGCCTTGAATAGCAATAGCGGTCCATTTATCAGATATATAATGGAATGGACTTATAGACGATCATACATTGTAGCATACCCTGATAGCAGAATGCTACGTCAATACCTCCTGCTAAAATTCAAAATCTGTGAGACACTGAAGATTAAAGGGAGCAAAATGGGTATTATTTGGGATAATCGCAAATGTCATCTATGTGATATGTAACTGGACGCTTGCAACATATTTGGTGCTATGTGAAGGGCTGTATCCACCTAGAACAAAGTATATGAAGATGTTCAATAACCAAATTGACTGCACTGATCTACTGCCACTATGGTCACTTTTCATGGAGGGCAACAATATCATTCTTTTATATTTCCTGGTCAAGTTTTATTGGATTTACAGAAATGTTACGGATTTTATGATTTTATGGTCATGAGTTTAGAACTGCATGTTATCATTAATTTTAACCTACCCTTAATGAATTTTACAGTTGACGGTTTATAAAATGACAGAGGAATGTACACGCTAATTGTTTTATGTTTTGTTTTACGTATTAATTGTGTGTAATGATTTCTAATTATGCTTTTATACCTAGTACCCTTTGTGTATTTTATGATGTTCAATGTTATATATACAAGGCTTAATAGCTATATGTATATTAACGAAAAATAAATAAAATAAAACAAATCCACTTATTTTATATGGATTGAAGTGGGACATAGTGTCTCAGCTTGCTCAGGAATTTAATTGAGATACAACGTAAGAATAGATCATTGAACAATCCACTGAAAAATATCATATAATCTCTCATGTGTCATGTGAAGGAAGAGTTTAGGAGTAAGGAACACACCAAGCAAAAAACTTAAGAATCTGCTCCTGTAATTCTAGAGGTAATTTCTGGAAAGATGCCATTAGAGACAGCTCAAATTCAAATAAGGAATGACACACCACATAATCAGAGTGGTGTGGCCATGCAAGGGATGGCAGAAACACCCTAAACACCTCAAACACCTCTCTTTCAATCCATATATTCCAGTGACAGAAGTTCATACATTAGTCCTAGGTTTCTGGTATGTCACCAAAGGTGGGATTTTGCTGGGGTGAAATTATACCCAGAATCAGATGTATAACAAACCATACCAAGCCTTGGGGCCCCAGAGTAAATGTTACCCTTCAACAATGGTATATGGCACCCAGGCAGGACCAAGGTGTGTAGATAGGTTCATTGAAAATGGGAGCCAACAGAGGGAACAAGTTAATCCAAGTGAGAGACAGAATGTGAACCATGCACCTCGTCATTATGCTCAGTCCTTGCCCAGAGCATTGCCAGACGTTAAGATTCATTCTAAACCTTCCAGCCATCACCTCTTTTGTTTTGCTATTGTCACCCCGAGTGGGACGGGTATGCCCAGACGTGGGTCCCGTGCCTGCTGGGCCTAGAGACCCAAGCTACTCCTCACTGATGACGCCCAACAAGGCTGAAACATGTCTGGGGATGCTTGTGGTCTAGTGCAGAAGGGATGTGACCTAGCAGTTCGGGCTGGACCACCCCTTTGGGGGTGGGGCCAAGCCTGATTTGCATATGGTCTTTCCCCTTCTGTAATGGCTTGGCAGGTGAAGAACGATGTTCTGGAGGGTTGCCCAGAGCAATGCCAGAGGTTAAGATGAATTCTAAACCTTCCAGCCATCACCTCTTTTGTTTTGCTATTGTCACCCGAGTGGGACGGGTATGCCCAGACGTGGGTCCCATGCCTGCTGGGTCTAGAGACCCAAGCTACTCCTCACTGATGACAACCAACAAGGCTGAAACATGTTTGGGGATGCTTGTGGTCTCGTGCAGAAGGGATGTGACCTAGCAGTTCGGGCTGGACCACCCCTTTGGGGGTGGGGCCAAGCCTGATTTGCATATGGTCTTTCCCCTTATGTAAGCGCTTGGCAGGTGAAGAACGATGGTCTGGAGGGTTGCCCAGAGCAATGCCAGAGGTTAAGATTAATTCTAAACCTTCCTGCCATCACCACTTTTGTTTTGCTATTGTCAACCCGAGTGGGACGGGTATGCCCAGGCGTGGGTCCCGTGCCTGCTGGGCATAGAGACCCAAGCTACTCCTCACTGATGACACCCAACAAGGCTGAAACATGTCTGGGGATGCTTGTGGTCTCGTGCAGAAGGGATGTGACCTAGCAGTTCGGGCTGGACCACCCCTTTGGGGGTGGGGCCAAGCCTGATTTGCATATGGTCTTTCCTCTTCTGTAATGGCTTGGCAAGTGAAGAACGATGGTCTGGATGGTTGCCCAGAGCAATGCCAGAGGTTAAGATTCATTCTAAACCTTCCAGCCATCACCTCTTTTGTTTTGCTATTGTCACCCCAAGTGGGACGGGTATGCCCAGACGTGGGTCCCGTGCCTGCTGGGCCTAGAGACCCAAGCTGCTCCTCACTGATGACGCCCAACAAGGCTGAAACATGTCTGGGGATGCTTGTGGTCTCGTGCAGAAGGGATGTGACCTAGCAGTTCGGGCTGGACCACCCCTTTGGGGGTGGGGCCAAGCCTGATTTGCATATGGTCTTTCCCCTTCTGTAATGGCTTGGCAGGTGAAGAACGATGGTCTGGAGGGTTGCCCAGAGCAATGCCAGAGGTTAAGATTCATTCTAAACCTTCCAGCTATCACCTCTTTTGTTTTGCTATTGTCACCCCGAGTGGGACGGGTATGCCCAGACGTGGGTCCTGTGCCAGCGGGGCCTAGAGACCCAAGCTACTCCTCACTGATGACACCCAACAAGGCTGAAACATGTCTGGGGATGCTTGTGGTCTCGTGCAGAAGGGATGTGACCTAGCAGTTCGGGCTGGACCACCCCTTTGGGGGTGGGGCCAAGCCTGATTTGCATATGGTCTTTACCCTTCTGTAATGGCTTGGCAGGTGAAGAACGATGGTCTGGAGGGTTGCCCAGAGCAATGCCAGAGGTTAAGATTAATTCTAAACCTTCCTGCCATCACCTCTTTTGTTTTGCTATTGTCACCCCGAGTGGGACGGGTATGCCCAGGCGTGGGTCCCGTGCCTGCTGGGCATAGAGACCCAAGCTACTCCTCACTGATGACACCCAACAAGGCTGAAACATGTCTGGGGATGCTTGTGGTCTCGTGCAGAAGGGATGTGACCTAGCAGTTCGGGCTGGACCACCCCTTTGGGGGTGGGGCCAAGCCTGATTTGCATATGGTCTTTCCCCTTCTGTAATGGCTTGGCAGGTGAAGAACGATGGTCTGGATGGTTGCCCAGAGTAATGCCAGAGGTTAAGATTCATTCTAAACCTTCCAGCCATCACCTCTTTTGTTTTGCTATTGTCACCCCGAGTGGGACGGGTATGCCCAGACGTGGGTCCCGTGCCTGCTGGGCCTAGAGACCCAAGCTGCTCCTCACTGATGACGCCCAACAAGGCTGAAACATGTCTGGGGATGCTTGTGGTCTCGTGCAGAAGGGATGTGACCTAGCAGTTCGGGCTGGACCTCCCCTTTGGGGGTGGGGCTAAGCCTGGTTTGCATATGGTCTTTCCCCTTCTGTAATGGCTTGGCAGGTGAAGAGGGATGGTCTGGAGGGTTGCCCAGAGCAATGCCAGAGGTTAAGAATCATTCTAAACCTTCCAGCCATCACCTCTTCTGTTTTGCTATTGTCACCCCGAGTGGGATGGGTATGCCCAGACGTGGGTTCTGTGCCTGCTGGGCCTAGAGACCCAAGCTACTCCTCACTGATGACACCCAACAAGGCTGAAACATGTCTGGCGATGGTTGTGGTCTCGTGCAGAAGGGATGTGACCTAGCAGTTCGGGCTGGACCACCCCTTTGGGGGTAGGGCCAAGCCTGATTTGCATATGGTCATTCCCCTTCTAGAATGGCTTGGCAGGTGAAGAACGATGGTCTGGAGGGTTGTCCAGAGCAATGCCAGAGGTTAAGATTCATTCTAAACCTTCCAGCCATCACCTCTTTTGTTTTGCTATTGTCACCCCGAGTGGGACGGGTATGCCCAGACGTGGGTCCTGTGCCAGCGGGGCCTAGAGACCCAAGCTACTCCTCACTGATGACACCGAACAAGGCTGAAACATGTCTGGGGATGCTTGTGGTCTCGTGCAGAAGGGATGTGACCTAGCAGTTCGGGCTGGACCACCCCTTTGGGGGTGGGGCCAAGTCTGATTTGCATATGGTCTTTCCCCTTCTGTAATGGCTTGGCAGGTGAAGAACGATGGTCTGGAGGGTTGCCCAGAGCAATGCCAGAGGTTAAGATTAATTCTAAACCTTCCTGCCATCACCTCTTTTGTTTTGCTATTGTCACCCCGAGTGGGACGGGTATGCCAAGGCGTGGGTCCCGTGCCTGCTGGGCATAGAGACCCAAGCTACTCCTCACTGATGACACCCAACAAGGCTGAAACATGTCTGGGGATGCTTGTGGTCTCGTGCAGAAGGGATGTGACCTAGCAGTTCGGGCTGGACCACCCCTTTTGCGGGTGGGGCCAAGCCTGATTTGCATATGGTCTTTCCCCTTCTGTAATGGCTTGGCAGGTGAAGAACGATGGTCTGGATGGTTGCCCAGAACAATGCCAGAGGTTAAGATTCATTCTAAACCTTCCAGCCATCACCTCTTTTGTTTTGCTATTGTCACCCCGAGGGGGACGGGTATGCCCAGACGTGGGTCCCGTGCCTGCTGGGCCTAGAGACCCAAGCTGCTCCTCACTGATGACGCCCAACAAGGCTGAAACATGTCTGGGGATGCTTGTGGTCTCGTGCAGAAGGGATGTGACCTAGCAGTTTGGGCTGGACTTCCCCTTTGGGGGTGGGGCTAAGCCTGATTTGCATATGGTCTTTCCCCTTCTGTAATGGCTTGGCAGGTGAAGAGCGATGGTCTGGAGGGTTGCCCAGAGCAATGCCAGAGGTTAAGAATCATTCTAAACCTTCCAGCCATCAGCTCTTCTGTTTTGCTATTGTCACCCCGAGTGGGATGGGTATGCCCAGACGTGGGTTCCGTGCCTGCTGGGCCTAGAGACCCAAGCTACTCCTCACTGATGACACCCAACAAGGCTGAAACATGTCTGACGATGCTTGTGGTCTCGTGCAGAAGGGATGTGACCTAGCAGTTCGGGCTGGACCACCCCTTTGGGGGTAGGGCCAAGCCTGATTTGCATATGGTCTTTCCCCTTCTAGAATGGCTTGGCAGGTGAAGAACGATGGTCTGGAGGGTTGCCCAGAACAATGGCAGAGGTTAAGATTCATTCTAAACCTTCCAGCCATCACCTCTTTTGTTTTGCTATTGTCACCCCGAGTGGGACGGGTATGCCCAGACGTGGGTCCTGTGCCAGCTGGGCCTAGAGACCCACTCTACTCCTCACTGATGACACCCAACAAGGCTGAAACATGTCTGGGGATGCTTGTGGTCTCGTGCAGAAGGGATGTGACCTAGCAGTTCGGGCTGGACCACCCTTTTGGGGGTGGGGCCAAGCCTGCTTTGCATATGGTCTTTCCCCTTCTGTAATGGCTTGGCAGGTGAAGAACGATGGTCTGGAGGGTTGCCCAGAGCAATGCCAGAGGTTAAGATTAATTCTAAACCTTCCTGCCATCACCTCTTTTGTTTTGCTATTGTCACCCCGAGTGGGACGGGTATGCCCAGGCGTGGGTCCAGTGCCTGCTGGGCATAGAGACCCAAGCTACTCCTCACTGATGACACCCAACAAGGCTGAAACATGTCTGGGGATGCTTGTGGTCTCGTGCAGAAGGGATGTGACCTAGCAGTTCGGGCTGGACCACCCCTTTGGGGGTGGGGCCAAGCCTGATTTGCATATGGTCTTTCCCCTTCTGTAATGGCTTGGCAGGTGAAGAACGATGGTCTGGATGGTTGCCCAGAGTAATGCCAGAGGTTAAGATTCATTCTAAACCTTCCAGCCATCACCTCTTTTGTTTTGCTATTGTCACCCCGAGTGGGACGGGTATGCCCAGACGTGGGTCCCGTGCCTGCTGGGCCTAGAGACCCAAGCTGCTCCTCACTGATGACGCCCAACAAGGCTGAAACATGTCTGGGGATGCTTGTGGTCTCGTGCAGAAGGGATGTGACCTAGCAGTTCGGGCTGGACCTCCCCTTTGGGGGTGGGGCTAAGTCTGGTTTGCATATGGTCTTTCCCCTTCTGTAATGGCTTGGCAGGTGAAGAGGGATGGTCTGGAGGGTTGCCCAGAGCAATGCCAGAGGTTAAGAATCATTCTAAACCTTCCAGCCATCACCTCTTCTGTTTTGCTATTGTCACCCCGAGTGGGATGGGTATGCCCAGACGTGGGTTCTGTGCCTGCTGGGCCTAGAGACCCAAGCTACTCCTCACTGATGACACCCAACAAGGCTGAAACATGTCTGGCGATGGTTGTGGTCTCGTGCAGAAGGGATGTGACCTAGCAGTTCGGGCTGGACCACCCCTTTGGGGGTAGGGCCAAGCCTGATTTGCATATGGTCATTCCCCTTCTAGAATGGCTTGGCAGGTGAAGAACGATGGTCTGGAGGGTTGTCCAGAGCAATGCCAGAGGTTAAGATTCATTCTAAACCTTCCAGCCATCACCTCTTTTGTTTTGCTATTGTCACCCCGAGTGGGACGGGTATGCCCAGACGTGGGTCCTGTGCCAGCGGGGCCTAGAGACCCAAGCTACTCCTCACTGATGACACCGAACAAGGCTGAAACATGTCTGGGGATGCTTGTGGTCTCGTGCAGAAGGGATGTGACCTAGCAGTTCGGGCTGGACCACCCCTTTGGGGGTGGGGCCAAGTCTGATTTGCATATGGTCTTTCCCCTTCTGTAATGGCTTGGCAGGTGAAGAACGATGGTCTGGAGGGTTGCCCAGAGCAATGCCAGAGGTTAAGATTAATTCTAAACCTTCCTGCCATCACCTCTTTTGTTTTGCTATTGTCACCCCGAGTGGGACGGGTATGCCCAGGCGTGGGTCCCGTGCCTGCTGGGCATAGAGACCCAAGCTACTCCTCACTGATGACACCCAACAAGGCTGAAACATGTCTGGGGATGCTTGTGGTCTCGTGCAGCAGGGATGTGACCTAGCAGTTCGGGCTGGACCACCCCTTTTGCGGGTGGGGCCAAGCCTGATTTGCATATGGTCTTTCCCCTTCTGTAATGGCTTGGCAGGTGAAGAACGATGGTCTGGATGGTTGCCCAGAACAATGCCAGAGGTTAAGATTCATTCTAAACCTTCCAGCCATCACCTCTTTTGTTTTGCTATTGTCACCCCGAGGGGGACGGGTATGCCCAGACGTGGGTCCCGTGCCTGCTGGGCCTAGAGACCCAAGCTGCTCCTCACTGATGACGCCCAACAAGGCTGAAACATGTCTGGGGATGCTTGTGGTCTCGTGCAGAAGGGATGTGACCTAGCAGTTTGGGCTGGACTTCCCCTTTGGGGGTGGGGCTAAGCCTGATTTGCATATGGTCTTTCCCCTTCTGTAATGGCTTGGCAGGTGAAGAGCGATGGTCTGGAGGGTTGCCCAGAGCAATGCCAGAGGTTAAGAATCATTCTAAACCTTCCAGCCATCAGCTCTTCTGTTTTGCTATTGTCACCCCGAGTGGGATGGGTATGCCCAGACGTGGGTTCCGTGCCTGCTGGGCCTAGAGACCCAAGCTACTCCTCACTGATGACACCCAACAAGGCTGAAACATGTCTGGCGATGCTTGTGGTCTCGTGCAGAAGGGATGTGACCTAGCAGTTCGGGCTGGACCACCCCTTTGGGGGTAGGGCCAAGCCTGATTTGCATATGGTCTTTCCCCTTCTAGAATGGCTTGGCAGGTGAAGAACGATGGTCTGGAGGGTTGCCCAGAACAATGCCAGAGGTTAAGATTCATTCTAAACCTTCCAGCCATCACCTCTTTTGTTTTGCTATTGTCACCCCGAGTGGGACGGGTATGCCCAGACGTGGGTCCTGTGCCAGCTGGGCCTAGAGACCCAAGCTACTCCTCACTGATGACACCCAACAAGGCTGAAACATGTCTGGGGATGCTTGTGGTCTCGTGCAGAAGGGATGTGACCTAGCAGTTCGGGCTGGACCACCCTTTTGGGGGTGGGGCCAAGCCTGCTTTGCATATGGTCTTTCCCCTTCTGTAATGGCTTGGCAGGTGAAGAACGATGGTCTGGAGGGTTGCCCAGAGCAATGCCAGAGGTTAATATTCATTCTAAACCTTCCAGCCATCACCTCTTTTGTTTTGCTATTGTCACCCCGAGTGGGACGGGTATGCCCAGACGTGGGTCCCGTGCCTGCTTGGCCTAGAGACCCAAGCTACTCCTCACTGATGACGCCCAACAAGGCTGAAACATGTCTGGGGATGCTTGTGGTCTCGTGCAGAAGGGATGCGACCTAGCAGTTCGGGCTGGACCACCCCTTTGGGGGTGGGGTCAAGCCTGATTTGCATATGGTCTTTCCCCTTCTGTATTGGCTTGGCAGATGAAGAACGATGGTCTGGAGGGTTGCCCAGAGCAATGCCAGAGGTTAAGATTCATTCTAAACCTTCCAGCCATCACCTCTTTTGTTTTGCTATTGTCACCCCGAGTGGGACGGGTATGCCCAGACGTGGGTCCTGTGCCTGCTGGGCCTAGAGACATAAGCTATTCCTCACTGATGACACCCAACAAGGCTGAAACATGTCTGGGGATGCTTGTGGTCTCGTGCAGAAGGGATGTGACCTAGCAGTTCGGGCTGGACCACCCCTTTGGGGGTGGGGCCAAGCCTGATTTGCATATGGTCTTTCCCCTTCTGTAATTGCTTGGCAGGTGAAGAACGATGGTCTGGAGGGTTGCCCAGAGCAATGCCAGAGGTTAAGATTCATTCTAAACCTTTCAGCCATCACCTCTTTCGTTTTGCTATTGTCACCCCGAGTGGGACGGGTATGCTCAGACGTGGGTCCGGTGCCTGCTGGGACTAGAGACCCAAGCTACTCCTCACTGATGACACCCAACAAGGCTGAAACATGTCTGGGGATGCTTGTGGTCTCGTGCAGAAGGGATGTGACCTAGCAGTTCGGGCTGGACCACCCCTTTGGGGGTGGGGCCAAGCCTGATTTGCATATGGTCTTTCCCCTTCTGTAATGGCTTGGCAGGTGAAGAACGATGGTCTGGAGGGTTGCCCAGAGCAATGCCAGAGGTTAAGATTCATTCTAAACCTTTCAGCCATCACCTCTTTCGTTTTGCTATTGTCACCCCGAGTGGGACGGGTATGCCCAGACGTGGGTCCCGTGCCTGCTGGGCCTAGAGACCCAAGCTACTCCTCACTGATGACACCCAACAAGGCTGAAACATGTCTGGGGATGCTTGTGGTCTCGTTCAGAAGGGATGTGACCTAGCAGTTCGGGCTGGACCACCTCTTTGGGGGTGGGGCCAAGCCTGATTTGCATTTGGTCTTTCCCCTTCTGTAATGGCTTGGAAGGTGAAGAACGATGGTTTGGAGGGTTGCCCAGAGCAATGCCAGAGGTTAAGATTCATTCTAAACCTTCCAGCCATCACCTCTTTTGTTTTGCTATTGTCACCCCGAGTGGGACGGATACGCCCAGACGTGGGTCCTGTGCCTGCTGGGCCTAGAGACCCAAGCTACTCCTCACTGATGATGCCCAACAAGGCTGAAACATGTCTGGGGATGCTTGTGGTCTCGTGCAGAAGGGATGTGACCTAGCAGTTCGGGCTGGACCACCCCTTTGGGGGTGGGGCCAAGCCTGATTTGCATATGGTCTTTCCCCTTCTGTAATGTCTTGGCAGGTGAAGAACGATGGTCTGGAGGGTTGCCCAGAGCATTGATAGAGGTTAAGATTCATTCTAAACCTTCCATCCATCACCTTTTTTGTTTTGCTATTGTCACCCCGAGTGGGACGGGTATGCCCAGACGTGGGTCCCGTGCCTGCTGGGCCTAGAGACCCAAGCTGCTCCTCACTGATGACGCCCAACAAGGCTGAAACATGTCTGGGGATGCTTGTGGTCTTGTGCAGAAGGGATGTGACCTAGCAGTTCGGGCTGGACCACCCCTTTGGGGGTGGGGCCAAGCCTGATTTGCATATGGTCTTTCCCCTTCTGTAATGGCTTGGCAGGTGAAGAACGATGGTCTGGAGGGTTGCCCAGAGCAATGCCAGAGGTTACGATTCATTCTAAACCTTCCAGCCATCACCTCTTTTGTTTTGCTATTGTCACCCCGAGTGGGACGGGTATGCCCAGACGTGGGTCCCGTGCCTGATGGGCCTAGAGACCCAAGCTACTCCTCACTGATGATGCCCAACAAGGTTGAAACATGTCTGGGGATGCTTGTGGTCTCGTGCAGAAGGGATGTGACCTAGCAGTTCGGGCTGGACCACCCCTTTGGGGGTGGGGCCAAGCCTGATTTGCATATGGTCTTTCCCCTTCTGTAATGGCTTGGCAGGTGAAGAACGATGGTCTGGAGGGTTGCCCAGAGCAATGCCAGAGGTTAAGATTAATTCTAAACCTTCCAGCCATCACCTCTTTTGTTTTGCTATTGTCACCCCGAGTGGGACGGGTATGCCCAGACGTGGGTCCTGTGCCTGCTGGGCCTAGAGACCCAAGCTACTCCTCACTGATGACGCCCAACATGGCTGAAACATGTCTGGGGATGCTTGTGGTCTCATGCAGAAGGGATGTGACCTAGCTGTTTGGGCTGGACCAACCCTTTGGGGGTGGGGCCAAGCCTGATTTGCACACGGTCTTTCCCCTTCTGTAATGGCTTGGCAGGTGAAGAAAAATGGTCTGGAGGGTTGCCCATAGAAATGCCAGAGGTTAAGATTCATTCTAAACCTTCCAGCCATCACCTCTTTTGTTTTGCTACTTCCCACAGATTGACTATGGTCGGAGGATAGTCACCCCATGCACTCTACCTTCTGTATCATGGGAATTCTGGGAAAACACAAATATGAGGCAGTCTCCCGAAAGGAACCAGAATAGTCCTGATCAGGGTGAATTCAACCAGTACAGGCCTAAAGCACAGAGCGATGAGTTCAGGGATATGGACAGGTTCCAGTGTTTATGAAGCACAGGTGAACATGTTGTCTGAGCTGATAGGGAAACAGTGTGCAGTACAGAAACAGCAACTGAATGAAAGTGCAGAATGTCACAAGAGGGACATTGCAAAGGGTGATAATAAATGACTAATTTGCCAGGCTTCCCACAGTAAAAGTGAAAATGACAATGATTTACCATTGAAGGAACAAACCAAAGTGCATAACAATTTAAAACCAAGATAACCACTAAATGGCAATGATATAGGAAACAAAAACATAAACCTAAACCTAAAGTTTAATCTAGAGTTGAACCAAACCATTCATTTGTGTGAAAAGGAGAAAGAACACAATATAAATACACAAGAAGTACCTAAGGAACAAAGAATCAAAGGGCAGTTTAAAAAGGACTTGAGATGTAAAATAAATGAAATGATAGGTCATGCTATAAAAACAAATGAAGAGGTTGCATTGCCTGACTGTTCTAATAGTGATCTTGTCCCTGCAGAAAATAAAACTTTGCAAAGAACATTCCCTGAAGAATATTTCAAGCCACAGATGTTTCATGAGGCAGAAATAACAGGTACAGTACACAAAACAGTAAGTGTCACACATCAGAAACTGATATTTTGATACATGTTTCTTGGGAAAATACAGAAGAACTGGTTTACAGAGTGAGGTAAGTGTAAGAGATCCAGACAATGGGGATAAGGCAGAAGATAAATGGAAGATGAACACTGGTAATCTCAGGATAGAAGGGCAGTCAGTGGCAACACTCCAAATGAATTCTCAAGACAAAAAAAAATAAACACATTTGTTGAGTTTGTCACGGGTAGTACAGCTCAGTGGCAACACGCTCATCTTGGAAGCAAGACGACACAGAGCATCACAGGTTCGAATCTGGGGTCCACTCTTAGAAACATCTTCAGTATTAAGTGTGTTATAAACAACCAATTATACATTATTGTACAAAGAGGGATAGGCAAAACAGGGGGTACAATGTCATTTCAAATGCTCCTTTGCCTAGCAAGAAACCAGGCACGCTTATGGAAGATATGCCCTGAAACCCACAACAATTCAAATGTCTTGTGTACATTTGAAGAATGTGAGTATAGGTATTATGCCCCTATTACTGAGAGGTGTAATACATTTGCAATGATTGACACAGGTGTATAGGCAACGATAATGTCAAATATATCAATGCAAATCATAAACAATGGGAGATCCCCACAAGTAATTCTGATGTTGAGGCAGAGTGAAGGCCCTGTATATAATTTCAATGGAGAAGAAATACCAATGGAGGGTGTCACTGAAGTTGACATCAAGATAAGGAGGCATAGTATGAGACAGGAAGTGGTGGGCACATCCATTGACAGGAAGCAATTGCCTTAAGAGACTGTTGCCCCTCATTAATGGGGTAAATGGGGTGCTGTGGTCTTTGGCCAAAAAAAACCTGAAACCTAAAAAGGGAGTGAGCCAGAGTAACAGTACAAAAGAATCCCACACCATTGATAGATCAGAAAGTGCAATGAAGTATATCTTCAGAACGGCTGTGTGCCTAGTGTCACTGTCATTCTCATGTGCAAGAATAAAATGAAAGGAGAAAACTAAATTCAATCTTTAGAGATTTATTTGGACCTCAGAAAAAAATGGCAGTCACAGATAGATGAAAACACATTGGGATTCTACCTAAGTGAGGAAGACTGTAAACCAAATATTGCTGCAGAATTAGATCAAATCAAATATATCTCAACAATTGCAGAGATACACATGAAAAGAGGGCAGTCCTGGATTCAGTGCATGTGAATGGGCATCCAGAAATGATTGAAGCAGTCTTGGCCCAAGAGCAGAAAAAGTGTCATTAGGAAAACGTGTTTAAATAGATGCTTGGTAGAGAATAAATACCTAGTTTTAAAATAATATAATAAAGAAATCTGTGATTTGGATGGCCCTGAATTGGGGCACAAAAATTGTGGGAAGATGCATATTGAAACTCACAATTGGTTCCAAATGCATTCATCACAATGTTTGGATTGTAAGTGGAACCAACAATAAATTATATTTGGGAAATGGCATCATGCTCAGAATGTGTATGGTTGTAGATTTCCTGAATCAAAAGGTTTGGTCCAGGCTGGGTTAGAGAAACACCTGAAGTTGAGAACAAAAGACTTGCTCATCATTGTGCCCAAATGATGCCATATTACACCAGGCAAGTTGCTATAACATTGAAGTACAGAAAGGGGCAATAGCTACAAGGGCATGACGCATTTGTGTGTCTCAATGAATCCATGAGACATCAAGGGTTAGAATGTGAGTATAAACCATTAGTAGAGAATGGGGATTGCCCCATTCGAATACTGGCGAATAACAAAGGGTGCCAAGCCATTCATTTGGAAGACAATACTGACATAGGGATGGCACTGCTGATCTAGATAATCCAATTATTGGAAACATCCCAGAAAGCTATGTCACTTCACAGGGTCATTACCCTTACGAATCAAAATATGTGATTTGCTGTCATCAAGACAATTGCATCCTATTTTAAGTGGGTGAATCTGAAATAGAAGAACGGCAAAGTGAAATATGGCAGATTGAAATTGAAGCTAATTTGCCAAAATATCTGAGCGTGGTGGCGCCCCAAAGGGACACGGCCACACAACTAGAGGAAAGCACAGAAGTTCCTCCTTTAGAGGATTTCCCACAATTCGCTAAGATGGTTCAAGATACAGATGCTTGCACAGGTGAAGATGAAAGGGTGAAGATGAAAGGGATCAGTTAAGGAAGCTATTCATGGAGTTCAAGGAGGTATTTGCCAAAGACTCCTATGATTGCTGACTTACTGATTTACATGTTGCTATACTGCAGAAGGTTATGGTAAGGAGCCAGTATTTGTGCAACAATATAGGCTATCCTTGGTCTGTCTGGAGTCCCTAGAAGAAATAATTAAACATTTAGAATCCAGAGGAATCATCAGGCCTACCACAATTCTTCAAATACTCCAATACTAGGTGTGCTAAAGCCCAGTGGTCAATGCCGCATGTGTGCAGACTTGAGAGAATTACACAAGAGTATACCCATGTCAAGGTGGCCATTTCCATTTATTGATCAGGGTCACAGATTCAAGGGTCAAACATATTTACCACTTTGGATCTTACAGCAGGGTACTGGTGTGTGCCATAATATGAAGATAAACACAATCCTTTTGTCTTCTAGTTTAATCGATTGCAGTATGCATGGAATTGTACTCCCTTTGTGTATATCAATAGTGGGAGTGAGGTTGGCATATTCCTGAGCAAAGCACTCCCAGGTGCAGCTGGGAGGGGAACTGTGATTTATGTGGATGATGTGTTAATCAAGAATGGATACTTAAAATGTCACTTCAGTTAAATTGGGCATGTGCTCAGTCAGTTACAAAAGGCTGGGGTGAAGTTATCATTACAGAAATCCCAGTGGTGTAGAATGAGGATAAACTTCTTGGGACATGAAGTAACAGAGCCTGGGTTAAACCCACAAAAGAAAAAGGTTGAAGCTATTCAGAAATTAAAAGATCCCACCAATCTGAAGTGTCTGAAGAGTTTGTTAGGAATGGCAAGTTACAACAGAAAATGTATTGACGATTATGCAGAAATTACACAGCCATTGACTAGATTACTGAAGCAAGGGGTACCTGTAAAACTCTATCACAACCTTAGAGGTAACCAACTCACCAGAGATTGAGAAACAGGATACAGAATGGTACTGATGCTTCAATGTTCTGTACTTCTTAACTTTAGTAGTAGCAAAGACATTCCTAATGATGTACCTCCCTAGCTGATATTTGAACCACAACTAGAGGCGTGAATCAATGGAAAGGGCATGTAACACACATTAAACAGGAATACACCAAGCTGGAAAACAAGGAGGAGCTATTTAGTCCATTGCTCTGTTTGAACCCAAACACAATCCCCTGAATCTACTAGACTAACCTGAGAGCAACACTCTAAACATCTAAGTAGCTTCAAAGAACCTTCTTTCTTCTCAATAAGAAGCATGAGGCAGTCCAATCATCCAAGGTGAAACGAGAATACAAAAAGAAACAGGCAATGAGGAAGGGAATTGTTAGTAAGGAGTTAGTACCCCCACCGCATGAGGGACTCACTAGTGTCGGGTTTGTGCACGTATGTCCTCTGGATAGTGTCCAATAATGTCTAGTGTATGTCTTTAAAGGACAGTAGAAAACTAAGCATACTCAATTGGTGATTCCTTAAATGTGTGGGTAAAGCAAATGAAAACAGGAATGCCTTGGTTCACCAGTTGCTCTGAATGTACACAAGTTCCAGAATATAGCATGAGCAGGAACACAGGATGCTAAGGTAATTATGAGTGTTTTGCCCTTATGGTTTGCAAAAAAGAATAACGTGTATACAATGATAATGATCTGGAAACGGTCCGTAGAACAAAACAGGAGGTAGCATGTAACAATGGGCAGAGACTGAAGCGATCCTCTAGACAGGCCGAGGTTGGATATCAGGATATTAGTTAGCCGTGGGTGAAGAAAAATCCATCTGAGGAAACAGTCCGTGTTCGAACCCCAGGGAAGCAACAGGTAGGGGGCGGAGACAGAAACAATCCTCTAGACAGTTCAAGGTTGGATACCATGATATTAGTTAGCCGTGGGTGGAGAAAAATCCATCTGAGGAAACAGGCCATGTTAGAATACCAGGGAAGCAAAAGGTAGTGGGCAGAGACAAACAGCATTTCCTGGGCAATCAGGAGTCAGAGAAAACAGACAGCCGTAACTCAGGATGGAACGGAGTCCACAAGTACACGGGATAAAGCGTAACTGGAATAGAGCACACACAGAGAGAGCTTACGGAGTAAACCCAATCAGAAGCACCGAACAGCTGTCTGACAAGGTTTAAATAACATCTAAGATGCAACCTATTACGTGAGAGTAGCAGCGTTTGGGAACGATGGATGGCATCTCTGGAATGCACTCAGTCTCCATGGGACCCATCCTGTGAGCCACCAACTTGTAAAGAACAGCCTGGCTGCTGCCCTGTTAGCAAAGTGCCTCTTTCCAGGATACAGAAAGGAAGACAACTTGGTTTGACACTACAAGGTGTTTTGTGGCTATCAGGTATAGGTGCAGGCATGACACTACCCTAGAAATGGGAAAATGAATAATGTGAGGGGTTGGCCAAGTTAAAAAGCTGTTTAATAAAAGACCATTGTTTAGCTTATCCAATAAAAAAATAGGATTTCTTCATAGAGATAGGATTCACAGATCAATGTGTGTCAGCGGTCCTGTATCAAAAACATAATGCATATCACAAGTAGACATTTTTTTTTGCGAATGTGAAATGGCACTTTTGACCACTGTCTGGGCATTACAATGTTTTGGCCTCATTTTTCAGGGGAGCGGGTGATTGTTGTAACAACTCATCAGCCTCTGCAATTTTTATAGAGCAAAAGAATAAGATCAGGGAATTAAGCTCAGTCAAGAAGCATATCATGGATATTGGCATTGCAGGAGTTCCCAGTGGAAGTGAGCTATCGGCAGAATAAAAGGAGCCCAGTTGCTCAGGGGCTGAAAGATTTTACATTATTGTGCAGCTATCTATGCCTCTGATGACACAGAGTTATAAACAAATGTAAGCAAACTATTACAATCTCCACACAAGGCAATCAATGAAGAAAAATGTATGGATCTTGGGTATTTAGAAGGATGTGCATACCATGAAGGGGGTGATTCTGAAAAAGAACTGATGACAGGAATAGGGAATTTGTGGGCCAAGTGTAATGGATCCCAAGAGTAAGCATGAAGTTAGGTTCTAAAAGCAGTGACGTTGCAGAGCTGGCCACCATCTACAAAGCAATAGCCACAGCAGTAGAGAATATATTCAAAGAGATAGTTTTGGTAACTGATTCTGATTATGCCAAAAATAGTTTTGTGGAATATTTACCAGGGTGAACATTGCGAGGAATGGTCACATCCAACAAGGAACCACCCAAACATAGTAAAATAAATCAGGGAAAAGATTAACTGGTTTCAGAGAAAGAAATCATCATTCAATGGAGAAAAATACAAGGGCACCTGAAAACATCAGGAGAAGACAAATAGGGGGATTACAAGGCAGATCAGATAGCAAAGATTGAGCACCTTCTTGGTGAAATCCAAGTAGATGCATTAACAAGCTCCGAATCTCCAGGAACAGTTGATCAGCAGTCTCAGTGGGGTTTTGATACTGCTGATCAGGTTTTGATGAAGGCACACAAGAAGATCCCATTTTAGGTCTACTATATAATCATTTAGTAGATGCAGAGCATAATCCTCTGACTGAGGAGGACTGCAAAGGCAGCGAAGAATTGAGGGTGTTGCTAAAGAACAGGAAGAGAATTTTGCTAAAGGATGGGCTAATGATTCAGGAGTCTGTGTCAGGCCAAATACTGTGGGTTGCACCTTTGTCATTTCCGGGATTTATGCTACATCATGCCCATGATGCCATAACTGCGTGTCACACAGGGTTCCAGAAAACATTGGACATCCTAAAAGAATATGCTTATTAGCCGCACATCTTCCAAGAAGTAGAGCTATATACTAGAGGATGTTTGGTGTGTGAACAATTCCAACCTGCTTCTCCAACAAATAGAGCGCCATTAATGAAAAGAGGTCTGACTGTTCCATGGTCAAAAGTACACATCGACTTCATTGGGCCTGTCCAAAGATCAGCACGGGGAAGCAGATATATGCTGCCGATCATTTGTTTAATGTGCAAGTGGTTGGAGTGCATTCCAGCGCCTGATTGCAGTGCGCAAACAGCAACCACATTGCTGGTGAATCTTATTTTCTCTAGGTTTGGTTTGCCTCAAAAAATAGAATCAGACTGTGCAAGTCCTTGTAATAGTGCAGTGATGCCAAAGATGTTGCATATTATGGGAGTGAAAAGGAAATTGCACATTTCATTTTGGCCTTCTTCTTCTGGAGGTGTGGAACGTTACAATAGATCAATCATTGATATTTTGCAAAGGTTTGTAGCGGAAGCAGGATCCAGCTGGGATTTGCAACTCCCTCTGGTCCTAATGGCTCTCAGGTCAACAATGTTAAAGTCCACAAACCTCAGTCAACACGAGATTATGATAGGTAGAAAAATGGTTTTTGCCACAACATTTATTATACCGGACCAATGAACAGGTTCTGGTAAATGCAGCCACAATTCATGAATATGTGGAAGAGCTGAGAAAGCATTTGCAGCATGAATTTGAATTTGCACAGCAGAATCTGGAACGTGTCGCTGACAGTGCAAAATCATACTATGATAGACATCTGTAAGAGAATACGAAGTAGGTGATCACATTTTCAAATTTGTTTTCACAAAAGGTAAACGCAAGAATGCAAAATGTCTAGCCTCCTGGTGCGTCTCATACAAAATTGTAGACAAGGTTTCACCTGTGGTCTACAGAATTATTGTAAAGGAAGGAAAGTTGGCTGTGAAACAATTTGTCCATGCCATTTCGCCTGAAACATGAAGAGAAAAAGCTAGAACATGCTGTGGAAACTAGAAGGGAATGAAAGGTGTAGTTGTATACTGAAATCAAAACATATTTACATTGAAGGTATTCATTGTAGCAGGTAAGAATGTGTCAATGGAATTATTAAGAAAAGGGGAGTAAAAAAAGGTGATGTATCAGGCAAGCAGGTGTGCGTGAGAGTATGGATGTGAGGTGTGAAAATAAATAAAATAAATAAAAAACATGTAAAATTATTTAGGCTTGTACTATTGTATTTTTAGGTTAATGATAGGTAGTATACATTTTGGCTTCCAAATAGGTGGAAGAAATGGGGGATGTGTTTGAATTATATGTTTGCATTTTATTTAATCCATACGTTTGCTTTCAGAGAGTTGCAGAAGGAGCTGTTTATATTTAGTTTAACACAGGCTTTTGTTTCCAGGATATAAATGAGAATTAGGTGTTTTGTAATGTATTCTGTCTATTTCTCTTCTGATTTAGATATGAATAGTTTCCTTCAACCAGTGCTCCTGGAGCTGGGTGTCAACAGAGGAGGCCCCTGGATGAGCGGGAGTCTCCTGGACCAAAGAAAGGGGGGGAGGGATGAGAATCCAATACGTGGGAAGAAAACCCTGCACACAGAGGATGAAAATTTGCTTTCACAACAAGGAAAACCGTGGCATGGACACAGGCACTCTTCACCTGCGGTGATGGATCTGCCACCACCAGTTTAAGAGCATTGTCATTTTGCAAATAATTTGATACTATTTTGTTTTTTCCATGCCTCTATATATCCTTGCCTCAGCAAGTCATTTTATCAACACAGGCATTAGTTTCCACTTACTTAACGCTAGAGATGGACTGCTACAGCCATCTATTCTTAAAATATGTAGCAGTTATTAACAACAAGGACAAATATTGAGGTTTTGTTTTTTACAGCAAAAGGAATTCGTGTTATTTGAGTTTTGGCGAATCGCTTATAAGCAAAAAAATATATAAAAAAGATAATAAAAAAAGATAATAAAAAAAAGATAACCAAAAGGAAAGTGTTTATTATGAAAAGCTTAAAAAAGGTTTAAAAAAATCAAGCAAAATCAAATCATATTTCAAAATCAAAATTGCAAACTGCATTACATCTAAGGACATGGAAACATGCGAATGGGACATTTTGCAAACAATAACGGATACAGTTAAAGAATGAAAATGCTTATTTTCACAAATGCACCTGAGATCACATTATTGATGGAGTGGTATAGGCAGGATTTATATGTGTTTCTATGGAACCCCTTACATTTTGGGACCTTGATAACCAGGCTGAATTTTAGCCCAGAGGGAATTATTTTGGTGACAACCCAGATCACTATAGAAAGTGTGTGCCAATCTATACATTATGATGTCATAGGCAGGCAGTATGTGTGTGGCTTAGTGCTGATGTAAGACATTGTTGTGAATGCATACAAACCCAAGAAAGGGTATCTTGAATTGGTTACATAGCGTTACACAGCATGTCATAAGCATAGTGTACCATAGGACCATATTGCGGTGTAGGAACTGACAATATTAACTCCTAACATACTAATCATTGACTTGTTATCCCTAAGCCATTAACATGATTAGTGATTAGAATGGGATGGCTTAGTCCATTGGAAACTAAGGGTGCAAACTGTGGGTGCAAACTGAGGGATGTAAAGGTTACAGCAGGCACAGACTGCAGTAATGTTTAGAAATAAAATGCAGGAATTAAAACTGCTTTTGCGATGAGGATGAGGAATTTGAAAAAACGCTCATTGTGTTTGAGCTGCTAGCACAGGAAACTGGACGAATAAAATGGTACAAATAGATTACGGGCACATTGAGGCCCCCTGTATAAACTCATTTTAAGAGTATATATTCTATTGATAGAGAGATACTTCAGGGGGAACGCAGGGATAATGGGGTGGCTCCGGCTAGATATGACTTTGATTTTTCCCCTCAGATGATCCTTCAATGCATACTGGGAGCGAGTGAATAATAGGCCCACAGGCCTAATAAACTCTGAAATAGGTTATTTAAGGCAAATGCTAGTGGCTGGGCCTTTATTCTATCTGTCTTGTTCTGTGATGTAAACGTAAAAGATCAATTTCCCGCCCCAATTTGTTTCCCCTTATTGTTATATTAACCTGCTTTGAGTGAACCACTATGCTTATCCACCCTCATGTCAGCCGACTTGATCCCACATATCGAAGACAATGTTCAGTACTCTGCTCAAACTTGAGTTTGTGATCTAAAGACTTACCTGCCTTTGCAGGAATATATAACAGAGAACTTCCACTATGGTGAGACTCATTTCTACTTTGCTGTAACACTGTATTTCCAGAGGTAAACCCAAGATATCTACTGCACAATTGGAACACTGTTTCAAGCTAAGATCAACAATTAACAACAATTAATTAGGTCACTCTGGTCACCTTACAACCTCCATTTCAGGAGTGCTATACTTCACCTCCTATCAGTTCAACCTGAACCCCCTCTATGACCTATGTGGTAAGTGCCTATCAGGGTTTCAAACACATGCCATTTTGGCACATATCTACTAAGCTTTCTTGGGTCATTTACACCTTAATGCCTCTACTTTAAGATTCTAAGGTCACTTCATTACGCCTTAATTGGCAAGTCCTATCCCTGCTAATTAGATTGCTTACCGTTCACTGAGTACCTCCATAATCCCTTGTCTAGGAACTTATCACACCCAATATATCAATTGCAACCATTTCTCACTTCAATATCACTGGTATTGATCAGAGTTGGTACTAGAGCAGTTCACATGCAACTGGAGCAATATATCAAAATGGGGAATGTGAGTGCTTGCTCCCCTCCACCTTTCACTTCATTGTGAATAATTGACGATCACCCATGGGACCAGCAAAAATGTCCCGAATCACATTTTAGAAGTTTAGAAAATGCCAATGTACGATTAGTGCTGTTTATTGTATTTCCAAATCTAATTCCAACATCTGATTTTTCCCACTTTTCTCTCCTTCCCCATCCATAAACTTGATTATGGTATGTATCGTATATTTTTAATCACATGAATGCCATTTGAAAATACATGATTTGACTGATTGCAATTGAATAGTGTGTAAATATCAGCCTGGACAATGGCCCAGTGTCATAAACACATGTTCGCTGAACCACGCCACCCATCGAACAACAATAAATCAAGCCTTTCTATTGAACAATCTATATGATCACTGCTATCATACTTTTTATCAGGGTTAGCGCAGACAACCAGAACCAACCTGCTAGCTTTTAGTTTCTGTTTGAGGTTGAGAATAGAACCTTGAGGTTCCAGTTGTGCAGCTCACCAAGGTACCTATCAAGACTAGAGCACACAAAGAGTCGGTTTCACTGACCCATTCTTCCTCACTTTTCAGGGATACAGATAGCGCTGTCTTTCCAGTCAAACAGTAAACTTTAAGTAAAATTTGCTAAGTGAGAAAGAACCTTATCATGGGGAGAGCAGTGGCCATGAAGTGTACTTGTATCCTTGTTGGGGTCTGAAAAATAGAGAATCTGTTCACTCACAAAAATGTAAGATTACAATTTGTGGTTTTCATTTTTATATCATTGTCAATGTCATGCTGAGTTTGTTATATTGCATTTGTTATTTTCATTACAAACAATCAATGCTGAGCTGAGAGTCTCAAGTGCATATAAAGTACATGAACATACATGGTCTGTTTCTTATGTGCTCTGTTTATTCGTGATGATCCATAGACAGATACAAAGCTAAGGAGCATTCAATACTGCTGTCAAACGGTAATTATATAGTGCCTTCTTAGTATTTATATTGTCCTAAGCCCAATCGCTTTACATAGGAAAACCGCATTGCAAAGGTCCGATTTGTGGGTTAACTTCATCGCCATTTTAAGATTCAGCCGCCATATTTATTTCTACCCGTGTGTTCTTCATTCTAAAATGGTGGACTATGTTTTCAGCTTGCAACCAAGCCTCCTGAACTTTGAGTTCTGTTAATGTTTAGGCTGTCCAAGAGCCGACTGTTAAGACTAGGTAAAGAGACCTTGCGCTTCAAATGAACTGTCATCTAAGTATTGTCTGCGCACACAAGCCTCATCCTTGTATAAATATTGGGACAATATAAAGCAAACCTTGAGTGTGGACACAGACCGAATGCAATTGTGAGGAGACAACAAACAGTGCTTGCTGCAGGATTTGAGAACATACATCGTCATTGTGTCTTCATGGAAATGCAAACCTATGTAATCCTCTGCATATTATTATATAATCTGTATGTGAACTAGGCACAAACTCTAGACCACAAATTATTAACATGTAGAGAGGCTGGACAATATTACTCAGAATTGTATAAAAGCACAAATGTTTCTAATGTCCAGCACTCTCTCCTTTCTGTGAAGGGCTGGTACTCATTGCGGGGTGTTGAGAGCCAGTATATGTGTTACTTTGTAACTGTACAGAATTAAAGATCTGTGAATCTTTTTCAGCACATGATTGGTGTATTTCATTTGTGGTACTCAGCCGTGATATTTCCTTGTTTTTACAGATGGCGCTCGAATAGGGACCCTCAAGATTGATGCCATCTCGCTGAAGTGTTGACGCGGCTATCGGACCGGGTTCGGACGTTGAGAAAGGGAGCCCCTTCTTGGATGAGACATGACACCTCAACAGTACTGCACGACCCGATCCCTGGACGGTGAGCACGCGGTGCGAGACGACATCTTGAAGAGGGTCCATATATCGAGGCGGACAGTTTTGCCGAAATCACCAACCACGAGGGTCCTTTGTTGTCCTTAGTAATCCGATCAGACCTCCCTTAGTCCTTTGAATCAGCTGAGTCGTGCCCCGATTCCTAAGTATCCTGATATTTGATTTGGAGTATTGTCCTTGCGAACACAATTATTGCCAGGTAACACCAGTAATCTGACATGCCTGAGAAATTGTCTGTGTCAAAAGCCAACGGTTATATGACGAGTTATATGTACTCAAGTAGTAATATAGATAGAATCCCCACTAACCTTGTATCCCCTGCAGCAATTTGATGTAATGAAGGCTCCCTGAGCAACCCTACCGCCTCCTTCTGGTAAACAAAAAATGGAGGAAGCAGAATCTCCCAGGAAACCCTCTGGGGAAGAAAACCCGGGATGACTTGTCTGGCTGTCGGACTTCACAGTGGAAACTGATGTCTTCTGGTGAGCGAAATCCAGATAGCGGCTGTAACCCTGTTTATCGACACTGGAGTAAATTGAAAGGACAGGATTAAATTGAGTACAGAGAAAGCTGAAGCTATTCAGAACTAATGGAAAAATATGTACCCTAGATAGGTGTTCGGTAGGATTTCCTTCTGTTAACAGGTGACAAGGGGTTAGGAGAGCAGCTGGAGAAATCGTGAGAAATACCAAAGAGTTATTGAAGAAAGCGTAAAGACTAAACTAGTCGAGTTGGTATAATTGGTTTTCAGAAAGTAGCGATCAAATATACCTCTGTGTCTATGACTGAAGGAATGCTGTGTGCGGTAGGATTGAATTAGTTATGCTTCTTTCAGCATACAAGAAGTAATGCTAAGCGTGAGAGCTTCTGAACTGGCTAAACCGCTAGGTTGGTTGTCATGGAAACCACACTCCTCCTCACCCGGAAGTACGAGAGTCTTTTCGGTAGCTCTCGGCACCCGAAAGTTGTTAGTGCTTTCTTGGGGACTAAAGGAGGGCTGAAAGAAATACAAATTAACTGAAAGTATGTTTCTAATCGTGTAGCTTCCTGCATTCTAAACAGTGAGTGCCTACCCAGTATGGCATACAGATGGAGATTCCAATCTTTATAAGATTTTAGTTTCGGTATCGGGGAAACGTTCCTGTGCCTGTTAAAGTATAAGAAAGAAAGTATCATAGAAATACGTAGGGAGAGCAAAGAGTCAATAGAGACAGCAGAAGGTCGAACTTACGAGCGTTGGCAATAAGAAGTAGCAACGCAGAGTTGACTCCGACAATCCGCCTGATAAGGTTTCTGCCGGACCGGGGGCGGAGTCCTCCCACTGGAACACTCCTGAGAAGCTGGAACTACACATGAGATGTAGTCCGCCATCTTGGTAGAGGGGGAAAATACTGTACACACATGTCGCCATCTGTGCCATAAAGACCAGCAAAAGTTATGTCTCATAACAGTCTGCCTGTTCCAGGGCGTTATTCTGCAGAGACAATCTTTGATATTTGGCCGACCATCGCCACAGGAGGGGTCACCGGCATGTCTATGAACTGTAAGAATGGCATTTGGTAGTAGAGTATTTCGATAATATTTGGCACAGACAAACTAGACACGTTTCCGAATTTTAGTGTTCAGTCAATGGTAGTTTTGAGATTGCCCGTATAGAGTATTCAGAAACTATATTTTTAAAGAAAGGGAAAAAAATGCTAGACCTGCGGTGTTTTGATGTAATACAGAATTAGAAAAGAGAAGCTATGTAGTAAATAAAGAGTAAATCTAAGTATGCATGTCGTCATGTGTTAAAATTGTAAGGAAAACCATCATTTTATGGTCAACAAAACAGTCAGGGTCTGTTTGGAGCATAGATAGGGTGCTTTAAACTTGGTGTATAGAAAATATATCTGTCTAAATATTTGTATGTCTTAGATTAACTAATTTCTAAACTCCTAAATGAACGAAGGCTTGGTGCCACTGCACCACGTCCTTATGTACCTATTCCTGCTGTCTTACCTCTTCTTTTTGTTGCTCCTTCTCCAGTAGTAATTCCTGTTCTTTCTGTTGTTCCTCAGTCACTAGTTATTGCTTTGTTTTCTAGTGTTGTTTCTCTACTTGTATCTCCACCTTTTCCGACTGCTATTGTTCCAGTAAGTTCATCTTTTGTTGTCAGTAGTAATGTCTTCACTATTTGTTGTACAGGATTTGTCTACTCTCTTTCTTTCCCAAGCGGTTTTGCTTCGCTTGTAGCTGATAAAGGGGCGAGCACTGAATCAAAAGTTGTAACATAGTACATGGTTTCCAAAGAGAAGAGGAAAAGATTTGAATGCATGGGCTAAGCAATGAATAGAGTAAAGAGAAAAATGTACAGTTTTAGCTAAAACTCCTTATTCTAGACGGTATTCCCGATCAGGATGTCTTTATTGAGGGGATGGTGATACATTTAGTTGAAATGTGGAATAGATTGACGGACGCGGATGTCCCACAAGGGTTGAGGGATTTGAATGTTTTAGGCTATTCAAAGGATTCTGCAGAGAAAGTACATGAGCATGTCGAGAGGGTTTTGAGTTAAGAAGGGAGTTAGAGCGGTTACAGAATGATGAAAAAGATGGTGATAGTTTGGATGCTTTTTATGCGCAGAACGGTTCCTTCCTCCTTGTAAGTCAAAGAGTGAAGAAACGCAAATTCGCACAAGGGATGCGCTTCGATGGATTTTTGAATGTGTTGATGTCTCCCACAGAAGTATATGCTATGTATAGTTAGTATACTCCAGAAATGCAGAGGTAAGTGTTACAGGTAATGATAGAATACCTGAAGGATGAGTGTATAAAAAAGAGATTTGTTGTCCCGCAGAATTGCTGATTGTCTATAAGGGAGCTCTTTTGCACCCAATATTATTCCTACCACTTTTTAGCGCTTGATCTGTTTTATTTTTTTTCTTAAACAAATCGGAGTTGCCTACTTCTCAGTTGCTTATGAGGGAGGGTCCTCTGACATTTGTTCTTAGAGTTGAGATTCAGGAAGTTAGAGGGATTGAAGGTGGGAATACATAGTTTCCAGGGCAGTCCATTCCACAGAATAATGAGTAGTTGAATCCTGTACACATGGACCAATGTGCATATTACAGATAAGAGGGTCAATAGAGAGCACAAGGTCTGATCCATTAGTAGAGTGTTAGGGAGAATTCTCTGTTTAGGCTGAATTTCCTAACCTAGTGAGTCCCCCAGCAGCTTTGCTGGATTTCTGGAGTTTGTTTTTGTCCACCCTGCCAAGAGTGAGACTCTTTTTCTCCCACTCTTGGACATGAATGTGTGTAATTCCTTTAAATGTCAATGTGTTCTATGGGCTATGGGGTCTTTTACCCCATAGGGTCTCATCTGTTTTTCTATGTATGTTACACCGCACCCTACGTGCCGTAACACTGGGGCGTCCTAGCGGACCTCCATCATAGACTCCATACCCGGGGAATGACTACTGTCTCCCCGGGCATGTGAAGTCACCATTGGCTTTACTAGACCTAAATTTACTAACAGAACTAGTACAAACCATCCTATTGTGGACGTACTAGTAGGGGAAATTCGATTACTCCTGGGTCTGTTATTAGAGGGGGCACTGTCCCGTCCCCCCTCGTCGAGTTTTGGCTGGTGGCAGTGGAAACTACTTGTTATATTCGACCCCGAATATAACCCTATTGGATTCTTCCCATTGTTGGAGATTGATACTGTTTCTCGTTAATCTCTAACATACCACCGGTCTACTTATCTTAAATAAGTCTATCGGATGGTATTTTCTGCCAGAACTCGGTTTTTAAAATGGCATCTGTGTTCGTCTCTGTGACTCCTAAACCAAAGGTTGAGCCCTTTGTTCCACTTTTGGCGGGCTTCTGTACAGAGACCCTCCAAAGTGGTGCCATTCTGTCTGGGTTACCAAAGGGGTGTGGGAGGGGGTTTAGGCACCCTGGACCGAGTTGCCTTGCCAACTCCGGTCGCACTCTGGTGTGATTGGCCCAAGTGGTGAGCCTCCCCGCTCACCACTTAGCGTGTTTTGAGTGACAGCTAGGCTGAATGAATGGGGGTTTTCTGCATAAAAGCAGGGCTTTTGGGACTGGATCTTCAGAAGTCGCCACAGGACCTAAGAATCCGACGAGGGTAAAGCTAAGGCCCTGCTGAATCACCTCACCACCTCCCGACGACAGAGGAGATCTCCCTGCCGGAGAGTCTCTTCCCCTGACTGGTGGGAACAACCGGGTCACCTTTGCTTTTTCTTCGCTCCAGGACGCAGTGGTCGAATTGCCCGTGCAGAGCACCTCGCCAACCGGATAGCCACTATGCCTGTACCGCGACCAAAAGGTGGTGCCTTGTGACGGAGCACTCCGCGGCTGGTCTCTTCCCTGGTGGTGCACCGGACTTCACTTTTCTTCGACGACGAGATCATCTCTACTCTTGGCAAAGACCCGACATGCATCCACCACCAGGAACAACTGCCCCCGCCGGAGCTGACTCTCCACAAACAAGGTACCGTACCCGCCTGGCTTCCCGTTCTTCCGGATAGCGTGAGGTGTCTGGATCCTCGCCGTTCCATTGGGTCGCCTCCAAGCGTTCTTTTCTGTTCTGAACTGGTCCAACCTTTCCATAACAATTTGCGATAAAGACTCGAAGCGCATTTCCACTGAGACACTTTTGGGACATATCGCCCTGCCTCGCCTCTCTCCGAGTGGGCTTGGCCTCTGAACTTTGTGATCTGCAGTAGACCCTGCCTTACTTGCCTTGCATTTGTCCGTAAAGTATTGGTACCGAGTTGATTTCATAACCTGCCTTATTTTTCTCTCCCGACCTAACAAATACTGGAGTGCCATCTAGGTTAAAGCATACACCTCTGTCTGCAAATAAGTGATGCCGATGAACCTAGAATTGTCGAACTATTGTTAGGGGGATTGATCTTTTTCTTCGTATAGTAATTGTGATTGAAGTTGTTTACCGTAGTAGTGCCAGAGTGTTTTCTATAGATGTGTTGTTATAAATAAATACCCTTATATCTTTACACCGAAGCCTTGTTCCGTGTTTGCTTGTTCTACTGTGTAAATTGACCTATATTGTATACTCCACATACTGCCTAACTCTTCTTGAGGGAAGTCTGACTGCTCAGCCACAGCTACCAAGTGAATCTGTGTGGTACAGACTGCTACCAAGTGGGTTTACTGCCAAACACCTGTAGTCCTAAATCTTTTGCAGTGGTCCCAGAGGGAACTGCACAGGTTTCCGCCTAACATAGAGGTCGAATAACACCTATGGTGTCATGGGTAAATGACCCAGAGGCCGCCCTGGAGTAGGAGGTCCTGGCCAGTTTGGTCAAAATTCGCTGTTCTTTTCACTAAATAATCAGCAATCTAATGTAGATAGTAGAAATATCTTTGATAATGCTTCCACTGTCTATCTTTCTAAAGATCTTGTATTTGACAACATATTGTTCCGTTAGGGTGCCCGAAGCAGGGTCTGGAACCAATGCCTATTCCCGTTAATCAAAGAGGTCTCTACGATGTGATGAAGGTGGGGAAAATGAAGCATCTATTTTTTCATAGATATGAGGGCACAGAAGTGTTCCATTGATCATTCACGGGTTCCAGACATTCCACTGAGAGGGCAGAATAACGTTTTTAGGATTTGCTGGTACGCCAGTGGTTAGTTTGATTTCTTTTTTGGTACTGATTTCACTGGGTCCATTCGCAGATTACTGTTTGTTTCTTTTGACATCAAACTGTGGTGAGAATTTGTTGGGGTTGAATCTGTTGAAGATATTATATGCAGTAATTCATTGTTCTTCGGATGGAGTGCGTTTGATGATTTCACCACAGCGATTTTCTGCCTCACAGTTTCTGACTAGACCTTTGCCGCCAGAATTTAGTGACGTTCCAGAGTGTTTATGGGCGATTGATGACAATGATGTCAGTGTTTTACAGATTGAGTCTGGGCAATTGGAAACATAATATACTGCACACACTCCAAACAGGCTTCGAAACCAAATCTCTACTGTCCACAATATATTTATTCTTAAATCCCTGACTGCTAGGGAAAAAAAGGGCAACGGTCCACTACTAAATGTCACATTTGTAGCCTGCAGTTTGGCTTTTGACGGTATCGATAGAAACAGACTCTGAGCCAAAGCCAAACTGAATACATGGAGAATACCACTGGACTTAATGAAGATGATACAGCCTTTCTATACCATTACCTCTGTTCAACTTTGCTTAGATAATTATGGCAACTTAACAGACCCAGAAATTACCAAATCCACCCTTGCTATTTAATCTACATATTTCTGATATGCCTGACTACCTTGCAAAAGCCCACACTTTCCAGCCAGAAATTGCCACCAAACATATGCCCTGTATAGGGTGCACAGATGACGTGGTACTAATGGACCATACTGCAGTTAGCATGAAGCGGCTGATTGCCGCTCCTATGAAATACTCAAAGAAAATTCTCCTGAAAATAATTGCAACAAAAATAAAGGTCATGCTGTTCAATAAAAAAAGAGGATACAAACCTACGAGCTGACACATTGAGGACAAAGTAATTGAAAGCACTGAGGCTTAATTATATCTTGGAGTCTTTATGGCTTCACACCAGTCTCAAAGAAAGGATTGCACTGAAAGGTAGACCATTTTCTTAGAAAAAGCAGAAACACTAGGGACTTCGCCAATAAACATAGAGGCTTTAGTTATAGAGGAATACTATCGACAGAGCTTAGTCCCAGGGCTGCTATATGGAACTGAAGTGTATTCCCCAATCATACTACTGATGATGACAGAATTGAAGGGAAACGTCTGGAGGAGGTCCTTGGGACTTCCAAATAGCTTTCATTTCCATTCTATCAGGCTGGAATTAGGTGTTACATCTATTGGCACAATGGCAAAGATTAGGCGCATTTTATTCCACCGAAAAGCGCTCCTATAGACTGGGTCGATATTTACAAAGTTCAGACCTGATATTATGCATACAGAAGATTAGGGGCTGGTTAAGGATTTACTAAATGCCGAAAAAGTGACAATGGAGGCGTATAGTAGTATCTGGGTGACTAATCCATCATGTTTTGAAATAATAAAAGAAATGACAGAAAAGCAAACAGGTGGGATTGTGTGGAAAATCTGAATGAATGTGCCAGGAGGAAAACAATCATCGAATTGGTATCTGAAAAGTACAATTATAATTTGGCCAAAGAGTGTTTACTAAAATGTCCTTTGCTTAAACTTAGATTAAGTTATCTATTGCTGCGCATGACCCTGTTACCTTGCTTGGCAGTAATGGGTCCCAGGTATAACATCCCGAAAGGTTCCGATTCTGTGGAATACGTAAGAACAGACACGCCATAGCGTTTATAAGACACCTTTTTCCAACATGTATGGGGTTGGCAGAGCTTTACTACAACTATTTCTACGTTTTTGCACCAGCTCCAGAAGCAATGAGGTCCTACTTTTTCTGGGTATGTTGCTTAAGCAGTCATCAACCTTCCCTTTCAATGGCGGGATTATTAAATTGTGGTATGACATTGAAGACACATTTCCTCAGAATAAGAGACGTCAAATGGCTTCAGCGATCCAAAAATAATTATATTATGGGTGCTATGCCAACAAAATGCATTAGTGATTGGAATTTCAATGTTATGATTTGAACACAATGGGCCTCATTACAACCCTGGCGTTAAGGGGTTAATGGCGGCGTAAAAGGCTGCGGCGCCGTTAAACCCTTAACGCCCGATGCACACTTTAACGCCTGCTTTTTGCAGGCGTTAAAGTCCAACCCGCTAAGGGACCTTGGTGCTAATTACGGCACCGTAGTTTACGGTGCCGTAATTAGCGCCTTCCCCATTCCCATTGAGCCCTATGGGCCAAAAATGGGAATGGGGAAGGGGCCATGGTGAATGGGGATTTACCGCCCCGCCAACCTTGGAATGGGGCGGTAAATCCGCCATCCACCATGGCGGAATCTGGCATGGACCATGGTGCTAATAGCACCATGGTCCAACGCCAGGGTTGTAATGAGTCCCAATGTACTTTGTATTTAGGGTTAAATGGTAATGAATGAAGTTGATGGTAATGAAATGTATTAGTGAATGCACATTTTGATGTAATTAATTTTATAAAAAGAATGCTGCTGTAATGATTGTATTGAATAGTATTAAGTAGTTATTCATTGTTCATAAATGTGTGAAGCACGTGTGTAACTATATCACACTAATAAAACAAGACAAACACAAATGGATTAATAAAACCTGTAATTCATTCTGAGCTCCTGTGGATTCAGCCTATATCACATGTTCATCTTTCATGCCAGATCACATGTTCAAGTTCCGGTAAGATGTGAGTTCACCTTTTCTACCTGTGAGGATGTAAAACCTGACTACATTAACTCTGGTGATAGTACAAGCAATTGTGCTACAAAACCACATGCCTGCAACCGGAAAGAGGTATTACAACTAACATGGGTAGTTAGCCCAAATGAAGGACATAATGTCTTACCCAGGATCGATTAGGCAGCCACATTGGAAACACTGGATCCCATGTACCGCTTTGCCACCAGACCATACTGTGATTCTGCACAGATCATCTTATCTCATTTCAGAGAACTGTGCTCTCCTTGGTGAAAGCGTTTGCCTTATCACATTCCGGTCACATTGCTTAGCCCACTTCTTGCTGTTTCATTTCATAAAGGCTATTATAGAAGAAAGGCAGGAGAGAGCCGACCAAATGTCACAGGCCTCAAGCAAGCTTATTTCAAGGTCTGCTTATTTGACACAACATTGGTTAGCATTTCTCTACCATTTCAAGTGGTCTTCTTCCCATCAGAGTAACAATGCGTCCAACAATGTATATTATAACATTTGTTTTGAATTATAAAACACGTTTTGTAATACTTTAGACAACCCAGATGACATTTTTTCGGTTTACATTAGTTAGTATTCTGATAGTTGTAGACTTCTATTTATGATGCAGAAAATATAGCTGTAATCTTTCCACATTCGCACAGCATGCTTCTATATACATTGTTCCGGATATATTGTCATGCTGGTATATCGAGTGATATGTCCATTTTCCAGTTCAGAGCAACAAACCAGAGTATAATTTTTAGTTCAGAAAAGTCAAACATTCACAAATAATGACACTTTGCTGTATGGCAATAATTGGGAAAACATGTGGTCAAGTTGCCATATTGCAGACTGAGCAAATAGGCCTAATATTTCAAAAATGGTCAAACCCTAAAAGTAAATTAGATCTCAGTGTGCATTTCTCGAAAAATCCACACTCATGGTTTAATCTGCTATAATGTCTCATATACAGTAATATTGACCATCAGTGTATGGCAAATCACAATTTATTTTTGGGCATGCTCATGGCAATACTACTTTAAATCTCATGGCCTCTTTTAATCTCAATCTATATGTGCATGTGCTTTCCTGGTAACTTCCAATTTTCAGACACTACCGATGCTGTGGTATTTTTGCATTACTTGTTTGCAATACTTCTCCTTCATCCATACTTCAGCAGTGACACGTTTTGTGAAGCTGCTAATCGGAGATGTGTATGTGATTAAATGCCTCCTGATCTGCAGGAGTACAAGTGTGAGTAGTGACTAAACCGCTCAGATGATAAGACTATTGCTCTGCAGGAAGAGAAGGATCAGTAGTGTCTAAACAGCCTTGTCAGCCTTCACTCTTCTACAAACCAATAGTTATCTCAATCATAAAGGTAAAACAGGAACAGCTGAGAAATAGACTTCCTTCGTCTTTTGTTTATACCGCGGTCGAGGGACAGCTATTTTCTTAGTAGCTGTGTGAATATGTGGCAGTATTAACTCAAACCCCAATAGTACAACAGTTCCAAAATAAAAGCATTTCCAACCAAGGAAATATACCTATATATCTATATATTACTTAAAACACTTTGTTAAATGGATGTTATGGTTAAGTTGCACTAAGAAAAACCTATGAAATTCAATGAAAACACGTTGTTAAAGGGACGTTATGGCTACAAGTGAAACTGAAAAACCTCAGAAACCCAGCAGTTATGGTAAGCTAAGCAACCATAACTCGTGCCACCACCGTCCACTGCTAAAACTAACACCTAGGACACCACCTTTGATGGAACCTCACCAAACTTGCCATAAGAATTCAGAAGGTGCCATATACGTTCTTTGCAAAGTTTGGTAAGGATTGGTCCAGGGGGAGCAAAGTTATAATCCACCCACAAAGTGCACTTCCTGTGAGTTGAGCAACTTAACCATAACTACAGGGCCTTTACCGCAGGCCCTGTGATCTATGGATACTTTAACACAGAAAAAAGGCAAGCACTGCAACAATGTTCACACAAAGAACACGTTCTTCAGGAAAAGATGCAACAAGGGCTTTAGCCACCTGTCACTAAGGCCCCTAAACGGACCAGGGGACAGGGGTCCTTAATAAACCTGAATGCAGGTGGCTCCAACAGGGTCAAACTAGGCTTTGAAATGCAATGCTTGCAGGTTGAAATGGGTTCGGAGGTCAAGTCACATTGATCCTAGTCAGTGAGTCAGCGTCAGGATATGTTTGAGCAGTACTCTGTCTGGTTCAAATGCGGTGCAAGACATACAAGTTGATGGATCACCAGGAGCAGTTTGACAGTCAAGCATGGTTTAAAACATTGAGTACCATCGTTTTGCATTGATGAGTGATGCAGTGCTTCATAGGTTCAAATCAAGCTGCAATGGTATTTGTTTGATGCTTTGTACAAAACTGTGGGGGCTTGAATTAATCTGCACAGTGTGCTTGTATTCAAATTGGAAATGTTCTGCTGGGGTGATGCAGCTTCATACTGGTTTGATTATACAAGTGGTGTTTCGAAGTTCGAAAGCCAAAGGCAGTGGCGCCATTCCGGATGATCTGAAATTGTCAAACACGGGTTGAATTCAGTTTGAAGTAGTTTGCGCAATAACAACAGGAAACCTGGATGCATTGGTTTCTATGAATGCTGTGAAACCCCTGCAGGGGTCTCAGGACAAGGGGAGTCACTGCTCTCCCTGCCTAAGGAGTTTTGCTAGCAGACTGGTTGACTTTGGTCAATTGCAAAATCACCCCCAATTTTCCTTATGGATGGGGAGGGAGCAGATCTTTCCTCTGCCCTTCCATAGGATTTTGAAAAGGGCTGCTTTCCCAGCAGAGCACACGTGAATTCATCCTGATGTCCATAAAGGTCCAACAGTGCATCAAAGAAGGAGTGGGGATCTCCCTCTTTCAAAGGTAAAAAGTAAAGGGGGTGGCATGAACGCAAGCCTTTTTAAGGTTTCGAAACCCTGCCCTTGAGACAAGTAGGAGTAGACTAATCATTTTTAAAAATGGGTATGATTACGAGCATCTTACTATGATGTCCTGCACTCCCTTCTTCCCCATGATGTCAGCGTGTCCTTGTCTGTCCTGATTTTTTGTGCGCTCTAATGTTTCCAGGTGTGCAGGGCTATATAAAAAATAAAGTTGCCTCATGATGTCATACCTATGCCTTATGCATTTAATATGAACAGCTCTAATGTCCAAGCAGGGCCACTTCTGTCTGTAGCCAAAATTACATACTTCTGTTAGCTTATACAGAGATACTTTATACCAATGTGCATTCCAACTATTGACTTTTACAGCATCCTCTACTTAAGTACAACTGGAAATATATAGATCATTATTGAAACTTTTCAGAATGCATTATGGAGTTTATGTGTTCACTGGAAACCAAAAAGCTGTATCCGTTAAGAAAATACATTTCTTTCTTGCTATGCTGCACGCACAAGAAAACAAGTTTATCCGCAAGCCAGCTCAATGGCTTGCATTTTTTTTCAAAACAATATTCGTTCTGTGCTTTATTGAGCATGTGGTCACTTTATCAGTTTTCTTATTAATTCCGTGTAGCAACTTGCAAGCACTATTTTTAAAATATAGGCAGCAAAGAGCACACACATTTACAAACATACACAATATTTTGAACAAGATAAGCACACCCATTGATATGCGTTAGCATGTAATTGGTGAAATCGCGGGATAACTAGCACTGCTGTTTCCCTGTCAGACAATGGCTAAGCTACATTGAACCACAAAAGAGCATATCCTGGAGGACGCTGTGGCACACAGGATCCGAAGCTGCCTGGGTAAGAAAAGCAATCAAGTTTCATGAGTAGACCAAGACTGTAATTCTAGTGTTTGCCATAAAACTGGCAATTTGACAATTTCCACAAATTCAAATTTGTAATACTTGCTTCAGGAGTTTTGAGGCTAAACTAATTTAGATAGCTGAACTGCTTTGGAAAAAAAGAAAACACTGAAAACAGCTTTCAGATGCTTTCACCCTGAGTCAGAAAACTGCTCAAAGGGCTACAAATTGGCACTTTGACAATGTTTCTAAATTCTAATTTTTTGACAGTTTCCCAATTCTGGGGGCTGAATGAAGCCAATTTCTGCATTTTTCAACATACATATTTATTTTCCATTGGAGGACTATTAAGATACACCATCAGTTCTTATATAACCTATGTTGCTCCTCGCACTGCCTTAGCCAGAATAAATGGATCCATCGAAGCACAGAGGAAGGGTGAGAGAAATCCTTTGCAGGGGGATTATCAATAATCATTTTTGATCCATGGCTTGATCACTTTTAGGCTTTTCTAAGTTATCTACCCAAAGAAGCCATGGACATTTTGACAATGGTTTTAACCCATTCTACCTAATGGGTTAGCTAGAGGTTGGGGTCTATAACCTCAACTGTTTCTTGCTTGCCAATCAACAGCATCACAATTGCGAGTATAATTTTAAGTTGTACTTGGTCACAATGGCTATATATATATAAATCTTTGATTGGTAGTAGGTAGTTTGCAACATTTTAGAAGGGTAGGATGCTGGGTATCTACTCAACTACTGTATTAGTAATATTAGTAACTATACACTGATTGACTAGCCTATTTCTATTGCCCATATGTTATCTCACTAGAGAAAAAAATACATAAATGCCAACATTGAGAACATGCTTTTGTATTTATCAGTATAAAATACACTATATGGCAAAGTAGAGATTTGTGCGCAGGGGAAGCCAATGACATCATCACTCCTGGTAAGGTAGAGCGAAGGCGAGTCATGGGGCCTGCTACTTTCAATGAGGCAGAGAACGCCAGTACAAAATGGCAGAATTCTGGTGTGTGCAGATGCAAGAGCATTTTGGGGAGGAAAGAATTATTGAGGTATCTGTTTGGAATGTGCAGCTTGGTGGACAGAACGTCTGAACAACAATGAAAAGATCACAATTTTGGAAAGAGCTAATAGCTTCCGATCATCCATGGAAGTGTAAGGCAGGGACGCAATGAGAAATCGAGAATGAGACGATAACAGCTGAGAAGAGCGAGAAAGCTTACACAAGTGTGAGCCGAGCCCCGTCACGAGCACCTCAAGACCTTCCTCGCCCCGCCCCAAGCACCTCAAGACCTTCCTCTTTTCTTCTGCCTTCGCTCCCCCTCTCCCCTGCTTATCTGTTCTCTCTTGGCACTGTGCACCTAGCCACCCTCTGTCTTTTGGGCCCAGGTACCTCTCATCCTGCCACCCTCCCGCACTGCCTCCGGGCCAGCCCTTGCACTGGGGTCTGTATCTGTACCCATACAACCCCCCCTTTTTCTTCCTGCACTTATCATACCTACCCTGTCTGCTGCCTTAAACCTAGCACTTGAAAATTGCTGGCTGCATTACCAGTGGTTGTTGCCTTTATTATTTATTTATTGTTATTTATCTGTTTCTCCTCTGCTTCGCACTTTTCACCTCTCCCCCCTTCCATGCACTTTCCCCCCCCTGCTCTCCCATGCAGTTGCGTGTTCTCAATGTCACTGGGCCTAGTAAGATCGCTGTTTTGTTCTCCCTTGTTCCCCTCCCTTGCCTTGTCACGCTCTGAAACACTTGTGTACGAGCACGAAAGACTAAAATATCAATCAATCAATCAATTCCCATTCATACCGGGAGGTACCGGGGGTAACAGGAGAAGAGGAAAGGCCAACAAGGAACCATTATTGATCTGAAGAAACTCTTCCCAGTGCTAAGGACAAACAAGTAAAGATAAGACTGTGTAATAGGAATTGTGAAAACCAGAGAAAATAAGTAACATATAACCCGGTTGGGGAAGACGGATATTAAAAGAAGAGAGACACTCGTCCCAGTCCTGAGACAAGATATTAAAAAGGAGACCAGTTAACAAGAGAAGTGAAACAAATATACAAAATGGGTTTACCGACCCAGGTGGGGTTAGGCAAAGACTGCAAATCAATCCCCTGGGAGGAAGGGAAGATACCTTATGAACAGGATAAAAAAGGAGAGAATTTAAGACTGAGAATTAGTTACTAAGTACCCTAAAACGGAGTCAAGATAAACCAAACTCTGAAATTAAAAAACTGGGAAGAGTCTACAAGGGATGACAAGAGTGTGATGAACCATCACCAAAGCAAATATTACACATATACGACCAGAGGAAGCACAAAACCCAAGAGTGTCTTTGAAGAACTAGAAGAACTGACCTCAGAGACCATCGAAGGAGACTATGTTAAGAAATATTTTTACCACAGAAAAAAGTTGTAAATAAGAGACTATCTGAAGAGAAGAGAAGACCAGGCAAATATAAGACACTCTCGAGGACTATTTAATTTAGTTATAAATAGTGGTGGAGTAAGATAGAGATAGTTTGGATGGAGGATATATTTACTTTGGACTTCTTGACAACTTGAATCGTCCCTCCCCTCCTCCTCGTCCTCTTCATTCTCCTCTCTCATCCCTGACTGTCTGACTGCCATTCAATCATTGTGCGCTGCCAATGACCTCTGCCTTAACGCCAGTACTACTGAGATCCTTTTCATTGGGACCCCATCTCCCACCTCCCCTCCTTCTCTCTAACCGTCCTCTATGGGTCCCCTCTCTTCACCCTCTGCAAAAAACCTTTGTGTCATCTTTGATTCCTCTCTCTCCTTCACTCCTCACATCGAAGATCTTGCCAACAATGCCCACTATCAGCTGCACCTCCTCAGAAGTATTCTGCCTTTTCTCAACTTCCACAGAAACTCAGTGTCTCCAGAGCTCTTGTCCTCAATAAGCTTGACTTCTGTAGCAGACTCTACCTTAATCTCCCTTCATTCTCCCTTTGTCCCCTCCAACTAATCCAGAATAGAACTTGAAGACGTATTCTTGGCCTCAAGCCCAGGTGCCTCATCCTTCCAGTCCTTATTTCTCACCACTGGCTCCTGGTTTCTTCTAGGATCAAATTCAAGACCCTTTGCATTATCCATAATTCTGTCTAGGGTCTGGTACCTGTGCTACATACAACTCTCGTGCCCTAAATACCTCAATGCTAGAGCCCTTCATGTCTGCTAGCTCCAACTCTCTGTGAATCAGGTGTTTCTCTAAACAAAAGAGTGGGGATTAGATGTCCCTCCTCTGCAGGAGTGTCTCTCTGGAATGGGCTCCCTGCCACTCTCAGGCTTGAGGCGGATTCCTTAAGTTCTGGAAGCTCCTCAAGACCCTACTTTTCTCCTCCTCCTTCCCTCTTCCCCTCCCCTGCTAAGACCTGTCTTCTGCCTCAGTGATGGGCTGCCTGGTTCCCACTGAGTACTACAGGGCTCCAGGCCTCCCACTCGGAGTCCACCCCCTTCCCTGCATTCCTTGGCACTTGCCCTTTGGCCTCCCTTTAGCACTTGCACTTTGCCCCTTCACCCTTTTCTCTTCCAACCATAGCACTTTGCTTTATGGATGCCAGCTCTTCCTCCCTCCCTCCTCCTCCCTCACACTTCTTGTTCAGCACTTGCACAATCCGAATGTCACAAAGCCTAATAGGACTGTTATTGTATCTTTCTCCCTTGTCCCCCTCTTTTTTGTCTTGTGGTACCTTGAAACACCTGTAAGAGGATTCAATTCAACACTACAGCTAAGTCAATGCCTAGTCTGGGATACTGAATGGAAACCCTTATTGATATATCTTTATGTCCAGTTCATGCGTTCTGGATGACTACCCCTATATAACACCCCTCTCTTGGAATCCCCCTGACCCCACTGAGCCAAGAAGTAGTTCTGTTTTGCAAGTTTAAAGGTTTATTTGATAATTTAAACAATATATATTTATATCACGCTTTATAATAAATTAATAATTGAATATCACACTGAATCTGAGCAGTAATCAATAATGGATAGTCTGGCACTAGCACACTTGTGAATAGGAACAGAAGAATAAGGTGGTAGAGAATGCTTTATATAAGTTCAGATGGATGTAATGTTGAATGAAAATGCAATACAGAAAATACTCAATATGATTTCAACAAAACAATGTAATCACTTTTCTCTGGCAATCCCCTCCCCCCTTTATGCAATGCAAGGAAATGGAAGGAAAGCACACAGTTCTCAAAAATGCAATCAAATGTAATTCAGTTCTCCCCAGCAAGCTTAGACTACAGAAGTTTGAAACACAGGCTTTTATATGTGATAGCAATGAAGTGAAAAATATGCTAAAATGCTTTTAATTCCCTCTAGAGGTTCAGGGTGAGTGGTATCAAGTTAATATTAGTCCAGGCTCACTCTAGCAATGATTCAGGGATGGTTCAGGGATGGTTCTTAAGAGGCAAACGAATTTTTAGCAAGGAAAGCAAGGAAGCTGCTGTTTTCACACGTGGATTGCGGCAAAAGTATAGGGGGTAGGAATGCGGTTCTAGGTTCGTTGCAAAGCCAATATTCCCAGCTTTCAGATGAAAGTTACTGCAAGTCTCTAAGACAAACGGTCACAGAGATATGAGCGATATGGTAAAGGTCGTTTTTCAGATTTGAAATTTTAAAGTTCAACGTGACAAGTGACAGCTAGCAACTAGAAATGACAGGTGACAGCTTTGCAAATGACAGGTGACAGTTAGGAGGCAGTTCTACTTAGATTAAAATAGCTTGGATTAGATTATTTTAACTAAGAGATTGGTTCTGCACAGTTCTGCTAGGTACTCACAATATATTTAGAAATAGAATGGGCCTCGCCACGGATCTGGTCAGGTTTTCTTCACTCGCCACGGACGGTCTCTGCGCACAGCGTCGGGGTCAGCTCTACTCTGCTGGTCTGGTCTGGGTCTCTGGTTCTGATCAGGTCTGTGGGTCCGGATACAGCGGTCTCCGGTTCAGCTGGTCTCTCTCTGGATACAACACTGCCCTCTGGCAAATGGCAAGAGTTCTTGCAAAGAATTCAAACAGCTCGCCTGGCTGTGATAATGGCAATGATTTGAGGCCTGCTAAAGAGGGATTTAGCTTGTAGTTGACCTCTCTGCTACAAATTCTGAAGTAAAGTCTTGGTCTCTGAAGGTGGATAGATTGAAGTCTCTATGTTGGCTCTCTGGAGGTTGATGGAGGTAAAGTATGGATTTTCCCGGCAGAGCGTCCCGCAGCAGATGGAATAGAATGTCCCTATCTGTCCTGACTGTCTGCTTTTATGTGTTTTGAAAGTGGGTGGAAAGGCTAGCTTCCTAGGCCCTACCCCTCTCCACTTGTCATTGGCCACTTCCTCCTCTTCCCCTTGATTGGGGGAATTAAATGAAGTGTCATCATGATGAGGTCTATTTATGATACAGAGAACCCACCCCTGTCAACTTTACACACAATCTATATTTGATCAAAAGACATATTTGCACAGGTACACATTTGTTTAAAATTACATGCACCCATCACATATCACAGGAGGTATACCCTGTCCAAATCTGCTCTTCCTGGGAGCTTGCATTCAGAAATGGCAACATTTGCACTTTTTAACTGGTTTCGTAATATCGGACATTACCCCAAATTTATACACATGTGCGCAAGGAGTATGGACATTAATTGATGAAGTGTCAGATTTTTAACATGCATACATTTTAAGTAATACCCTCTTAACTGCTAGCTTGCCCCCAGATCATGCCACCGGTTCTAAAAACCTCTTAAAATGTGGGCAGAAAAATCACAAGAATTATGGTATCATTTAAATAATTATGACAAGTCCGTACTATGAGTTATTCATCTTTTTCTAAAACCATATTCTGGCTACAGGGGTGTGGTTTCCCAAGTCACATGGTGTAGAAACCAGTTTGTCCAGTTTCTGCCAGGCTCAGAGGCCCTGCCCCTCCCAGCTTCTGCCAAGAGGAAGCTGTTTTACGGTCCCCCAATAAACCATCTGCCTGGGCCCTGGAAGGCCCATTGTTCAAGAGGAAGCCATTTATGGCCACTTCAATAACTCCTCTGCCTGGGTCCTATGTTTAGTCTCTAGCAGTCCCTTGGTAATTCAATCAGAGAAGTGTCATATCCCTTTTGGTGGGAACAGCAAAAGGCAGCTAGGCCTGGGAACACAGCAGTTGTGCAAGTCTCAACTCCTGTCGGGGGTAGCTGGTGGGCAGAATTCAGTTCCTTAAGCCAGGCTCCAGCTAATGTCACTTTTAGTTACCCAGTTTTCTGCATTCAAATAAAACTAACCATTTTTACATATGCAGCTAGAATGCTGATTCTAAGTTTCAAACTATGACATTTAAACAATTGCAACCTATGTGACACTCAAAAGTAGGTCACTCATTTCTTTTAAACATTTAGATTTTTAGTGTCTTTCAGTCCAAATTTACTTAAACTGCTGAAATCCACCGCTCAGCCAGTCTTGTTATAAACCGTCAAGTCACTTCAGAATATAACTTTACATTGTATCCACCCCTCAGTAAGTCTTTCTTTGGCCTGCTTTGGGTTCATTTATTCAGTTTTACACAAAAAAAAATCTGGTGTTGTTTTAAAACGCCGGCTTTCTGATAGTGGTGAGTACTGGTAATGCACCCATTTTTGGGATTTAAGAAAATGAATTCCCCACAATTCTAGGTTGCTTTTGGCAATCAGCATTGCCATTCCCAATGGTTTCAGGCTACTGTGTGGGTAGTCCAATGGTGGTTTTAGGCAGTGCCCTTCTGTGCCCATAACATTGGCAAAAATGGATGGCAGCCTATTCTTCATGCATTTCCCTGTGCATTTTCTCGGAAGCTCTGGCCATCATGATGTTTTCCATGTCAGTACTGCACAGTTTTGTGGTAGGGCTCGGATGCATGGATAAAAACATCCCACAAGCCCCCCTCTTGCGATGGCCATTCTGTTTCACTGATGGGACTCGCAAGACCTGGGATGTTTCCTCATCTTCTTCCAATAGATGGCACAGTTCAGCATCTTTTCCTCCATCCGGTCGGATCGATCGATTCTCCTCGCCAGTTCTGATGGGAGTATTGGGCGGTACACTGGGCCCCTTGCGTCTCTGCTCACGGTCTCCGGATCATCCTCCCTGGCCAGTCTCGAGGTTTTCTTTCTCCTAGGACGACAAAGGAAGAGCGGCAATACCTGTTCATGGACATTTCTCCCCCACCATTGATATAGTGGGATGGCATATAAATTTATAGTCAAAACATATGAACATGCACATTTCTTTTTGCATTCAAAAACAAAAACACCCACATTGAGAAACTCAGAATTTGATAGGCGATATGTCGGATATTTTAAGTTAGAACTGAATTAATCTGAGACAGTACCCTCTAGGATTCCAGAGGATTCCTCCAGTTGTTGCAGAGTGTGCCTGGGATGGCAACACTTCAACTGGTTAATGTGGACCCACTTGTCTTCCCCCTCTGCCAAACCGCCTTTGGGGATGCGGATCTTGTAGGCCACAGGGGAGATTTTGTCTATAATCTCAAAGGGTCCCTTCCATGTAGGCAAAAATTTTCGCTGTTTGGCCTGGTTCCTTTAGAAATTGTATAGATAGACCCGGTCCCCCACCTGATATTCCTTCCTGGAAGTCTTCAGGTCATAGTGGGTCTTCATGCTATCAGCTGATCTTTCTAGATTCCGCTGAGCATAAGCAAAAGCATGTTGAAGGTGTTTCCTTAAATTCTCCACATACTCATGAGTTGTGGAGGCATTTATTAGTGTCTGCTCTTGGGTCCTGTAGAGCAAATGCTGCGGAAGCACCATCTTGCGCCCAGTCATCAACTCAAATGGTGACATTTCGGTTGTAGATGAAGGGGTAGATCTGATGGCCATTAGGACCAGAGGTAATCGGATATCCCAACTTGGCCCAGAATCCGCCACAAATGTTTTTAATATGCTCACAATGGTTCGGTTATATCTCTCTACTGCCCCAGAAGAAGCTGGCCGGTAAGCAATATGCAACTTCCTCTTGACCCCCAGTATCTCCCACATCTTTGTCATTACTTCACTGGTGAAGTGGCTACCCCTGTCTGACTCAATCCTTTGCGGTAGACCAAAACGGGAAAAGATGTGGTTAATCATCAAGGCAGCTGCGGTTTCTGCCTTGCAATTTGGGGCTGGGAGACATTCCACCCACTTGGTAAACAAGCATGTCACAGTCAACATGTACTTATTCCCCCTAGCAGAGCGAATCACGGGGCCTACAAAGTCGATTTGTAAATCTGACCATGGCAGGGTCATCCCCCTCTTTTGGAGAGGCGCACGGTGTGTGAGGGATGATGGCTGAAATTGTGCACACACAAGACACCCCTTCAAGTATTGGTCGAGGTCCTGCCCCATGTGTGGCCAGTATGCAACCTCTCTTAAGATTTCCAGTGTTGTGTGAAACCCCCTATGACCGGCGGTGGCCGCATCATGGGCGTGACTTAACATCAGGCTTCGGAATGAGGTAGGAACCACCCACTGATCGTGGCCAGCTTTGGATTTCCTTACCAGCAAGCCGTCTTGGATTCGGAACATTTTTGGACATTTCATCAACACTCTTAGGTCCTCTTTCCCAATGTAATCGGTATCCGTCAGGGGAAAGTTCTCAGGGACCTCAAGGTGCTGGTAAAATCTACCAATTATTGGATCCCCCTTCTGAGCGGTAATCAAATCAGCATCAGGGGTCTCCTTACTCCATTGTGCAATTGACAGATCATTGTGAGCATTTGTCTGGGACCTAGTGATAGCAGTGACCTGGATTTCCCCCAATAGGGACTCTATCTCAATTAGATCCCCTTGGATGGCCCCGGTTTTGGCCAGCTGATCAGCTAAGTCATTTCCAGTTTTGTCTGGTCCCTCTACTTTGGAATGACCCTTGATCTTTTTCCAATAGATGGTCATCTAATTTGAGGTGACCAGATCGTCAATGTTTTGGATCAACTTCCCATGTTTCAAGGGTTTGTTGTTAGCACATAACATGCCTCTGGTTTTCCAATTAACCAGGTGCTCCACTAACCCGTTCCGTACATAATCCGAATCTGTGATTATGACCAGTTCGTGGAGTTGATGCTGGACAGCAGTGAGGATGGCCTGATGCACGGCCATCAATTCTGCCACCTGACTACTTCGGGGACCAATTTTGTATCCAGCGGAGGGTTCTGGGGACTCATTCACCCATGCATTCCCTACGCCGGCCACCAGTTCTTTCTCCCCGTTGTTGTCAACATGGTAAGAGCATCCATCCACATAGACAGTGGGCATTCCCTCACACTTGTCCTCTTCAAAGACTTTGTGTGGGGAATTAAGGTATGCCTCCATGTTGTCCTTGATTTGTAGACTATCGTCCTCGAGACAGTTTTCTCTGGCACAATCATGCAAGTCAGCCAGACCTTGCGCGAGGGGACTCTTCTTGTTTTGGCCATATCTGACCTCCACAGGAAAGCCTTGCATTGACAGAATCCAGTAAGTAATTCGGGAATTACGCACATTTCCGGCCCGGATTCTATCACTTTGGAGATATTGCAGAGGCTGGTGTGGAGTCTCCACTATTATGTGTTCCCCCTGGATAAACAGGCGGTAATTCTTCAATGCCCACACCGTTGCCAGGAGTGCCTTCTCACAATCGTTGAATTTTTCCTCCACAGAGGATAAAGTTTTGCTCGCATAGGAGATTACTTTATTGACCTTGTCATGCTTTTGGTATAATACTGCCATCAAGCACGTATTAGAGAACCCCGTCTCCAGGAAGAACTCCTTGTTTCTGACAGGGTAAGCTAGGCAGGGCGCTTGTGAGAGGCTTCTTTTGAGTTGTCTTACTGCCTCGGCTTGTTCTGGACCCCATTCCCACTTGACCCCCCCCTTCAGGAGATGAATCAGGGGTCTGGTGATTTCTGCGTAGCCCTCAATGAACTTTCTGCTGTAATTAGTCAGTCCAAGGAGGCTCCTTAGTTCCCGCAGAGTTGTGGGGTCTTTCAGTTTCTGAAGTGCTTCCACTTTCTTTTCCTGGGGACAGAGGACCTGAGCAGTAATCTCATGCCCCAAGAAATTAACACGGGTTCTACACCACTGTGCTTTCTGAAAGGAAAGTTTTGCTCCGGCGGCCCTCAACTGCGTCAGAACATAACGGATCTCCGCTATGTGTTCCTCCACAGATGAACTTTTGATGAGGACATCATCTACATAAGCCAGGTTACCCCTCGCACCCAGGTCGGGCATGGCCTTATGTAGGAAAATGTTGAATTCATTGCCGGAGTTGAGGTATCCGAAGGGAGTCCGGGTCCATGTGTATTGCTGGCCCCCAAAGGTAAAAGCCAGCTTGTATTGGTCCTCCCTACTGACAGGCACAGTCCAGTATCCATTGGTCAGGTCTATTGCAGTGAATACCTGTGACCCCTGGATCTGAGCCAGCCCTTGGTCAATGTAGGGCAGAGGCCATCGGGAAGTATGGACCCGTTTGTTGAGCTCCCTGAGGTCGGCGCAGAGTCTCCACTGGCCATTTGGCTTCAATATTCCCAGCACCGGATTATTGAAGGTGCTGTGGACTGGACGGATTATTCCCCGGGACTCAAGGTTCTTAATTATTTCAGTAAGGGGCTCCATTGATGCGAGAGGCAAGCGATATTGCTTCACAAACACAGGAGTCATGCCAGGGTCCGTGGGGATTGTTGTTGTGTGGATGTCCGTGCGACCACAGTCATATGAGTCTACCGCAAAGAGATCTTGGAAATCCAAGAAAACTTGTTTCAACTTTTGCTTTTGTTCCAGAGTCACACAGGCATCAGCTAGGTTGACTCTCTCTTCCACCATCTGCCTGAAGCCTGGAAAGACTTCTGGTTTGGCTATCTCCGCGGCCTCCTCCAGCTGGGTGGAGAAGTCCCTGGTCAGAGTGCTGATTTGGACCGGAGGCTTCAGGTGGGAAAGGCAGCCCTCATGGACCTGGAAAATCACCTCATCCCTCCTGAAGTCACAAGTCACATCTTCCTTACCATAAGGGCAAGAAGTGTACACCAGGAAGTTCCCCCCATGCCGGGTAAAAATCCTGTCTGGTGTCGTATTGTCATCACTGTCACTGTCAAAGCAGTCCTTGGGGATTGGCCCTAACAGTTCATTACCTAAATCAATGGAAAAATGTCGGTCATCAACCGCCATTCCAATAATGGTGCCTGCGGCTAGAGTAATACTCTTTAAGTCGCTGTTATCCACCTCTATTAGAAGGGTGTCATGTTCTATGTTGACTAATGGTGTTGGGTTTACCCCTAACCCTTGCTGTTGGAGAGAAGCATTTAGATGTATGTAAGCATCAGGGTTTTACAAATATTGTCCTCTTTTAGCTTTCACTTCCAGGGAGAATTGTCGGGTCCTTTCTGGGATGGTGACCTCCTCTTTGATCTGAATTTCAACTGCATAAGGTAGCAATTGAGCTGACCTAAATGCTTTTTCTGGATCATCAAAGCCCATGGGATTATCCGCTAATTGGGACCAAGCTTTGAAGTTTATTAGGTCCAAACTAATGGCAAAGCGATTGAGAATGTCACTGCCTAAGTAAAAGGCGGCAGTGACCTCTCGCACGACCCAACAATTATGGACTATGCTCTTGTTGCCAATGGAGATTTTGAGCATACACCTGCTTGGCAGGAGATGTTTGGAATTAGGTGCTTTCAGGTCCATTTCCCATTTGTCTATCAGTTTGAATGTGGGAATGGCTGGATCTTTTGGGAGTTGGCGGAACATGGCTTCGCTGATGAAGCTCTTACCGTTGTTCACACACACTCGAGCAAGAACAGAGTCCTTACCATCATTTAACTGAACAGGGATGAACAACTGCTCTCCAATTTGCTGAATATCAGCCAGGCTCTGAGCTGATTTCACATCTTTCTGGACTATAGGAGTGGGAGTTTCTGATTGTGGATTGGTAAAGAATTTCAGGGTGTTTCCTTCCAGTGTGGAATACCACGTTAAACTGGAAGGAAGGTTGATTTTCAGAAATAGAGAGGACCCCCCATCACCAGTCTGTTGTCCTACTGCTATTACTGTCACGTCTGGAATTTGGTTGTTCTGGAAGTGAAATTCTACTTGGTCAGATTTGTGTTCAACCATGTGGCAGGTGCCGTTTAAACTAACATGGTTGACACTCTGTTTTAATTTTATTGGTCGGCTAGTCTGGGTCCAGAGAACCTTGTTTACGCAATCTATTAAGGGTGACAACCTCCTCAGGAGGTCATTCCCCAGTAAACAAGGGGTGCCCTCTGGAGTCACTACTATGACCGGGTGTTTTCACCTTGTGCCGCCCGATCTTAATGTCCAAGTCTGCAGTCCCCTCAACGGGAATTTCCTTCCCGTCAAAGTTCTGCAGTTGTCCAGGAAGAGAGGTGAGAGGAATTTGGTAAGTCTCTCCCCTTCCTGCATTCAGTTCGTCAAAGGCCCTTCTGGACAGAAGGGTAGCTTGAGATCCAGTGTCCACCATTGCCAAAATGGTACCCTGCCCCTGTACTTGTACCGGGGCATGGTATCTTCCCTCCTTCTCCTCAAGGGGGCACAGATAATGCACATTTTTGGACAACTGGTGGGCTGACTTTCTGGTTTTGGACATCGCTAGCGAAGAGATTTGGGCAGAATTCTGTGGAGAGCCTTGGGAATCTGAAAGAAAAAGTTGGCAACTGGAGATCAGAGCCATTGTGGGTTCCCCTGGCTCCGGTTCCGGGCCGCCCCCCCCTTTTTGGAGGCAGTCACCAGGATGGGTTTGAACCAGGGGATTTTCTTGCTGTTGGTTCTGGGATGAGATAGTGGGCGGCGGTAGCTCAGACTCCACATATCCCCAGTCTGGATTTGCATCCCTAGGGACCCATTTTTCTTTGGGAGGAGTTCCCCCCTCTCTGAAGGAGAAGATCCTTTTCCCAGGATCCTCTGAGGATCCCTCTCCCTCAAATTGGAAGATCTGTACCTCCTCCTCAAACTGAGTCTGTTTGGGTCTTTTGTTTCTCCTACCCCCCCTCTGTTCCTTAGGAGGCAGACTTTCAGGGGCAGGAGATTTTGTTTCCGGTTCCTGGGTTTCCAGGGGCTGTTTACTAGTGAGGAAGGAAGCTTCCTCCAAGGCTTTACACCCCCTTCCCTTTGTGCCTCCTCCCTGGGAACCGGTGAGTTATCGGGGTGCTGCCCCCGTCATTGTTCTGGAGCACCAGGTCCAAAGTTGGGTGCGTTCTGCGCCGGCATGCCAATCTGAGGGTTCTGCTGAGCCCTCAGTATGTGACCCAGATCCCGCGCCATGTTTTGAACCTGGCGCTCTAACTGGGAAACCCGCTCAGGCTGATACGGGGCCCTGTTTTCTCCCCTGGGCTGATCCCGGGAAGGGTAGCTATCCCTTTTTTGGTGGTACCCCTGGTTGGGAAGATTTGGATACCCCTCCACCCTTGGCCTCCCCTCTCCCGGATTCGGTTGTCTGGGCTCAGGGAATTGGGGAAAGAAGGGTGGAGGATTTTGGGGCTGGAAGTTGGGTGGATACCTGGGGAAGAAGTTCTGCCCAGGGTTTGGTGAGTTTCTGCCCTCCTGTGAGAAGTTGGGAGGGAAGTTCTCTGGGTTAGGTGCTTGGCTGGATCCCCCCCTTGGGCTGGAGGAGTCCACACATAACCCAGGATGGGTCTGTTTCCCTTGTAACAGGGGCTTTCATAATCAAGAGAGCGAGGGACCCCATTTGTGGGGCTGCCTCCCTGGCTCCCTGTCTGTGACTGGCCCGAGGACCTTCTGGGCCTAGCATTATTAGGTGCAGGTAGGTTTTTAGGCCCCCCCATCTCCAACTCTAAAACGGGGGTGACCTTTACCTCTGCCACCTTTGCAGCAGCAGGGGTGTTGTTGACTTTGGGGTTTTTGGGCGCATTATTTTTATTTCCTATTGGCTTCTGCACCTCATAGATCCGGGTCGCCTGTTCAATGACCCAGTCTAAAGATCTTTTCTCGTGAAAATCCCTCACGAGCTGGGTCATTATGTATTTGGGCAAGGCATGGAAAAACGTATTAATAAATTCTCTGCTATCCGTGCGCACCCTTCTTGTGGTCTGTGCAAAAGCACGCTTTAACTCCTGCACAAATTCTTGTGGGGCCTGATCCTCCCCACATTGTAAATTGTAGGCTGCCCCTGCGAGCCTCTTGAGGATTTCTATGAGTAGAAAAATGTTTCAAGATGGCCGCCTTATAGGTGGACCATCTTAAATGATTTTGGTCCTCCAGCCCCGCAAAGAAACTGGAGTATTCCGGGGAGAAGGTCCACTTTACATATTGAATACAGCTTTGGCTGTCCTTCAAATGGAAAGTCTCCATCATTTGCTCAAACAACTCTAAGTGCTCCCAAACAGAATACTTGGCGTTCTTATGATAAGGCGTGATGACGCACCTGATTGCCTTAATCTGCTTTAAGGGGTCCTTAAGCAAGGCCCTTTTTGTCTTATTGGCCCTTTTGGTCCGGGTAACCCTGGTCCATTCATCTTCTGACTCAGAGGCACTGCTCCCAGAGGTTCCCGTCTGTTCTTCCAGGTTTTCCCGGATTCTGCGAGCCTGGGAATGGCTGGCAGAATGTGGGGACCTGGTCTCCTGTGTCCTGTACCGCTCAGAGGAGTCTTCAGATCCCTCCTTGCTGCCAGGATTTGATGGGTACCCCCCCCACTGACCTAACTGGGCAGAGGTTTTCAGGATGCCCTTAATGGGCCTACTCTCCTGGGGTTCCCCATCAAATTGCACTGTGCTTGGGTGCCCATACCCAGATGCCCGCCCCTCCATTCCTGGGTGGTACTGGCCTATGAGCCCCATGCTTCTGACTGGATAGTAATCTGCCATCCCTGTGGCCCTGTGCTCATGTGCGCCAGGGGACATGGGGGTGGCAGAGTCCAGGGACTGAGAGAGATAAAGGCCTCTGGTACTAGGGCTCCTGGGGTTATGCTCAGGAGTTTCTCTTTCCCAGCGAACCTCATCTCTATCCGCCCCTGCTCCCTGTTGCAATGCAAGAGCCTGCGCCTTCAGTTCCTCATTTAAGGCCTTACTAGACTCTATCAGTCTCTCCTGCATCGCTACCTGTTGTTGGAGTCTATCATTGTGCTGGCAGAGAGCCTCATTCTCTCTCTGTGCCTCCTGATTGGTCCTGGAGCACTGGGCCAGTCTTTGCTGCAGGAGGGTTACCTCCTGAGCAGTGTCCCTATTGGCCTGCTCCTTTCTTGCCAGAGCATCCTCCACCCTCCTGGTGTGTTCTAACAAGTTCTGGCGTTCTTTTTGGAGGTCACCCAGCCCCTGGAGGGCCAAGTGATTTTCTTCTGTTTTTCTTTTTAAATGGCAGACTTCCTGGCCTAAGGCGTCTCTTTCCTGGCTAAGAGCCTGCATTTGTGCTGCCAGGTCGTCCCTCTGCCTTTGAAAGGCACCAGCTTTCTGGCGTTCTTCATCAAACTCTGCCTGGGTATCCAGGTCTTTCAAAATCAGCTTGTTTCTCTCTGCCTTCACTCTATCTAGATGACTTTGCAGGGTGGCTACCTGCTCCGTGCATGCCCTGTTAAAGTCTAATTGTTGCTCCAGCTTTTTCTGGCTCTGCAGTAAGGAGTCCAAACTGTCTTGGTGCTCCTTCTGCAGGGCCAGAAATCTAGTATCCTGGTCACCCTTTTCCTGTTGCAGTATATCCATGTCCTCTTTTATTTTAATGATATACTGCCTACTATCATTTTCTGACTCCTGGCTCCTCTGCAGCCTCTGCTCAGAAGAGTCCAGATCAGATTGGGCCTTCTGTAATGCCAGCAGTTGCCTACTCGCAAGATCTTGGCCTTCAGCACATTTGTCCTGCATGGCTCCCATATGTAAATATAAATATGCCGCTACCCTGGCAATCTTGTTGTGCTCATCCTTGGCCTTAGAGGACATATATAGTTCACTCAGGGCCACATGTAAGGGACCCTGGTCTCTCCATATATCTGACCCTGTTTCCGTGATCTGGGGTGCGATTGCTTGCAACCAGCTCGTCTGGTCCTGATGAGTCCACTGACCTCTCACAAATAACTTATGTAAGAAGTGCTCTCTGGCTATTTTCATGTCTACTAAGGTCGTCATTCTAGAGATTTGAGTTCCTTCCTGACTTACAGAAGTTTGTATTTTATTTTTGCAAAACAGACCTTTTCCTTAGAGCGTTCCTTTGAGGAGTGCTTTACAGCGTAACACAGCGTGGTGATCCGACCGGATATGTGTATCTGGTCAGCTGGCACGCTGTATTAATCTGCACAAATGGTAGATCTAACCCAAACGTCCCGCTCGAGCCCCTAATTTGTAAGAGGATTCAATTCAACACTACAGCTAAGTCAATGCCTAGTCTGGGATACTGAATGGAAACCCTTATTGATATATCTTTATGTCCAGTTCATGCGTTCTGGATGACTACCCCTATATAACACCCCTCTCTTGGAATCCCCCTGACCCCACTGAGCCAAGAAGTAGTTCTGTTTTGCAAGTTTAAAGGTTTATTTGATAATTTAAACAATATATATATATATCACGCTTTATAATAAATTAATAATTGAATATCACACTGAATCTGAGCAGTAATCAATAATGGATAGTCTGGCACTAGCACACTTGTGAATAGGAACAGAAGAATAAGGTGGTAGAGAATGCTTTATATAAGTTCAAATGGATGTAATGTTGAATGAAAATGCAATACAGAAAATACTCAATATGATTTCAACAAAACAATGTAATCACTTTTCTCTGGCAATCCCCTCCCCCCTTTATGCAATGCAAGGAAATGGAAGGAAAGCACACAGTTCTCAGAAATGCAATCAAATGTAATTCAGTTCACCACAGCAAGCTTAGACTACAGAAGTTTGAAACACAGGCCCCAAAATGCTTTTATATGTGATAGCAATGAAGTGAAAAATATGCTAAAATGCTTTTAATTCCCTCTAGAGGTTCAGGGTGAGTGGTATCAAGTTAATATTAGTCCAGGCTCACTCTAGCAATGATTCAGGGATGGTTCTTAAGAGGCAAACGAATTTTTAGCAAGGAAAGGAAGGAAGCTGCTGTTTTCACACGTGGAGAAATTGCAAATCACGGTAAAATTCGCGAGTGCGTTTTTCGCGATTGCGGCAAAAGTATAGGGGGTAGGAATGCGGTTCTAGGTTCGTTGAAAAGCCAATATTCCCAGCTTTCAGAGGAAAGTTACTGAAAGTCTCTAAGACAAACGGTCACAGAGATATGAGCGATATGGTAAAGGTCGTTTTTCAGATTTGAAATTTTAAAGTTCAAAGTGACAAGTGACAGCTAGCAACTAGAAATGACAGGTGACAGCTTTGCAAATGACAGGTGACAGTTAGGAGGCAGTTCTACTTAGATTAAAATAGCTTGGATTAGATTATTTTAACTAAGAGATTGGTTCTGCACAGTTCTGCTAGGTACTCACAATATATTTAGAAATAGAATGGGCCTCGCCACGGATCTGGTCAGGTTTTCTTCACTCGCCACGGACGGTCTCTGCGCACAGCGTCGGGGTCAGCTCTACTCTTCTGGTCTGGGTCTCTGGTTCTGATCAGGTCTGTGGGTCCGGATACAGCGGTCTCCGGTTCAGCTGGTCTCTCTCTGGATACAACACTGCTCTCTGGCAAATGGCAAGAGTTCTTGCAAAGAATTCAAACAGCTCGCCTGGCTGTGATAATGGCAATGATTTGAGGCCTGCTAAAGAGGGATTTAGCTTGTAGTTGACCTCTCTGCTACAAATTCTGAAGTAAAGTCTTGGTCTCTGAAGGTGGATAGATTGAAGTCTCTATGTTGGCTCTCTGGAGGTTGATGGAGGTAAAGTATGGATTTTCCCGGCAGAGCGTCCCGCAGCAGATGGAATAGAATGTCCCTATCTGTCCTGACTGTCTGCTTTTATGTGTTTTGAAAGTGGGTGGAAAGGCTAGCTTCCTAGGCCCTACCCCTCTCCACTTGTCATTGGCCACTTCCTCCTCTTCCCCTTGATTGGGGGAATGAAATGAAGTGTCATCATGATGAGGTCTATTTATGATACAGAGAACCCACCCCTGTCAACTTTACACACAATCTATATTTGATCAAAAGACATATTTGCACAGGTACACATTTGTTTAAAATTACATGCACCCATCACATATCACAGGAGGTATACCCTGTCCAAATCTGCTCTTCCTGGGAGCTTGCATTCAGAAATGGCAACATTTGCACTTTTTAACTGGTTTCGTAATATCGGACATTACCCCAAATTTATACACATGTGCGCAAGGAGTATGGACATTAATTGATGAAGTGTCAGATTTTTAACATGCATACATTTTAAGTAATACCCTCTTAACTGCTAGCTTGCCCCCAGATCATGCCACCGGTTCTAAAAACCTCTTAAAATGTGGGCAGAAAAATCACAAGAATTATGGTATCATTTAAATAATTATGACAAGTCCGTACTATGAGTTATTCATCTTTTTCTAAAACCATATTCTGGCTACAGGGGTGTGGTTTCCCAAGTTACATGGTGTAGAAACCAGTTTGTCCAGTTTCTGCCAGGCTCAGAGGCCCTGCCCCTCCCAGCTTCTGCCAAGAGGAAGCTGTTTTACGGTCCCCCAATAAACCATCTGCCTGGGCCCTGGAAGGCCCATTGTTCAAGAGGAAGCCATTCATGGCCACTTCAATAAACCCTCTGCCTGGTTCCTATGTTTAGTCTCTAGCAGTCCCTTGGTAATTCAATCAGAGAAGTGTCATATCCCTTTTGGTGGGAACAGCAAAAGGCAGCTAGGCCTGGGAACACAGCAGTTGTGCAAGTATCAACTCCTGTCGGGGGTAGCTGGTGGGCAGAATTCAGTTCCTTAAGCCAGGCCCCAGGTATTGTCACTTTTAGTTACCCAGTTTTCTGCATTCAAATAAAACTAACCATTTTTACATATGCAGCTAGAATGCTGATTCTAAGTTTCAAACTATGACATTTAAACAATTGCAACCTATGTGACACTCAAAAGTAGGTCACTCATTTCTTTTAAACATTTAGATTTTTAGTGTCTTTCAGTCCAAATTTACTTAAACTGCTGAAATCCACCGCTCAGCCAGTCTTGTTATAAACCTTCAAGTCACTTCAGAATATAACTTTACATTGTATCCACCCCTCAGTAAGTCTTTCTTTGGCCTGCTTTGGGTTCATTTATTCAGTTTTACACAACAAAAAAAAAATCTGGTGTTGTTTTAAAACGCCGGCTTTCTGATAGTGGTGAGTACTGGTAATGCACCCATTTTTGGGATTTAAGAAAATGAATTCCCCACAATTCTAGGTTGCTTTTGGCAATCAGCATTGCCATTCCCAATGGTTTCAGGCTACTGTGTGGGTAGTCCAATGGTGGTTTTAGGCAGTGCCCTTCTGTGCCCATAACATCGGCAAAAATGGGTGGCAGCCTATTCTTCATGCATTTCCCTGTGCATTTTCTGGGAAGCTCTGGCCATCATGATGTTTTCCATGTCAGTACTGCACAGTTTTGAGGTAGGGCTCGGATGCATGGATAAAAACATCCCACACACCACTTGTTGTATAGACGCCTTATAAATATCTAACATATAAATAGATAAATTAAACTGACAAGCACTTTAGTTCCGTTAGATAGGTAGGGCGTTCCCTCTGTCAATGGGGTCAGTTTGTCCTTTTATTTATAATTTCATTAAATATATTGGATAATGTCCTCAGTATGCATGACTCCTTCTTCCAGCCCACAACAGTATTCTCTCTGGATAGTTTAGTAGCAAGGAAGAAAGGGAGAAAAGCAAAAATTACAACAATGTTAACTCAAAGGATATGTTCTTCAGGAAAAAAGATGTAACAAGGGCTTTTTACCAGTCACTAAAACCACAAAAATTGAACATTTCTCTCTATATATAAAAGGGAAATTTGTGGATATATGTTGGTGTGTCTTTTTGAAATGTGCAGCATACTTCCCAACATGCTACACACCTGTAATTTGTCATGTGGGTAGGTTCCATGGTGTAGTCAATGTAACAAGTATAAAATATACCCTTTTCTAATTTTTTTCTAAGCTTTCTTCAATGCTTACCCCTGCCGTATGGCTTTGATCACCGCAGTTCTGCCGTAGTTCTTTGTTCATTGTTCATAAAGTTTAGCAGTTCATGGAAACTTCAGCAGTTCATTGTACCTAAACTAACACAATCAGCATTCTAACTGACATTAGCGGCACTCACTTTTGAATTCATGCGGGTGACACAATATGGTACTTTTGTAGTGATGCAAGTGACGGGAAGCGGTGCATGTCACTTCAATATTGTCTGAAATGATGTGGTCCGCCAGATTGTGCATCCCTCATAATTACAGAACATTTTCTACAGAAGTTGATGAATGTATGCCATCTCAACATTTCATCTGCAACCGATTTACGGGATTCATGCTTTCCTCATGGTCAGCTTTATGTGGCTTGCGCCATAGTTTATTTATTTATTTATTTATTTATTTATTTATTTATACAGCATCGAAAGCCCAAGGCATCGGGGCACTGAAACAAATACATGAAGACAGTCCATAAATGACAAGACAAAGCAATTACTGTGGAGGGTTGAGCAGGCGGTGCAAGGAGGTTACCTGAATAAATGAGTTTTCAAAGCTTTCTTAAACGTTTTCAGATTGCTATCCCCTGTGAGAGTAGTGGGCATGAGGTTTTAAAGTTTGACTGCTTTTACTCAGAAATTGTTTCCTCGACCTTTTCCACGATTATATCTTGGACATTAGATCTGTTTTTTCCTGCTGAACGCAGTACTCTGGTCGGTGGTACTGTGCTATTAGAGTATTTAGGTAGGTTGGGGCGGTTCCATGTACACATTTATTTACCAATTGATCCTACTTTGAAATGGATTCTATCTTGGACGGATAACCAATGTAGGTTCCTCCTGTGTTACGTGATGTGTTCGCATTTTGTGAGTTTGTTCACAATACAAATAGCCTTGTTTTGTATCAACTGACCCTTCCCCACATTATTACTTCAGGCACAAATCAACAAGGTGTCACAGGAGTCTAATTTGGACAGTACCGTAGCTCAGGGAATGGTTGCCGCATTATCCTTTGATATATAAAGATGGATGTTTTTCAGAAGGTGGAGGGAATAATTACAGATTTTAATCACCTGGTTAACATATGCGTCAGAGTTGAGAGAGGCCTCCAAATGGATGGCAAGTGTCTTCACTTTGTCAAGGACCGGTATGCAGTTTGTACCTATTTGAAACTTTGAATATTCAGTGTCAATTTGGCATGAATGGGTGATGAGCCAAAGATCATTAGCTCAGTTTTTTCCACATTAATGCATAACCAATTTGTTGACATCAGGTTCTCTACAAGATAGTATATAGTTGATAGAATTGTGGCATCTTTATCATACACTCCTGTGATTTCAATGACTAGCTGAGTGTCATCAGCTTCATTTGTGGAAAAACACACCCAGATCGTCCAGGAGCGAACAGAGGGGTCTAAAGTAAAGATTGAAAAATAGTGGTGAATGACTTGCCCCTTGTGTAACACCATACCAGATGGGAGACTTAGGAGATAGTGAGAGGACCGCCTGGTCCGAGCATTGACCTGAGTGGACAAGCATTTGGTTAAGAATGCCATGGTCCACTAGGTCAAATGCTGCAGACAAATTCAACAGGGTCAAAATGCCCACTTTACCTTCCTCGATGATTTGCAGCACATGTAACTGCAGGTGTATGAGGGCAGTCTCAGTACTGTAGTTCGACCTAAAGCCCGACTGTTTGAAATGTAAGATGTTTTCTGCTATGATGAAAGATTGATATTGTTTGTATGCTGCTTTGTCCAATATTTTGAGAAGGACATTGCAAATGTTAATGGGTCTAAGGTTGGTTGGATCTTTGGGGTCTAGGTTGGGCTTTTTTAATTGGGGTTGGAAAAAAAGACAATTTGTTTACACCAGCTCCTAAACGAAACACTAGCAATAGTGTATACAAAGAAGCATTGGATTAGTTCATGAAATAAACTTTAAACTAGGATTGAAGTAGGAATTACCTTGCAAAGCACGGGTACACCAGCATATATATAAAAGTCAAAAATTCTTTGTTTGTGGGTTTGTGGGTTGGTGAAAGGTTGCCGTATAGGAGGTGAAGGCGTGTGAGAGTAGTAAGACAACGACGTATGGAAGGTGAAGGAGATGCATATGGGAGGTAAATGGACCTGAGAGGTGACTGTGAAGGCAGGTAGCATTGCAAAAGTTGTTGCTATATAAAGAGCTGCAACAGGCATTTCTGTTATTCTCTTATGAATAGTGCTAAAGTGTTATTTCATGAGTAGCTGTGTGAGTGGTTTGCAGCTAAAATGTATTCTGGCAATTTAATTAATAGTTAGATTCAGGATATGCTTCCAGGCACAGTTACTGAGTACAACTCAATCGATACAGTGGTGGATACCGATGAAGCCGTAAACTATCCAGAGTAATTCCTCAACTCATTCCACCCCCTTGGAATGCCACCACATCACCTTCAACTGAAAGTTGGGTCACCCATTATGCTGCTTCACATCCTCAACCCAACTAGGCTGTGTAATTGCACAGGCTGTGCTGCCCAATGTAATTGAAGCGACAGTGTTGATCAGAAGGGAAAACGAGACAATGGGCATGATCACGACTTTGGCGGTTACACCGGCGGTATTACCGCCAGCGCTATTAGCCCTACCTCTGAACTCCCTGGCGCTAATAGTAATTCCCCATTCCCCATTGAGCCTATTCGGGAATGCCCCATTCCCCATTGGGCTCAATGGGGAAAATGTGAGCTTTAACCGCCGGCGGATTTCACGCCGGCAGTAATAGCACAAATTTTAAGCAGATTTCTCCCCAGCTCAGAGCTGGGGCGAAATCCGCCAAAGTCCTGATTTGGCGAACCCTTAAATCCGGCGGTAATAGCGCTACTGCCGGATTTAAGGGTTACCGCCAAAGTCATGATCAGGCCCAATGTATTCATCCCCCACATTCCACTCATTCCGACAGACAAGCTGTGCAGTTTCAATGCCAACAATTCCCAGTCAGGCTCTCATTTGGTATCACGATCAACAAGGCACAGGGCCAGTCAATCAAGCACACTGGTACCAACTTGACTTCTCCATGTTTCTCCAATGGGCAGTTATATGTTGTGTGTTCTAGAGTTGGTTCCCCAAATCTGTTGTATATCTTTGCTCCAACTGGCAAGACAAACATTTTTCTTTATACATAAGCCTCACAATGAACATGTACTTTGGTAATATTAAAGTTTATTAAACTTTAGGTCCAAGTTGTTGGCACTGTCGGCATCATGTCACCCATCATGCTGCTCAGGAACCTCCATGTTGTTCTCACGTAGTACAGTTATATGTTCCAGAATGAGTTTTTAAGAAGAACATACAATTGTGTTGTGTAGTCGTTATACGAAAACATTTTTTATTAATATCAAATAATCGAACAATGCTGTGAAATGTTCTTATCACCTTTCTTATGTAGCGTTTCGGAAAAGCATAAAGCTACGTCAAAGGATATCTAACAAATCGTGCCTATGAGGAAATGATATCCCGTGCAACACCAGGTATATCTGCTAGTGTACAATAGTACTCGATTCAGGTTCTTAGATAGTTTTACAGGCTTGAACCAAACTCTGAGAGGGATTGCTTGCCGATCGAACCAAGTCAGTGAGTCATGTTGATCCCAGATTGCGAGTCACTGTCGATTTGGGTCTGAGCAGTGTCTTGTTCAGATGCGGTGTTGAGCAATGCAGGTCACTGGTACACAGGAGCAGTTTGAGATCACACATGGTATGAAATGATGAGTACCACTGGTCCAGGTCAATGAGTGACGTGAGTGAAACTCCAATGGTTCGAGTGAAGCTGTTTCTGAAATCCTGATGGTTCGAAGACAGAGAGGTTTGAATTTGTCGGCATAGATTAAAGGCGATGGGCTCTTCTGGGTTGAGGAAACCTATAACCAGCTCATTGGATGCATACAGCGGTTCAAATTTCAAAGGTGAGTGCCAAAGGCAGCTCTGAATATCCGAGTCACTCAAAAGCATCAAACAGAGGTAGAATTTAGTTTGAGGTGGTTCGAGCAATGAAAACAGGAAACCAGGCAGCTCTTTCTCTCTGAATGTTGTTAGATCTATTTCAGTGGGCTCAAAGAGAAGTTGAGTGTTTTACAGTCTATGCTCTCCCAGCCTAGGGAGTTTTGCCTGTAGAGTGGGAGGCCTTGGCCCTCAGCAAAGTCACCACAATGTGCCCTGGGGATGGGTAGAGAGCAGAGTTTGACTCTGCTATGAAACCTTGGTCTTCACCTCTTGGTAGAGGGCCTTGGAAAGGACTGCCTTCCCAACAGGGTCCAGAGGAATTCTTCCTAATTTCCTGGAAAGTCAAAAGTGAATCAAACCTACTTTAATAGGTAATAGTCCACATATTTCAAGATTATCCTGCCACGAGGTAGAAGGTTTATCATACTTATTATGAGTTTAGATCAGAGGCATAGATTTAAATGCCACTGCTCTATGCAGTGATTGTCATATTGCAGCAGCTGTAAAATAAGGTGCCTGTGAGATATGAACCTGTTATGTGCCATGATGAGAAGGAGCTGTAGATCAGACTGATGCTTTTAGCACAGAGAATTCTGAAAGGGGGTTCTGTTCAGCACACCACCCTTTTCTGAGACGGATTACCTGTATTATTCTATTGATAGAATGCAAAAAGGCCAGGGCTTCTACACCCTTACCAGATGACAATCTTTCACACAGTACCTTTGTCATTCCACTTTTGATCAGGGTGCTACATCTGGACAATAGACCAGATTCCATTCTTATGGATGTTATTGTTAGAACGTGCTATGTATGTCTGGTAAACACAAATAATTTCATAATGGACAGCTAAAATTGTCCTTGAATGCTCACTTGTTTATTATTCGAATTCCAACATGGATGAAGGTGGGAAATAGACTTAAAGGGAATTACAATGCTTATTTTAATCTCTGACAGGGACAATATTAAGCTATGGAATGTGACTGGAATGAAGGGGTGATGGTAGACATAGGCAGAGCATCATAAGTTACTTTATTTTTTGGATTTTGGGTGTCTCCAAAGTTGTCTGCACCCACCCACGGTAATACGTTACGATGACCACGACTTTACAGGGTCCGACTCAATCGCACAGGGAGCAAAACAGGTGGTAAATAAACCAACAGAACCTATCACCAACAGGGCTATTTTTGCAGTTTGGTTTATTTCTTTGGATAAGATTCATGTTCTTAATACATTTCTGTACCTTTCATGGATGCAAATGTAGTCTGGGCACACAAGTAGACAATGGGCCTCATTACAAGTTTGGAGGTAGCCATGCCGTCATTACCGGCATGGCTACCTCCAAACTCGTGTCCGGGTCCCGAAAAAAGAAAATTACCGGGCCATTCTGACTTTTGCGGCCCGGTAATTCCCATTCTCGGGACACGGACCCGGTGCATTCCCATTCCCATTTGAGCCCCCATAAGGCTCAATGGGAATGGGAAGGATGCTAACAACGGACCCGTTAATGATGGGTCCGTTGTTAGCATTCTGGTCTGCTCGCGGGTGCTGGTATGCACGTCTGGCCAGACCAGACATGCATACTGCCACCCACGAGCAAACTCGTAATGTGGTGGCCCGGTATGAATGGTGCCGTTACCTTACCTTACTGCGGCCGCCAGGGTCATAATGAGGCGCAGTATCTTGCTCAGAATCATTTCCCTTCTCTGACTGCAGGATGTTGTATGTTCATGGTGCAATACTGCAATGCTACAATGTGCAATCGTGCACTTGGGCTCTTTCGCACATGGAGTCCTCTACTATAAAGTAAAGTATTATGTATGGGAGACATGCAGTAAACTAGTTGTTGACATTAGATTGGTTAAAACATGTACATAGTTATAAAGAAGCCCAAGCAGCCTTGGAACCATAACATGGAATCTAGAAAGATGGGGAAGAATGTAAAGTGTTGAAAGTGGGAAGTTAAAGAGCGTGAGAAAGACAAGGATCAGGATGGATGCTGGGACTACTGCTTATCTCAGAACTTAATAAAGAAGATATGCAGGTTCCTGTCATTGTGCTGTTGAGTACTGTAAACGAGGATTACAGCAGGTGAGTAGCAGGCCAGACTTTGCATGTTCCACTCACCGTGCAGAATCAAGATTGTGAGCTGCGAGACACACCCGCAGTCAAGGCGTGACCTCCCTGCAGTGAGTAGCCGGCCGCTGGTGGAGTGAATCCAACGGGATTACGCCATTCACCCTGCAGGGACTTCTCAGGGCCCCCCAGTCCTGCTGCACTCCCAACAAGATAAGAGATGTGCGCTTCCTCGCACAACCGCATCTCTTAGGTACACAGATGCGTGCTGCCACATTTCCTCATGCAGATACATGACTTCCGGCATGGGAGTGCACAGCATGGGTTGCTCAGCAACCATGACGCTTTTATTTTCCCTTCAGACAGTGCCATCGAGGCCCAAGTTGCCCACATGGTTTTCACAGCCAGTGCCACAATGATAACATTAGGGATCAGGAGTAAGCGTTAATTCGGAACCCTGTGTGGGTGGAAAACTCTCACTCACAAGACACACAAGGAAGGATTGGGGTTATTGCCAACCAGGGGTGGTGGAGGTCTGGAAAAGATCTGGGGCTATACTAATGTCAGGACAGTCAGGACTCGGGGATAGCTAGTCTTTTGGTTGTGGATCCTGAGCTTCAATCAGAGGCTACAACCAAAAGACCCGGGGCTATATCCCCCTTGTCCCCCCTAGCAATGCCTCTGTGGCCAATTTACCTGGCCCACCACTTTATTTTACAAGCACATGGCAAGCCAACAATACAGTAGCAAGATTGGAATGACAGATTTCAGTGTTTTTGCATAGAGTGCATGAAGCCAATTTCACATCTGACAGGAAGGTTCCTTTCTCTTTCATTGTTTGGTCATGAAGGATAGACAATATACAACAGACTACCTGAACCTTCACCTGTGGAAAAAGAAGGGTTACATTTATTTGAAACAAGCCTGCTAAAACTAGATAAACATTTAAATGTGAAGGAAAATAAAACCTTGGCTAGGTACCATTTTGTCACCAGGGAGCAAAGAAAAAATGATAAACTGGAATAATGTTATTTTTTTTTTGTTCTAGTCTACAGCACCTGGTATTCCCAGGCAGTCTCCCATCCAGGTACTAATCAGGCTGGACAATGCTTAGCTTATGTGATTAGACGAAATTGGGATCATTCAGTGTGGTGTGGCCATAGAGTTTTACACTATGGACATGTTTACTCTAAGAATGTTTTACTGCACTAAGAAGTCTGGCCATCAAGTGCGGGTTTGAGCACTTGTGGGAACAACTCATGATAAAGTGCTGTAATCAAGAAAATGTGAGAGGCAGTGTGGATGAAAGGGGAGATAACGCTTGAAGGATCCATTGAAGTGGCATAAATCGTGGAACTTTCATAGTCGTACATCTTTATTTGTATTAGTATTTTGTTTATTTGTGTAGCGCGCCTGGCCCAAAGGCATCTGGGCGCATATCTTATGTTACAGTAACATAATATAAATCAAGAACAGTAGGCAAAGATACAGAGTATGCATAGTATCAAAATACTTACAGTTACAGTGACAAAATATAAGTCGAGAAGAGTAGGAGGAGATATAGAATATACATGCATTCAAATTACTTACAATATATTTACAGGGTATTTAAATTCAAGGTGCATGCCGCACAGTGTAGGTAACAATGGCACAGGTCATTCTGAGGTAAATTTATGGCTGATGTGGCAGGTGAGAGTTTTGAATGTCTTGAGCAGTGAGACACAATGTGGCTTTGTTCTTGAAAGAGTGGAAAGAGGTTTCCGCTATAAGTGGGTTGGGCAATGAGTTTCACAATTTAGTGGCAAGGACTGGGAAACTAGCCCCGCCTGCTTTCTGAAGCTTGAACCTAGGAAGGGAGAGAGAGTGAACTAGGAATATTTAGAGCTGCCCTGATGGCGTTGTTTTGGGTGACCTGGAGCTTGCTTAGATTACGTTGACTGGTCCCTAGATAAAGGGCATTATAATAATCGAGTTTAGACATAATAAGGGTTCTAGCCAGGATGGTGCAGTTGGGTGTAGAAAGGAATGGTTGGCAAGCTGTGATACGTTTGCACACATAGGCGGAAGCTGAGATTACAGCATTGGTTTGTCTGGAGAGCAATAAGGTTGAATCGAGATAGTTCCCTAAGGTTTTAGTATCGTTAGATAAGATGGTATTGCCAACGATGATGAATGATTTTGAAGGTAGACTCTAATCTATTAAGTTGGCATTGGGTGTCCAAAATAAAGAGCTCTGTCTTTTCGACGTTACAACAGAGCTCATGTTGTGCCATCCAAGCCTTGATGACTTGGTAAAGATCATTTAAGGCTTTCGTGTACACTGAGTGGTCTCCGGTGATAGGGAGGAGTATCTGGGTGTCATCGGCATAATTGTTATAGGTGACACCCAGATAGTCAAGAGTATCGAAAGAGCGGTTTTGGGAACATGATGTAAAGTGTCAGTGAGACACAGGATAATTGAGGGACCTCACACTGGACTGGTGAGTGTTCAGGGGGGCAGAGGGGGAGAAGTCCCTCATGGATCTATTATCCAGGAAGGATTTAATCCAAGTGGTGGCTTTATCTGAAAAGTGGGCTGCTGATTTGAGATGTCGGCGGAGGATTTGATGGTTGACCAAATCAAATGCTGCCGATAAGTGAAGTAATATTAGAATGGCCAGTTTCCCGTCATCTTTCAGATCCTCAATTTGGATTTTGAAATCAATGAGGGCAGTTTCTGTTCTGTGCCCAGGCCAGATGCCAGATTTTCTGAGACCGGGGAGTTTATTATATCTACAGATAAGCAGCTCGGTCCAGGATTTTAAGCAAAAACTGAATGTTGGTGATGGGCCTGTAATTGGTGGGTATGCTCAGGTCTAAGGAAGGTTTTTGGAGAAGGGGGATAACCAAAGCATCCTTAAGTTTATCAGGGACAGTGCCTGAGTTGAAAGACGAGTTTATAAAGTCAGTGATAAAAGGAGCTAATTCATGTGTAGCCTCCTTGATAATGGGAGCTGGGCATGTGTCGCCCTGGCAGTTGGAAGGTTTGAGTTTGCTAATGATGCTTTCAACCTCTGAGATAGTTAGAGGTGAGAAGCTGAAATATTCATGGGAGTGTGTCATAGGGATGGTATTGCCAGTGGGAGAATTTAGCTCCGGGTCAATCTGTAGGCTGCTTTTTTTGGCGTTGATTTTGGATTGGAGTGTTGAGATTCTGTTGAGGAGCACTTTTTGTATATTAGAGCACCATATACTGTCTTTGCTACAGGTGCCAGGGGGGTGTTCAGGGAGATTCGAGTTCTTTCAATATTTTGGAAAGCTCTTTGGTATTGGATTCCGCTTGCAGAATGTGCTTATTATAAGTACCTTTCTTGGCTTGGAAGATGGCCTCTTTATAATTAAGGGATGCAATAATGAGGCTGTCCTTATTGCCGTCAGAAGGACAACTTTTCCAGTGGGCTTTGGATCTTCACTTTTCTTTGCGTAGCACTCTCAGGTGTGGTGTGAACCACGAATTGAGGTGTGCACACGGTTTCGATTTCCTAGATTTGATGGGGGAAATGGAATTCATTGCGTTGAGAATGGTATGGTTGAAAGTATCAACTAGGACTGTGGGGTCCATGCATGACAGTGAGACTTTGTTTAAGACGGGTAGGATGAGAGGGAGCAATTTTTCACTCGTTATGTCCCTTTTGTTTCTTGTACAAATTAAGGGAGCAATATCCTGTCTGGGGCATAGGTCGTTGGCTTTAATGTTGAAGGTGATTGTATGACGGTCAGACCATGCATATGGTAGGTTTGCCTATAGATTGATGCTGCAATTTAAGTCGACCAACCAATTAAGTGTTTCTCCCCTTGTTATGGGTAGGTTCCCGGATGTGATGGGAGAAGCTAAGGTTGGTTAGGGTACTGGCAATGTCCAGTGCTTTGAGGTTGTTGTGGTCTTGGAAACCAAGGTTGAAGTCCCCAAGTAGGATAATTTGAGATTTAATCTTGGTTTTATCTTCTAGTATGGAAGTAATGGTGTCGGCAAAGGTGGTGATAGGTCCTGGTGGCCTGTAAATGAGATACTGAGTGCGGTTTGGTTCAGTAGTTTGACCGACAATAGCTCTGCTCCTGGAATTGGTTGATTGGGAATAATTCTGAGAGCAATGGAGCTTTTGGGAATAAAGGTGACCCACTGCCTTTGGATTGATGAGTATTGCGGTCACACCTAATGATGTGATAGCCGCCTGGGATGGCAAGGGAGGGTAATGGTCCAGAGGCTGCGTGTAACCATGTCTCTCTTATGGCAAGGAAATCAAGATCTATAGTTATGATAAAATCAGCGATGTCTAGCGCATAGGCAGGGAGGGATCTAGCATTGACCAAGGCTCCCTTGATCGAGTTTTCTTTGGGGATGTAAGATGTATTCGTATTGAGGTTGGGAGTGACTAAGGGAGTGGTGTTATTAGTGCCGGAAGGCCGCGGGCTGAGTGTAGAGGTGCCCGGAGATGATGGCGATTTCGATGTATTGTGTGAGAGATGGGGTGCGCAAAAGGATTCTGGAGCCAAGTCTGCGGTTCATGAGATGCAGAGCATGTTAGAGAGAATTCTCAAAAATGGCTAACTTCCCTTACCTAATGAGTCTCTCAGCAGCTTTGCTAGATTTCTAGGATGAATTTATTTCACCTGGCAAGAGTGTGAGCCTTTTTTGCCACTCTTACATGTGTTTTACTGTGTGTGTTTTTATCATTTGTGTGATCTTGGCTCTGGAGCCTCACCTACTCCAAGAGCACCATTTGTGTGTGTGTTACACAGAACCTTCAGTGCAGTGACACAGGGTTGTCTTGTAGACTTTACTTTAACTCCATTTTACTGGGGCTGACTATTGTCTCCAGAAACATGTAAAGTTTCCATTAACTTTATTTAGTCTCTTTAAACTACAGACCCATTACAACTCATCTTAGATGGAGTATTGGAAAGGGTTCATTCCTATCCCTTTTTGTCTGTGTCTCGTGGATAACTGGTTCGCTCCCTTTACATCAAGACTTGGCTGGAAGCACTGATAACTGCCCTAACTTTTCTACCACGGTTACCTTATATAAACATGGTATTGTTTTCATATTAGCCTCAAACATAAACCTGCTTGACCAAATAAATTTTATTTTGGCTCCGGCTGGGTTTATTTGCCATTTCTTTTTGTTAAAGTCTTTCTCGTGTTTTTCTCTGCGCGCCAATCCGGGGTTGATTCCTTTGTTTGCTGTCTTTTTGCGGGCTTCTGCACAGAAGCCCTCCTTAAGGCGCCTGAAAGTCTGGGTAGGCAGGATGTGAAGGAGGGGTCTTAGGACCCCTGCCATGGGTTCCCTTGTTAACCCAAGTCACACTCCTGTTTGATTGGCTGGGTAACTTTCCTTGCCAGGACAGCCACCCTGCTGTGTGATTGACTGCCAGGCTGTGTGAATGGGGGAAAAACTGCATAAAAAGCAGGTCTCTGGAACTGGAAAGGCAGAGTCGCCACTGGAACGTACAAACAACGAGGAGCTGATGGAAGAGGACCCATGAGAATGATTGAACCGCCCGAAGATGCCCTGCTGCGGGTTTGAATCCCCAGATTCCACCGACAGAGAATATCCTCCAGGAAACGTCTTCCCTTGAGCAGTTGGGACCAACCAGTTCACCCAAACTGCAAGCCAGGACCCCTCCTCTGGTCGAATTCGCTGTACAGAGCTACAGTGGACCGGAAAGCCAGGAAGGTCTGACCCTGCTTGGGGTTTAAGGAGCACACCTTTTATTTGTTGATTTGCTTTGCTGCTGGTTTCTTCCCTATGTAGTGCAGAACCCTCCAGTCTTCCTACTTCTTGTCAATCTGACAGTCGCTTCAGGAACCATGAGCCTGCAGGAACTACCAGGAACGTCTGCCTCAGCTACAGCTTCCTCTCCATTTTAAGGTACTGTGCAAACCCGGTTGCTCGTTTCGTTCAGCCGCGGGGAAAGTGTGTGAAATCTTTCTCCAATCCGAGGGCTTGGCCTTCTTTTCTCTTTGAACTCACTTTTCTACCATCCAACCTCGTTCGGAATCCATGGCCCGTTATTAGCTCCCTGGTCCCTTAGCGGCTCCCACTAGGGACAGCTGGCTTTACCAGTCGTCCTTAGTGGGACCTGCTAAGGGACCTCGGAATGTGATGATAAGGGGTTAATGGGACCGGCATCCTTACTAGTGCCGTTAACCCCCTTCTGCCATACTTGTAATGACCCCCATAGTCTTGGTGGATGGCAGCAGGTGGTGGTACCTGGTATTTCTAGTGTTTGTAGCGGGGTTAGCAAATGAGCTCAGCACTATATGAAGGTAGGTGATAGTAAACAGGAACATGAGAATGGCCATGGTTTGGTGCTAGTTTATGAGCTAAATATAGGGCAGTTAGGCAAGGCTTAGTCAGCCAGCATTAGTGGGGTAGCGTTAAGCAAGTATTACAGTGTGTGGTAAGGTAACGTGGTCAGAGAATCTGTGGTCCACAGATGTGCAGTGATGGGGGGGCAAATCACAACGTGTAGTCAATAATGTCATGTAACACCAAAGGAGCCTTTTTGAGTTTGGTAACAGAGCATATCACAATGTGCTGGACAGTGATATGATGCATTCAACAAAGGCACAGCAAGAGCAAAGTATGTTAGGCGATGTTAGATAGTTATATAGTACATTCAGTAATGTTGAATTAAGTGTTGGTAACAGCATATCACAATGAATTGGACAGTAATAATATTACACATAAAATGCGTAATAGCACAGCAACTACAGCATATAGACAGTAGTGAGATGCAATCAGTGATGATACATCAGCGGCATGGTATAACAATGGGGGCGAGCTGCTGGTACAAGCAGAAATGGCGTAAAGGTACGTCAGATGCGCGTTACCTAGATGTGGCACAGCTGTGATCATCAGTGCATTGAGCATCATCCGGACGTCAATGCTCTGTAGCTCTCTGTGAAGGGCATGAACCAAATAGAGAATGTTGGTAGGGAGAGGAGCTGGAGAGATGATCCTAGATCCTCTGCAAGAAGGAAAATGGACATGAAACTGGACATGAGACCACGGGGAGATCAGAGGCCCGGAGCAGCGGAGAGGTGCTGTAGGTGCAGGAGCAGTGGACACTTTGCAAATGATATGGTGTGCTATACTCAGCATCTAGGATGCTAGGAGTGCAAAAAAAAGGACACCTTACTAGATGTTACAGACAATGGGGATGTTATGGAGGGGTGACAAATGTGCATGATGGCATGTCATCTCTGAGTGTGAATCCTACGTTGTGCGTTGAGGTGGGTGTGGAAGTATGGGTGGTAAATGCTATGGATGCACAATGGAAATGGGTTAAGGCTAATGCCTTGATAGATGCAAATGGTGTGAAACTCAGAATATTGATTGATAGTGGGGCTGAGTGTACCGTGATGAGTGATGTGGCTCATGGTTATGGAGAAGCTCCATAAAAATGTTGCGCAAGTTTAGAGCGGCATGAGATTTAGCGAATGTGAGGCAACGGGTGGTGATTTATTATCTTGGGATGCTCAGGCAGATTTAGATATAAAGTTAGACCCTGATCCCCTAGAACAGATGTTGACACTGTGCAGTGCCCTTGAGGAGTGGGCATCACTAAAGATTGATGAATGGTACCCTGAGGTGTTCAAAAACAGTACTGGCAGTTTGATGGTTTTTGTGCACTGTAAAACATTGAAGGGTGGTGCAATCTCAATTACAGCCCGAAGCCACAATGGTACCTCTATCTCTGTGGTCCGAAATTGAAGATTCAAGTTCAAGAGGTTGATGGATGAAGGCATCATTCAAGAATCTGAAGCTGCTGAATTGATACGTCCAATTGTGATGGTACGACAGGGCAATGGGGGTGTGAGGTTGTGTATTGATTTGAGGTCACTCAACAGGTCTGTTATGCCCAGTAGGTTTCTTTTGCCCAAGATCCACGACTTCATTTCAGAAGTATAAGGATCTAGCATGTTTTCCACCTTGGATTTAAGAGCCACCTATCACCAAGTTTGCTTATATCCCAAATCCATGGATTTAACAGCATTTATAACCCAGTTTGGGATTCCGTTTGGCTCATTTCATCATCCAGTGTTTTTGAGACGGTAATGACCACACATTTTGGGAGATAGGAGTGTAGTACAGTGTCATCATGATGATATACTTGTATGGGGGAGTGTCAAAATGAGGATGTGAGGTTGAGGAAGGTGCGTAGCAGCATTAATGGTATCTCTATAACAATGCAAGTTTAGAATTAATGAAGTTGATTCAATAGATCATGGGTATGCACAGTTTGGATATAAGAATGGAATATATAAAGAGGGAACGCAGCCTAGTTTCAGATGCCTTGTCGAAGAATGCAATAGTGTGCATGGCAGGTTCAGTGCAGGTGGAGGATGTGGATATAGGGGATTGTGAAGTCTTTTTGAATTCAATGGTAATGAATTATGAGAATTGGAAAGCATGCTGCAGAGCTGATGAAACATATTTAAAATAATGGATGGATTATGTGAATCCAGGCTGGCCTAATAAATTAAAAATATAAAACATTCTGGAGAGTGAAGAATGAATGTGGGTGCAGAATGGATTGTTGGTCGTTAGGGAGAATTCTCCAGAATGGCTAATTTCCCTTACATACTGAGTTCCTCTGCAGCTTTGCTGGATTTCTAGGATTTTTTTTTTACCTTGTAAGAGTGTGAGCCTTTTTCGCCACTCTTACATGTGTTTTGCTGTGTGGGTTTAACAGTTTTGTGTTCATAGACTGTGGAGCCTCACCTACTCCATAGGCATCATCTTTTTACCTTTAGTGCAGTGACACAGGGTTTTCTTGTTATGACTTCCCACTTTAAACTCTATTTTCTGGGACTGACTACTGTCTCTCAGAACATGTAAAGTAGCCATTGACTTTATCAGTCTTTTTAAATTCACAGACCCAGTACAAACTATCTTACATATAGTTCTGTAACGGGTTAATAGTTATCCCTTTTTGTCTGTTCCTCATGGAACATTATTTAGTTCCCCTTTCTTTAAGATTTTGCTGGTGGCAGTGGTATCTACCCTATTCTTCCTACTGCGGTCTATTTAAATAGCCTTGGTACAGTTTTAGGCTAAGTTACTGGCCTCAAACTTAAATCCGCTGGACCCCATTTACATTTATTTGGTTCCAGCTGGGTTTATTCGCCATTTCTTTTTGTAAAGGTCTTTCTCGTGTTTTACTCTGCGTGCAAAACCAGGTTTGGTTCCTTTGTTTGCCGTCCATTGGCAAGCTTCTGCACAGAAGCCCTCCTTAGGCTCCTAAATGTCTGAGGGGGACAGTGAGAAGGAAGGGATTTGAGACTCCCTGCACAGGGTCTCCTTGGAGAACCATGTCGCATTCTGTATGATTGGCTGTGGTGACTGTCCCGCCGGGACAGCCACCCTGCTGTGTGATTGACATCCAGAGTGAATGGGGAAAAACTGCATAAAAAGCAGGTCTCTGGGACTGAGAAGGCAGAGTCGCCAATGGATCGAGAGAACCGAAGAGAAGCTGACAGAAGAGGCCTTCGACCACGACTGAACCTCCCGGTGAAGCCCTGCTGTGGGTCCGAATCTCCAAACTTCGACGCAAGAAATCTTCTCCCCTTGAGCTGGTGGGACCAACCAGTTTGCCAAACTGCAAAACAGGCCTCCCTCCTCTGGTCGAATTTGCTGTGCACAAATACAGTGAACTGGATAGCCAGGAGGACCGGACCCTGCTTGGATTTTAAGGAGTTCGCCTTTTAGTTGTTGCTTTGCTCTGCTGCTGGTTTCTTCCCTGGGCAGTGCAGGACCCTCCAGTCTTCCTACTTCATGTCAGTCCGACAGTCGCTTCAGGAACCGTGATCCTGCAAGATCCTGCCAAGAACGTCTGCCTGAGCTACATATTTCTTCCAACTTCGTTCTGAACTCTTGGCAAAGTCTTAACCGTAAACAACTCTGAACTGTGTGATCATCTGCCCAGGCCTCTTGATTTGATTTCCTCACCATAGTTTTCTAGATTATCCTGCTTACGTACTTGTTGGTGCTGCTCAACCTCTGTCTAACCTTGTCTTTCCCTGCCTTTTAAATTGCTGGAGTGCCATTTTGCTCACATTTCATTTTGAGCTTAACTTGTCCAGCATCTATTGGGTGGAGTGTAGCATATTAAGAGTGTGATTTTTCTACAGCTTTACTTTAGTGAATTGTTTTACTACTGATGTGTAAATAAATGTATATTTTTTTACTCAGAAACCTTGAGTCATTGTTTGTTTGAACCATAGTAATTGCTGACCTTTGTGTAACTATTGATACTCCTCACTTTGCTCTTGAGATAAGTCTGGCTGCTCGGCGATCACTACCACTTTACTGTGTAATACAGGCTTATACCAAAGGTGAATTTGTACTTGTAGTCTTAATTGTGTGTGGTGTTCCCAAAGGGCACTGCAAATGATTCTGCCTAACAATGGTCATAGGTTTTGTGTTTTGGGACCAGAACAATGAGAAAGACAGTGATCAATATAGAGGTTTGATCAGAGGGGACTATTAGTGACCAGCCATGGATGGAGATGTGGAGATGTTATTGAAATAATGTGAAAAGTGCAATAGCAGTCATTAAGTATTGCAAACAAGAGTGCCACCCATGAAAGTGGCATGAGCGACACGCTCTGTTTGGGATGTGGTGGTGGTGGACATATTAGGGTCATTGTGTGGTGTCAGAGGAACAAAAGGTACTTATGTGACCGTAGCACTGGATGTATTGCCAAAGTGCCCGGAGGTGTGTGTGGTAAAGGAAATTGGTGCGCACTGAGTGATAATATTTTTAGAAACAATATTCCATAGAGAAGAGTTCTGTGCAACATAATTACTGATAATCTTCCAAAATGTGTAGATAAGTATATAGTTGAGTTTCTAGAATCAAAAGGAATATTGCACACAGTAGAGCAGTTCAATAGAATGTTGATGGATGCAGTGACAGTAACGTCATCTACTGGAGGAGACTGGTGTATTCCTTTTGAGAGTCTTTGGAGAAGGAAGCCGAACACTAGATTGTGTACTGTATGGTTGAAAAGATTGAATGAGGTGGAAGGGAATGACAATGAAGTAAAGAGAAGAATGATAGAGAGTGTGACGAAGGCAAAGGAGAGGTATGGCAAAATAAACTGTGTACAAGTTACGTATTCCAAACCGTATGTGGTTGTAGATGACTTGGGAAGCTATGCAAAGTTGCAGAACGAAAAGATATGGAACAAGGAAAATGTTGCTTTGGTCACTAGCACTAAAAGAAGACCCTGCTAATTAAAAGGTTGGAAAAGGAGAGGAGATGTGGTATAAATAGAAATGAAGCAGGAAACTTGTAAAATAGTTTGTTGACATTAGTATATTTTGTATTTTTATTATGCTTTATATATAGCGCCCTTGTCCAAAGTGCTTTACATAAGGCAATCAACAGTACATTCAAATCAGCTATACAAATCAGTGTTCAAAATTCTGCCGATATGAATCAATCAGAAGACTGAAGCAAATGAGTATTTAAAGAGGATCGGAACAGAGGATAAGAAATAATGGAGCAAAGAGACAGAGGAAGAAGGTTGCATTGAAGTGGAGGAAGGAGCTGAAAAGAACACAAGTGCGATTGAGCACAGGGGGGACGGGTAACATAAAGTCTAAAAAGATCAACAGAATGGAGGTGATGAGGAGGAGAATAAACTGAAAGCAGAGATGAAACGTAGTCGGGGTGAGACCATAAAGACATTTGAAAACTAGACATAGGGCCTCATTAGGACCCTGGCGGAAAGGGCTTTACGCCGGCGTAGAGCATGGCGTACCTTTCCGCCTGACTACGAGTTCCCGTAGCGCCATGGTGATTTTTACGCCTGCTTTTTGCAGGCGGAAAAATCCATGGCGCTACGGGACTTGTTGTTAATTACGCCACCGTAATTTACGGTGGCGTAATTAACACCTTCCCCACTCCCATTATGCCCTATGGGGCAAGAATGGGAATGGGGAAGGGCAAAATGGGGATTGGGGACTTACCGCCCCGCCAAGGTCGGGATGGGGCGGTAAGTCCGCCAACCACCATGGCGGAATTGGCAGCTTAGCGCCATGGACCATGGTGCAAATTGCACCATGGTTCTCCGCCAGGGTCGTAATGAGGGCCATAGGAAGTTAAATTTGAGCTGAGAGTAGAAAGACAGCCATCAGAGTGAAGCAAGAGAAGAAGAAATTGAGTCCCGATAAGAGAGAAGGCAGAGTGAATGAATAGAGAATGATAGAATGATTTAAGAGGAGCAAGATGTGAGCAAGGAAAACCAAAGAACAGAACAGAACAGTAGAAGAGTCGGAGAATACTAATGAAGATACAAGAAACTTTGTAGCGTGGAAATTAAGAAATGGGCAAACTTTGCGTATATTGTAGAGATGAAATCGACCTGCGAGTGATGTAAGGGAGATATGATGGGCAAAGGAAAGATTAGATTCAAAGTAAAGAACAAGGTTGCAGGCAGTGGGATAGAGAGACTGGAGGGAGGAAAGGAAATTCAAAAGGGAAGAGACATTAACAAGAGAGTTTTGGCGGGAAAGAATAAGACTACAGTCTTTCCGGCATTTAAAGTGAGGAAATGAGAGCTCATCCAAGATTTAATACCCGAGAGGTAGGATGAGAGAGTGTGATGAATATCAGGTGTTAAGGATGAAAAGGAAAGAAAGAGCTGAGTATCATCAGTGCACAAGTGGTGTTTTACTCCAAAAGATGAAATGACATATAAGAGGAAGATTGGAAATAAGCAAGGACTGACCCTTGAGGAAGACCATGATTGAGGGAAAAAGATGGAAAGATGTTGCTGCCCAAGGTGACAACAAAAGTACAGTTAAATAGGTAAGACGAAAAGCAGGATAGAGCAGACCCACAGAACCCAAAGGAGGAAAGAGAATCCAGAAGCAAAGAGTGATCCACTGTGTCAAAAGCAGCAGATAAGTCAAGAAGAATGAGAACAGAAGAGTGTTTCGAATAACGAGCTGTGAGAATAGAATTAAGCACGCAAGTCAAGGCTGTTTCAGTAGAAGACTGAGTGGGGGGAAGAAGAGATAGACCATAGACGAATGTTGAAATTTGTGAATAAACAAGATGCTCAAGAAGCTTAGATAGAAAAGGTAGAAGAGATATAGGATGGAAATTTGAAACAAGAAGGGGATTAGCTGTAGGTTTCTTTAGGATAGGAATAATAATAGCATGTTTGAAAACAGAGGGAAAAGTCAAAGTGATAAGACGGATGTTAACAAAGTAGGCAAGAAAGGGTACCAAAAGCGGGTAGATTTTAGGAATAAGTAAAGACGGAACGGGGTCAGTGGGGGCAGGGTGGGGTGAGCTCTGGCCAAGAGAAGAGCCACTTCAGAATCCGATACAGGCGCAAAGTTAGACACGGTATTGGAAGGTATAAGAAAAGGTAAGGAAGAAGAGTTATAAGAAGGTGACGATAGGATATCTTGAAGTAAACAGTGAACTTTGGAAGAGAAGAAATGAGCAAGATAAAATGCTGATAGGGATGAAGTAATGGAAGGATAAGGTATAAGAGGAGAAAGAAGGCGAGTTAAAGTTTGAAAAATACGACGAGGGTGTGTAGATTTACTATGGAGAAGGTCAGAGAAATAATTACGCTTAGCAGATTTGATACAGTTGTCGTAGAGGGAAAGCATGATAGGAGAAGTAGGTAGCATGGTTAGTGGGAGAATAGAGTTTGCGCCCGCGCCTTTCGAGATGGCAAAGAAGACTGTGCATAGAAGAAAGATGAGAAGAGAGTCAGGGTTGGGCAGGTTTGCAAGTAGGCTGAAAAGAAGAAAGAGGATAGAGTTGATCAAGACTAGAAGCAAGGTAAGAAGAGAGAGTGGACATGGTTTCATCCGCAGAGAGAGTAGAAAAGTGTGTGAGAGATGGAAGAGAATTTGTATAGGTATCATAAAGAGTGAGGAATTGAAGTTGCGTAGATCACACCTAAATAAAGTATTAGTTGAGGAGGGGCAGGAGGTACTAGAAAATGTAGGTGGAAGCAGAGAAGCCGAAAGTAGGGAATGATCGGATAAATAGACAGGAAAAACAGATAAAGAGGAAACAGTAAATGACGAGATAGAAATAAAGTGAAGACTAGAACCAGAAGTATGAGTTGGAGGAGTAGGAACTGGGGAAAGTAGATATGAGTGAAGTATTGATAGAAACGTGGATGTTATATCTGTAGAAGAAAAGTCTCCATGCCAGACAAGAGATGTACTACTAGGTAGAATGTGACCAAGAAGGTTGTCAATTTCCTCGCAGAATGACCTCAATGGTCTAGGTGGATGATAGATAATGAGAAAAGAAATAGCATGAGGAACAGTGAACATTTCATACATGAATTCAAATGAGGAATATTCCAGTAAGGGCTCAGGAGAAGGAACAGATAAGCAGTTAGGACAATATTGTAAGCCAACGCCGCCCCCACGTCCATTGTGTCGAGGGACGTGGGCAAAGAAAGATAGGGAGGAAGTAAGCAAAGCAGATACAGTTGAGTTATGTGGGAGAATCCATGTTTCAGTTACACAAAGAAAATGAAGATGCAATTTTAGAAATAGGTCCTATACTGCTGTGGTCTTACTGCAGAGAGACCTCACATTCCATATGCCAAGGTCGATAGCAGTGGAAGCATCAACAAGTTGTGGGTAGATAAGATTGGGATTCAAACATGAGTCAGTGGAACAACAGTCTGATGAGGCGATAGTGGGATGCAGTTAAGTATGAATACAGTCATGGAAGTAAAGAACAGTACCTTGATGGTAGTCCAGACTATGGAAAGAGGTTCCCAGGGTGGTACTGGGAGGAGCAGGCAGGCGGGGCGCAGCATGCCTACAAAGTAATTAGATAGGTAAAATCATGTGTATAGTTATAAAGAAGCACAAGTAGTTTTAGGACTATAACAGCCAGAGAAAGGTGCTTAGCAAATCAGGTGGCAGGAATAGCGTGCGATAATGCACATTCTCCACCTGTAGCTGTCAGCCACCAAGGCCCTTCCCGGTTGGCACCATTTCTTTTTTATTTTTTTATGTGGGGCGGCAACAGGGAGCCTGTCCCTTTTGACTCAAAACCCCTCTGCCACCAAACCAATATTTAACCCTTCCCCACCCTCTCTCTCTTCCCCCACTTAACTGCTGGACCGGAGCTTTATGCTTCTGTCCCGGCATCCCTTCTGTCTCCCGGCCTCCATAGAAATGGAAAAGGGACTTAGGGCGTCATTACAAGTTTACAGGTATTCTGACAGCAAATCTTCTAGAATACTAGCAGATGACATTACAGATACCGGCACTTGGTCCGGCGGTGTTACCACTGGATGATGAGTGTTTGTCGATTGTGTTATTCGCCATTACATGGAGTCCCATTGGATTCTATTGGGGATTTTGCTAATATTACCAGCACTGGCAATAATGGTGCCAGTAATAACAGCAATTTGTGCCAGTAAGGTAGCATATTGACCTCCAACTCTTAGTTTGAGGTCATTCCACCACCTCACGGGCAAACTTGTAGTTGACTGGTGCGGTCACATGCCGGTATACGTTAATACCAGCAGGTAATTGCCGCACCGGCCAACTTATAATGAGCCCCTTTACCCCTTTTCCCTATGGACGTGGCCATCTTTTTTTCTTTTTTTTTTTCTATCGTGAGATTGGCGTCAATTCCGCAGCCAATCACCAGAGGGAAAAAATATATAATTTGCCTGGATAAAGCCCCGGGTGCAAATGACTTTCACTCCTCCTGTGGGGGGAGGACATGGCATTTAATGGCCCAGATCCCTCGCTGTCCTGTACCCGGGCTGGCGGGCCATTAAAGGCCATCTCCACCACCCCACCACAGGGATGAAAGCCATATGAGAAAGAGTGTGAGAGAGAAGGATCATGATAGAGGATGGGTCTGCTGCAGACCGCAGCACTTAGTAAAGAAGATACGCATACTCCTGTGTCGGTGTGCTCTTGTACCATGATATGATATGATAGGTTATTTTTAACACGCTTAATACCCAGAGGTTTCTGAGCACGGACCTGGGATAGAAACCTGGGTTGCTCTGTTTCGTCTTGTTTCCAAGGCAAGTACGTTGCTGCTGAGCTATCCTCCTGAGACTAAATAGAAAGCACTGGTCGTCACTGTAGAAATACCCTGTTGCTAATTCACACACAAATAAAGCTCACCAATAACAGCAATATAACCATCTCCGACACAAGCAGGAGACTTTCACTGGCTATCTGTTGCAAGGGATTTATCAGCTTTAAATGAGGATTTAAAGAAGCTTTGCATATTTTGCACATAGCTGGTTATACAGCTCAGTGGATCGAGTGCTTGCTGCTGAGATCTGTGTGTGATCTGTAGGTCTCAAGTTCGAATCCCGGCAAGGGCAACTCAGCCTTTCATTTTTCCAAGTTCAATAAGGTCTTCTTTGGCAAAATTGCTTTATAAATAACAAATCATTACCATCATTACTTAGATACTTGCATGCTTCAAAAATGACTACAAACAGGTGCATATCAATCAGACTCTTCTGAGGTCTTTGAAAGTCTGAAAGAAGTACAGATACCTGTAGGATAAATTTGCAGAAATCCCACATTGGGCTATGTCAGGTGTGAAATAACACAATTCTAGCTTTAAGATTCACTTCATTTTGAAATCTGGTTCATGATGGTCTGCATTTATATTATATGCAGTTGTCTAAATTGGCATGCAATATGAATGCAAGGACTTATAGCACATGATCTGGGAGCTATGTTTCTGTTATAAATTGTGATAATTCACCATTTATTGTATGTGTATTTTACTGCTCTGCACCAGAAGAGTATACATGAATATGCTTGAATTCTGCCGAGACCTACTCTTTCTTTATCTTTACACAGTCAATGCATCGAGGCCTGTTTATTTGTGTAATATTAATACATCTTTAAAATGTGGTGTCGTACTCACTGGGACTCCAGGTAACTTCACTAATGTGCGTGTGGCAATTCTTCCTGGTCAGTGTGGATGTTTGATCATTCACACTGCAATCAGTGGGTCTTGACTCAAAACCCAACAACACACAATGTAGCAACCTAATCTTCGAAAACAACAAATGTAATCACAAAGTAAACCCTATTTCATATTTCTTTATAGTACTTCAAACAGTTAATTCATCAAACGAAACAATAAAATAAACATGTTGCATGCAGTTGTTAAACAATGACTACAGGCAGGTAGTGTCATCACAAAGACATAGTTTGTCATGTCTTTTGAACATACATTCATAACACTCAAAGGAGATTACTTTTTGGGCTTACATTGCTTGTTGTTCTAAGTCATTGGAAGCCATGTGGTTGAATTGTTTCTTTAAACTAGTTAAAAGTATTCAATGGTCTACAATAATTCACACTTTGGCCTCGTACATATGAGTATCCAAAATCGAACACCACTATAAAATAATAATCTAGTTGCATGCTCACCGCACAAGGCACATGTGTATAACGTACGTGCAGAAATCCTGGTTCCCTTGTGGTTTAGCTCAAGTGCATGTCTGAAAAAGTCACTTGAGCATTTCTGAATATTCTTTTTTCAATTGTGAATTGTTTCTTCGTATCTATTTTTTTTAATATAGATATATCTCTAAAAGACATAAAATAATATTACATTTTAATGACACAACAGCAAATGGGTAACCAGTTGTTTTCTGGATTAAATAGCTAAGAAGTACATACCTGGTCCCCACGAGACCCAATGTGATCCTAGTCAAGTAATTGCTTCTCCATTATTATTTAATATTTTCACTTTTGCTCCGAAGCCTCCTAAAACTCGGAGCAGAGGTTTCTCTCAGAATGCAAAAAGGAAACAAATTTGAATGTACTACTCCGACTTCATAGTATATGTTATTAAGGTAAGCCTTATATTTCTACAGTTAAAATTGCAGTTGTCAGCATGAAGGGATTTTCCCCAACTTGAGTTAAAAGACTTAATACAATTATTCTAGAAAATGCACATAGACAGTCCATAATATGCTTAAAAACACATGATACAATTATTCAGGGAACCCATTTTATACAGGCTACTAGCAGGTATACCCGTGCTACGCACAGTAATTCCTACTTCAGTCCTAGTGTGAAGTTTATTTAATTAACTAAACCAATGCTTCTTTGTAGACAGTATTGCTACTCTTTCCTGTAGGAGCTAGTGTGAACAAATAGTCTTTGTTTCCAACTCTGGAGCAAGCCACATAAATCTGACCATGAGAAAAGCATGAATCCCGTAAATCGATTCCTGCAACTTGGAGTTGGAGCGTTGAGATTGCGCAGCAACATTATTGGTGTCCCGATCTACAGCAGAGGCAGCAGCAACCTCAACATATGTGCTGTACATGCAGGGCTGAAGCATGTAAGATGAGATGTGCCTCGATGTGACGGACGTCATTATGGACACTATTGAAGAGTCATGCACCGTTTGCGGTTACCCGCATAACTACAAAAGCACTGTATTATGTCACCCGCATGACTTCAAAAGTGAGTGGCACTAATGTCAGATAGAATGATGATTTTGTGGAAAATTTAGGAACAATGAACTGCTGAAGTTTTCATGAACTGCTGAACTCTAGTAACAATGAATTTAGAACTACGTCAGAACTACGGCACAAAGAGCCATATGGCAGGGGTAAGCATTGCAGACAGCTTAAAAATCGAATAATCCGAAAATGGTACATTTTATACTTGTTACATTGTCTACACCATAGAACCTACCCACATGCCACATTTCAGGTTTGTAGCATGTTGGGAAGTATGCTAAACATTTTGCAAAGACACACACACATAGACAAGCATTGCAGACCACTTACAAAAAACCACTTGAAAAAAAATAGGAAAATGTATTTTATACATTTACATTGTCTACACAATGGGACCTACCCACATGCCCAATTGCAGGTATTGTAGGATATTTTGTGTAAATTTGGGGCCTGGTGTTATTTTCTTACCGCCAAAGATGAGTGGTGGTTTGGTAATAACTTATCCTTGCATTTAGATTGGGTTTGGCCTCATATCATTCTCGTGACCATACCTTGTAATATTATATTGGCGAATCTAGTAATATGTACTACTGGTGGTATTTTGTGGTGATAGGTCATATAGTGGTGAGCATAGTTTCCTTCCCTACATTATAACCCCATCATAAACAAAACCTTAATTTCTATTAGAATACCTCCTAGTGATCTATAGAGGGCCTTGGAACTATACACACAAGGGGACCCAACACTTTTATATAGAGCGCCACCTACAGCCTGTGGCCGGTTTATCTACACCAGTGACCTATGCGCCATAGGTATCATTACTGGCTCATAGACCTCCAGTAATCTATGTATTATATCAGAATCCCCAAAACAACATGCAAGGAGGACACACACACACACACACACTTATTTTATCACTGCTTATTCTGTTTGTTATTCTATCTGTATGGGCACATTGACAAATGTACTACCAAAGAAAATGAATCTCCCCCGTGTCCACATACACAATCCCCAATGCAATAGAAAACTCTGAAGAAGCTGCTTTTATATATTGGTTGTATTGCAAACAAATACAATTCACAATAAAAATCTTACCATTTATATTTAACCATTATCTGTAATTAAAGAGGAAGAGAAAAACAAAAAAACAACAGGTACAGAGCAAATAAGCCTTTTTAAAAATAGGCATTACTATTTAGCATTATGAACATGATGAATTAAAATACAGGGGATTTTATTTGCTACTCTGCCTACATGACATTTCTAGATCACTCCTTCATACAACAGCACACAATGCCCTCACTGTTACACTCACCTGTTATCCACAGGGAGGCCCCCCAGCCGGTTACTCGCTGGTATGCTTCTCAGCTTTGCCCTTATGTGGTCTGTGGGGAAGGTTCTGCCTTGTGGTAGAATTAGGCGTGCTCTCCATCCTGCCTTCTTTGCAGGGGTGCGTTGTCTTTCATGGGCGAGTGCGGTCCAGTTACTTCACTGACGCCGGCCCGTTTGATATTGTTCAGGTAGGTCTTGTTGCTGTTCTTTAGTTTTGTTGCTATCCTGCATGCCTTTCTTTGTTTAAAATGTTTCTTTTTTCTCCCTTAGGTATGCAGAGCTTCAGCGCGGCGAACTGGCTTGGTTGAGCCCTGCTGGTAAATGATGGCGCATTAAGAGCGCTATGACGCGGTAAGTGCTATGCGCAGTGCTGCAAAGTCTTGCCTTTGCTAACCTGTGTTTTCCTTCCTTGTAGGTCGCAGTGTTTTTAGCACGAGTGGAATGTCCGGAGTGGTGCCAGCCGAGAGTCGACCAGCCAGGTAAGCCTTTTGAGCAGTTCGTAATTTGTAAATGTCTCTACTGCTTTCTTTAATGTTGCCTCTATCTTCCTCTTTCAGGTCGTTCTGTCCGGGAGGTGTGCAGATTCGAGGAAACTGTTCTCAGTAGCTGCAAGTGTTTAAAGATGACGACTGCAGGTAAGATGCTGCTGCTAATGATGTTCCTTTTGTCTCCTTGCAGGTTCTGCTTCTCCGAGGTTCGAGGGAATAGCTGGAGACGGTGAGCGTCACGTTGCAAGCTGCAAAGTAACGCAAAGCATGTTGTCTTGCTCGGGTGTGGTTTAAATAGTCCCAACAAAATAGTCCAGGTAAAGTAGTTCCTAGGCTACCACACCCAAAACACTAGACCGCATAGCTTGCTTCTTAGGAACAAAGCTATGTGGATGCCTCCATGTTGGCTGACAATACAATAAAGTAGTTCCCAAGCACATTGTTTTTCATGGTGTATGAGCCTGGTGCCATAGGCGCCAGGACTGGCCCCATGAAGGCTTTTGAGGAGGATGCCAGGCTCTAGAGGCCCGAGTCCTGACTCCACCTGGCCAATGGGTTTGCCAGAGGGGGTTTTGGGCAAGGGTCGTGACACTCACTTAAACTGTCTGCTTACAAGAAATATTTGTGGCTCTCTCCCACACGACCTTGTTCTTGCTCCACTCAGAAGAACAGGCCAAGTCAGCATGAACCGTCCCTGTAACCTTGGTGTCTGGGATGCACGGCCAAACTTCCAAGCCAGTGCTTAGTGACACCAAGAACTTCTGTCTTTGGAGCCCAGCCAACACAAACTAACTTCTCTCTGTCAGTTTTCCCCTTAGCAGAGCACTGCCTCTACCCACTTTGCCTACATGCTATATCCGCAGACACTTTCCTCCAATCAGGTTAAAAGGCAGCATCACCCTTCACTTTTACACAATGGGATCTTTGCTCACTGAGCAAATGTTTCAATTATTATTTCCTTTTGTGCATACTTTCTGCTTTCTGCAAACACAGAAAGAGAAAGAAGAAAAGAAAATGCCAGTGCACATTTGAAAAACAAATTTCAAAATATGTGTTTTCACCTCATTTTGTACATGGGACTACAATACAATGTTAAGGAGTTAGCATTAGGGATTTGTAATTGTTAATTAAGTCAGTCAGTTATATAAATAATGTAGTCTTCTATGCATGAGGAATTCCAAAGAAAGAAAAAAAATGGTGCACTTTTGCTCTTTGCAGTTTCACATTGAGCTTTTGCTGTATTATGAATCCTGTACCTTGCATGCCACCAGCAACCTATTCACATGTTATACTGGCAACATAAACATGGCTATATGTGTGTGCCACATTATTGCTGGCAACAAAATGCCATCACATTTATTGTAGCGCTATATACTCTGAAGCGCTATAAATATTATAAAGCGCTCTATATTACTACAGTTAATAGCATGTTGGATAGTATGCTGAACATTTAGAACAGACACACACACATATCCACAAATTTCCCTTGTATATATATAGAGAAATAACGTCTGAAATGTGTGAGGCAAATTTAAGGATCAAACATGCACCACAATGATAAACAGAGCATTAGCAAATATAATAGTTTTGGTGTTTTCTATTGTACATGGCAATTTTCATTTTTAGGGCCAGAATACAAATTCATAGGTGCAGGAAAACATGGTGGTAATTCCATTACTGCTAACCTTTTTGGCAGTAATGGAATAACCACAGTTTTAATGCGCCATCTATTATTATTTTGGAGAATTTACCTCTGGCAAAAAGCTGGTGGTGTAATTTACCAACAAAAATCAGTGCAATAATTCTAGTGGCAGTAAATCCAACACAAATCCCCATGGAATCCTATCGACTCCAAAAACAGGGAATGACAATCTACAGGACCAAGTGGCAGTAATGGTAATTAGAATTGCTTGTAATTCTGCAGATTGACCACCATATTACCACCAAATTCAGAATGAAGCCTTACGTCAGAAGGTAGTATGGGGCAAGAGCAGACGATCAAGGGAGGATGCAAGAAGAAATTTGGGTGAGTGAGAGGGTGAGAGAGATAGTTATTGTGAAACAAATGTGATATAGTAAGAGAAATAGTGGGGGTCTCAGTAGAAAGAGGGGTTAAGAACAGTGTAAGAATGAGGGTGAGAGGAAAGAGCCACAGAGTGTGCATTGGAGAAGAGATTGAGAGAATGCTAGAACACAGCTCGATACGAATAGCTCAACAAATTTCAGTATTTGGTTATCTGTTTCTTCTTAATATATAGGTAGGTGTGCTCCGTGCAGTCCACACACTGCCATTACTTTCTCAGGAAAACAAACTGCTACTTCTGTTTAGAGCCTGGGCACATGTAACTGGCATGATTTTGAAGGCTTTCTGAGCCTTCTACCCTGAATCAGGGTAGTGGGGTGGGGGAGAATTCACACATCTCCATCCTCAGATGTCTGAGTCATTATGCTTATTACTCCTTCATCTGTCCAGTGAGGTTGCTTGATACTCCCCTACACCTTTGGACAATCATACATTAACAGCAACTGCTCCAAAGTGTAATCCACACATCCATGCTGTGCAACAACAGAGAGTCAAGAAGGGGAGTGAAATCTCACTCCAATGAAACTGTGCAGAACAATCTTGGGGACAACAGTATAAGCTGACACAGCCTGAGTAGGAAACACAGAACAGCAAGGTCGAGGAATTGGATACCATTGCATAGACACTGACCCACTATGAGTTTGGTGTGTGGCCAAAAATGGTGTTAATGTAGTGGTAACAAAGTTACCACTACATTACCTTTGCATTACCACACCATCAAACTACGGGTTTGGAGGTAAGCAGGAGGAAAAGCTTCCAGCAGAATGCTGGAGGTAATTCCTCTGCTTTAGAGCCAAAAAAAGGTCACATCTTCAGAATTACCTTCCGGTAGAATTACTGCCAGTGGTAATTCCACCAAAATCCCGATGGAGTCTATGGACTATATAATACATAGGGACTAATACCACTTACCGTCACTCGAAATATGGCGATAATTCTGTCATACCAAGTGGTGGTAATGGTAAATCTGTTTGGTGGTATATCAGCGGATTTACCTCAGAGATACCTTAAACTTGTAATGAAGCCCAGGGGATCATTATGAGTTGGGCAGTAATACAGCGGTTAATCTGCCTCAGCAGAATGAGCGTTACTGCTCTGGTGTCCAGGTGATTTACCGCCATCGGAAATAGTGGCATCACCAAAACGGGAAGTATGGCTGTGGCTATGCGGAAAGACTGAACCCACTCTGAATTCCCCACTTCCTGTAGCCATCCAGACCCAGTAGGGAGTGCCATCACGCACCAAGAGAAAAGCAAAGGAAAGGTGCCCAATCTATGCTTGAGGAAGCAGATGTTCAAGTGAGGCCGAGCTGCAAGTTCTCACTGATGAGGTGGTGCCCCATGTCGACGAGCTACATGGCTCTCAGCATTGATAAACATCAGGGAAGATGAAAGTAGAAAACTGGGCAAGCATACATGACAAGGTCTTGGCTGTGGGCACAGTCCCATGGGACAGTGAAGTGAGGACTACAGGAAAAGGTGGGATGACCAGATGGCCAGGGTCTACAGCCTCTTATCCATGCACTGGTGGGAGACATCAGCCACAAGAGGCGGCATAGTGGTCTCCTTTGTCCTGGCCCAGTAGGAGGAGAAGTTCAGCCCCATTCTACACATGGAGGGGATTGGCAGCATGGAAGAAGGAGCATCAAGGCAAGGGGATCGTGGTGAGTCTATCAGTCCCCCCTCCTGTGTGAATGCACTGGCAAAAAGCAAAAGTCCCCCAGCATAGATTAGCATAATTGGCAGGGGAATGGGCGACCAAATGGCACTCATTATTAACACACAGTGACTACATGCATGTTCCAGGGAAGGTGGGATAATGTAGTAATGCACATGCACTATAGTGGAAATGTCCATATGAAGTGATTGAACCATGAGAAGCACCCATGCATGCTGTGATAGTCCATGTTGCCACCAGCTCTTCCACAACAACAGGCAAACAGGCAACATTCACATGCATACACAGTGTTCACTGAGGGCCGGCAATACTCTCACATAGCAGATGTATGAGTGTCTTGCTAGCTCACTAACATGTATGCAAGATGACTGACAGCATGTCATTATCCAACCAGCAGGTACACACTCCACTGACGCCAAAGAGTCCGGACCCTCCACTGCCCAGAACACCTCCACTGCTGGCAATACATCCACCTCCACACCAGCATGGGCCAGAAGTGAGACAGGTGGGAGAAAGTACAGCAGGTAGGCAGCAAGGTCACAGCCAGCATCCCCATATTGCTGCCCAGTGGTCCTGCCCAGTGGCACCTCTGCCAGCCATACTGCAGGCACAACAGGGGCTAGGATGGCCACACCACAGCTGACCCCGGTGGAGATTCCAAAGAGTGCCAACGTTACTCCTGCACTCACCCATCGGCCCCCTGAAATCTCTGTGTCACCTGTGTGGGACAGGCCATGCCAGCACCAGTCAGAGCTGCATACAGAGAGCACTGGCTCACCAGAGGAGGAGGAAAAAGACACATGCTTCCTTTTGCCCTGCTTCAGCCCCATCCCTCCCCAGAACCCATCGCCAGGGCCGTAGCAGATGCTGGCTGTGATAGGGGGCAGGGTGGATGCAATTAAGCAGCACCAGTTGGCCATGGAAAACCTTGCAGGCTAGAAGGTACATGATCTGCAGAAATCAGGCAATACTTCCAGTCAATCTGCCAGACCACTGATGCCATCGGTGTCCAGTCAAAGTTTCGAATACATAGTTTCGAAATGCAATACTTTCGAAACAAAAGGATCGGGAAAAAAAATTCAAATGCTTTTTTTTAATGTATTTTTTGGGGGTTTCGTATAGGAAAAATGTGTGGTTTTTCCCCAAAAAACAGGGGTTTGGGAGGATACACCCCCCCAAAAAAAAAGAAAAAGTGCTTTCACATTTTTTTTCGATCCTTTTGTTTTCGAAAGTATTGCATTTCAAAACTATGTATTTGAAACTTTCACTATAGCCTTTGCCTGGTCCCTCCACCCCTACATGCAGATGACACTGCAGCACATCAGGGGCACTGAGTCTGAACCCTCCACCTCTGTCACCCCCATGGAGGGATTTCTGCAAAGCACACCAAAGCACCACTCACAGCGTCATTTGACACCAACGGTGCTCGAGCAGGCCTGCAAGGGCAAGAGGTCATGGAAGTGACAGTTGTTGGCACCTGTATATAGGCAATAAGGTGGCAGGTGGGTGGTGTTGGAAATGGTGTGTTGAAGAGTGGGGAGGTGGGTGGTCCATGATTTGGGGATGGTGTGTTGGGGAGGTGGGCAGAGTGTCTGTATTGGGGATGGTGTGTTGGGGAGGAGGGGGGTGGGTGGGTGGGTGTGTTGGGGATGGTGTGTTGGGGGAAAGTGGGTGAGTTTGTGACTGTGTTGGGGATTGGCATTTGTCCACTCTTCCCCTGTCCTGTACAGAAGGGACCCACCAATCTAGTGAAGACTCCAGAAACAGCCCTTCAGCAGGCCAACAGTAGATGGTTCATGGTCATATGGTCCATGTTCTATCAAGTTTTTCCTCCAGTCCTCTTAAGGGTGGCACTCAGTAGGATGCCCTCTTGGCCCGCATAACTCCTCCAAGACCATCATTAATGTCTATCCTAATGGCACCAGCTTGGTCAAGGGCCCTCAGTCCAATCTCCACCTTTTTGATAGGCGTATCCCACATCTTATCAACTTACTTCCTTCTCCTGCCACTCCTACCAGCACCTCGCTGTCTCCTCTGCCACCTCCTTCTCCTGCCACCTCTCTGGCACCCTCCTTCTCCTCTCTGACTACTTTGCCACCTCCTCCTTCCACCTCTGCCCATTCTCCGGCCCCTGTACCATTTCCGCAGGCCATACCTCAAGCCCGTACCCCTCCATGGATGTCTTTCAAATGTGGCAACCTGCTCCATGACGCTACTCACAAATTTTGCTCTGCTGTCAAACACTGCACTGACAACTGCCACCTCCTTGAAGAACTTGACCTGGATGTCCTGGCTCTCACTGAGACATGGTTCACCAGCAGCTCTGTTACGAGTTTTTAAACTCTCCTCCCTGAGGGCTACAATATACTCTCTGAACCCAGAACCAACTTTCCCAGAGTAGCTCTGATCTTTCAGGAGTGCGTGCCTGCTTCCGTCATTCCTTCACAGGCCTTCTCTTCCTTTGACTGCCTGGTCTGCAGGCTCTATATCTCTCTATACAAACAACAACTCTAGGGTTGACAAACTGGGACTTTTAGAGATTTGGCCAACATTGACTTGATGGATGTATTATAGTCTCACCCCCTACAGCGTCTGATTTGCAAGCAGCCTCTGTGTTGGCAGGCGCATCCCTACAGAGAACGCCTATTGGAGATTGTGGGGTCTTGTCATTTCGCCCTGAAGAAGGCGGCCATCACAAACAGCTATGAGTTACATTGGTTCGGTTGGAATTATTATATAATTGTTGCCGAAACACATTCTGTGCAAGGGGGAATACAAACAACAACTCTAGGGTTGACAAACTGAGACTTTTAGAGATATGGCCAACATTGACTTGATGGATGTATTCTAGTCCCACCCCCTGCAGCGTCGGCATAATATTTTCAGAATTCTTATCATAACAAATACATGTCAACTTGAAATGTTCTTTAGTTTCTAGACACATCTTTGGCATAATCTTTTCAGAATTCTTATCACAACAAATATATGTCAACTTAAAATGTACCTCGGTTTCTAGACATATTTTCTGTCACTTATGTGGCATTACCTGTTCAGAATATGTTTCTTTATCACAATGAATATATGTTATCTTGATTTGTGCACTTACTGTTTACTGTTACCTTTGAGAACTGACCTACCCCCTATTTTTTGTGCCAACACTTTTTTGTTTAAGTAAGTTCTGTTATTTGTGAAAATGGATATTTCTTTCAATACGATTATTTGAACTCAGTGTGCAGCCCCTCTATGTGTGCTTCTTTCCGGACAGAGTTATGGGCTCTATATTTCTGGATTCATTCCACTAGTAATACTAAGAGTCCCCAATAAGATTTTTACTGAACATAACCAGTATGGGAAGAACCCTGTGGTAGCAGTACCTCTTATCTCTTTTGATATTTGATGATCTATATCTCTCTTGGCCTCTCTCTGACTATGTACACCATCTACAGGCCACCTGGCCTGGTTGCCCTCTTCATCTCTGAGTCGGCTGACCTCCCCTCTTCTCTCCTTGCCTCTACCTCTCAACTTCTCCTCCTCTGAGACCTCAACATTAACCTGGATGCTTCTAATCTCTCCTCTGGGCTCTTCTGCATCTGCGATACACTCACTCTTTCGATTCTAGCCTCCGGTCGGACACGCTCTGTGGGTCATACCTTGGATGTTCTCATCTCCTCAAACATTCCCCCTCTCGAACCCTCTCACCAAACTTTCTCTTGGACTGCCCACTTTCTGCTCTCCTCTCACCTGATGCTCTTTGTCCCCAAGGCTAAGCCCATCCCAACGCTGCCACCTACCTTCTCGCTCATTCTGCCCATGAAGGGTGTGTCAGTGGAGTCCTTTGCCACTACTTAAACTGCTCCTCCTACACCTGTAGCTGACTCACACTCTGACACAGCCCTCACTAACCTGCATATTTCTATTTCCAACACTCTGGGCGTCCTTGCCCCTGTCATGAGAATCCATCTGGAGCCTACCTCTAAGTTCAAGTCTTGGTATGACTCCGACCTCACCACCTTGAAACGCAAGTGTTGGGTGTCTGAGAGGAAGTGGAGGTTTTCAGGGACAACTCCTGACAAAGTGGCCTGCCACCTGCTCCAAAGGCAATACAGACTCTCTGTCCTGTGCAAGAAGAGACACCACATCCAAGCCTGCATCTCTGTGGCCTCTAGCAACATGGCCAAGCATTTTTCAAATATACAAGGAGCTGGCCAATCCTTCTGCAGTCTTCACCTCTCCTGTTGCCTCTCAGGCCCTCTGTATGGCTCTAGGTTCTCACTTCACCACTAAAACCCAGGAAATCCTGTCCTCTCTCTACTCTCTAAGTCCCCTCTGGCAGCCTCACCCTCTCCTCCTCCCTTCTCCTCTTTCCCTCCGACTACACCTGACAAGGTTTCTAGACAAGCCTGATCTTAGAATACGTTGTCCAAACAGGTGCTCCCCTTCTCCTCCAGAAGCATTAAGCACCACATTGACACCCTTGCTCCAGACTTGGCCGATTTCTGCAATCACTCTTTTGCCACTGGAACTTTCCCTTCTCCCCACAAGAACTCCCTTTTGCAAACCCTCCTTAAAAAGCCTTCTGCTGATGCTACCTGTTAGGCAAACCATCGCCCGATCTCGATCACTCCTTCCAGGGGCAACCTCCTTGAAAAGCTGGCCCTCTCCCAGCGTACTCGCCACACTAAATCTTTTGATTGCCTCCATGACCATCAGTCTGGCTTCATGGCAGACAGAGGCACGGAAACTGCTCTCCTGAAAATCTGTGGAGATCTGTTCACTAATCTCGATTCAAGCCATACTTCTGTCCTCTTTCTCCTTGACCTTTCCTCTGCTTTTGACACGGTCAATTACACCAAGCTGATCAATCGACTCTGTGAGAATGTGGGCATCATGGATCAGGCCCTGGCCTGGAGTGGTTGTCATACTTCCTCCTGGACCGACCCTCCCAGGTCCAACTTTGGTCCTTTCTCTCCACCAACTCTTTTTCCACATGTGATGTCTCACAGGGCTCTAACCTCTCACCCTGGTTGTTGAATGCCTACTTGTCCCCTTTGAACCACCTTATCTCTAACTTCTCCTCTTACTTTCAGTGTCATGCGGATGACATCCAGCTCACTTTTAGGCTCCCCTAAGCATCCATTCCTCTCTCACTCATACCTGACTGTCTATCCACGATTCAGAATTGGTGCACCTCCAACAATCTCTGCCATAATGCCCCTTAATGCTTGTAAGACAGAGATCCTTCTAATTGGGACTCCTCCTCCCGCTTTCCCTCTAACACTCTGGCAGCCCTACTTGGGCCCTATTCCTTTGCCTTCCTGCTAGGCAAACAACATTGGTGTCTTCTTCGACTCCACTCTCTTCTTCTCTCCTCACATCATGGACCTTGCAATGAAGGCCCACTACCAGCTGCACCTCTTTGGAGTTATTCTTCCTTTTCTCAACTTCCCTCAGAAGCTCACTGTCTCCAGTTCTCTCTAGGGTAGACTACTGTAACAGCCACTTTCTCAATCTGCCTTCCTCTACTCTCCGCCCTCTGTAACTAATCCAGAACAGGACTGCAAGACTTGTACTTGGCCTCAAGCCAAAGGACCACATGTCTTCAGCCCCGGAATCTCTCTACTGGCTGCCGGTGGATGCAAGGAGTAAGATCACCACCCTCTGCATCGCCCACAAGGCTTTCTGGGACTGGGGCTGGCACTACATACAACTCTCTTTTCCAAAACACCTTCCTTATTGAGCCATTCGCTCAGCCACCTCTAACTCTCTGAGGGTCAGATGCTTCTCCAGGCAGAGAGTGGGGGGGGGGTAGATCTCTCTCCTCTGCAGGTGCCCTCCTCTGGAATGGCCTCCCTGCCCCTCTCAAACTTGAGATGGACCACAAAAGTTCCAGAAGCAGCTGAAGACCTTCCTTTTCCCTCTGCTTTCTCTCTCTCCCCTGCTTGCTTACCTGTATGCTTCACTGAATGGGGGCCTGGCTACCCTCAGAGTCTCACTTGGTACTAGACTACTTCCCGATCAGTCGAGCTTGCACTGCCTTTGTGCATACCACACACTAACGTCCAATAACTGTAAGCATACAGTCCATTGCTGCCTTCAACTTACCTGAACCGCGCTGCCCTAGCTGCACTCACTCAGAGCAATGCTGCCCTGTTTGCACTTCCCTTCCTTCTCCCTTGCACTTCTCCTAGCTCACTCCCCTCTGCACTTTGTGCATCGCACTTGCACGATCTGAATGTCTTAAAGTCTAGTAAGACCGTTTTCCTCCCTCTGTCTTCCCTCCCTTGTCTTGGTGCACCTAGAAACACATTTGTACAGGTGCATTAAAAATTACTTATCTTAAGATATCATATTGACAGTCACCTGCAAGGGCAGATGTAACAGATGTCAGTACCAGCACTTTGTGGATGTGTTTCCTTTTAAAAAGATATGTTGATGGACACTCTGTTCATGCATTCTTTCCACATTGTTGGTTTTCCATCCTAGTTATTTAATCTAGTGTCATATGGTACAGGGTACATATGCGTTATAAACAAACACCGTTCAATACGGAAGCAGTAATAAAGGGGTTATGCAAATCCATGAAATTTTGGTCAAAACTCCCACTCTCGATGATGGGCAGAGCGGCTATCACCAAAATTATAATTCTACCCGGTTTCTATACTACTTTATAAACATCTGGCACTACATCAGAACTTTCTTTAAGAAATTAGAAACATTACTCAAGGAATTTCTTTAGAGGCCAACTAGGCACAAGCTATCTTTATCGACTCTTACACTACCCTACAAAGTGGTTGGGATACAATTCCCTGATTTCCGCATGTATTATCTAGCGGCACAGCTCACCCATGTGACTAAGTGGCTCCAAGACGAACCTACAGCTGAAACAGGACTACTACCGTCAAATACCCTCCTTGTTATTACCTAAAGAGGCACTTTGGAATCCGCTGAACCAAACACAAAATGTCCCCATGATCACAAAATTAGGCAGACAGATATGGTCCAAAGCCTTCTAGGGGCAGCACCTCAAACACCCCTATTCTCCCAATACCCCCATACTGGTAGATGCATGCAGAACTCAAACAGATCTCACAGCGGCGAGAAATTGGGAAAGTGCTGGGATCAACGTATGGGGGGACATGTTTGACGATGGCAAATAAAGGGACTTCAAATCACTGCAAACAATCGAAGGACTATCGAGTGGCCAGTTTTTGTGGTACCTCAGACTCAAACAGATCGCCAAGAAGAAATGGAGCGACTGGCCAGAGGAACCCACTACAGACCCCTTTCTACAAGAGATGCACGACCACACAGATGGCTGGAAACCAGTGACCAGGCTCTACAGCCGACTGATTGATAAACCTAACCCCAGAAGTGCAGCACTGAAGGTAAATTGGAAAACAGTTTTGGAGGTCACGTTGTCTGATGAAGAATGGGAAAGAGTGTTACTCTACTCCAAAGAGGTGTCCAGAAACGCCAGATTCAGACAAACACAATTGAATGTTTTATACAGGACTTACATGACCCCACAGAGAGTGGCCAGTTTCAACAAGCAAGCATCACCAACGTGTCCCTGGTGCAGCAGCGACGAAGCAGATCTGATCCACATGTTTTGGACTTGCACCAGAAGGTTGGCATTTTGGTCTAAGGTGAAACAGACCTGCACAGAAGTGGGGATAAACAGGTACGCAAGGGCCCCCAAAGAATGCTTACTAGGTGCCCACCCCAGAGTGACCAAGTACAAGCACATAGTCAAGTTGATGGACATCTCCTGCATCCTGGCAAAGAGAACCATAGAGATGGCATGGAAGTCTCCGGGGGGCCCGAGACACGAACGATGGATCAGAGAACTGGAAAGATGGACAGATGCTGAAACCAAGGCCTGGCAAGACAGGGCCAACACGGGGGAGGAAACAACAATTGACACTCTTTAATCATGGAAGGCCCTCCTGCGAGACATTCGCTTCACCGCTGACCACAAACCACCATGACTTAATCATCTCACCAGTATGACTCACAAAAGGGAAGCTCACCTGGAAAATCAAAACACCGGAAGCATGCCCCCAATAATCCATGAACTGCCAGACTCCTATACGGCCAACCAGATTGAATGTTTTGAGGTCACCACGATGCAAGCAGAAGACTCAGTTACTTGTTTCTTAAGTTATTTTTCGTTAATTGTTATTTGTTATTTGTTACACAAAAGAAAATGGCCTCATTAACACATATGCAATCTAACTCATGTTCAACAACATTTGTATGCGAATAAGAAAATGTCAATAAAGTATGCTACAAAAAATAAATGAACAAACACCGTTCACAAAGCTCTCACCCAGCAGTTGTCAACTTCATTGCCTGCGAATAGCATTGCAGTGTGCATGTTGCCTGTGTTGGACCTGTGCCCTGATGGATGGTTGGCTGTTCTTGAGCATGTTTGCAGTTTCTGCTTTTCCATCCAATATGGCTTCACATACATTATTGCTAGATTACATGCAATCACTGTCTGCCATTGTTGCATTGTCTTTGTGCAGTGTGAAATTCAATGACAGGTATGTATTCCCTTTGCGTTGTGGTTCCTGCAGTCCTCTGTGTGTGTTTTACTTACTGGTTGGGGCAATATGCACCACTGACATACTTCTACATTGTCCTGCATGTCCTAGTCCTGTGAGTTGGTGGCTGTCATGTGTGGGGTGGGAGAGCAGGTCCTGCATGAACAGTGCCTTGCCAGGGCATGCATTGATCACTTGTGATTATGCACCCCCCCTTTCAGATTATATTTCCCTTGTGCTGTGAGATCAGTCAATGAGATGGCACGGGTGCTCACCGAATCTCCATGTCCATTGGTCATTGTGGCTCTCCATGTATGCAGACAGTGTGCTATTCCGCAGGACCATGGTATCGTGGGTGGAAGCAGGGAAGCAGGGACCAGCAGTGTGTGTTCACGAAAACAACATTGAAGGTGATATGGGCATTCATGCAGTGATACTGCTTTCTGTTGTGGTATACCTCTTTAGATGTCACGGGGACAACAATGCCATATGGGTGCAGTTCACAACAGCTATTAGGTTAGGCAGTAGGGCTGCTGCCTACAAATGTGCCTTTGTGGCATTTATCTGTCCCAAGTTGGTGGGCAGGGAGATGTGCTGGGAAGCATGGTGTAGGAGTGCACCAGCACAAGCACAAGCACATGAGAATATGTGGGCTGGGGCATGCTGTGGAGCATGCCCAGAGTGTGCACGGAGGTGCCAGTGGCACAGAAGTGTAGGGCCGACACAAGATTCCGCAGTGGGGCTGAGGCTGTTATGATATTGATCCTGCTCTGAATATCATCATGGAACTGGGCGAGTGGCTCAACAATGGGCTCCCTCTTCAGCTGATACAGAGTTATCAGATGGGTGTCAGTAAATGTGTAAATGTCAAGGGTGGGGGCCTGACCCAGGGAACATGAGCTTTTGTTTTATGGCTTCTCCTCTTCCTCCTCACTACACCCTGTGCTGCTGTTGCTGCCTCTGCAGCCCAATGTGGAGCAGGAGCAGGAGCAGCTGTATGTCCCAGTTCACAACTGATAGTGGCAGGATGGTGTTGGTAAATGTGTTGGTGTCAGGTGTAGGCATATAAGCACCCTTTCTGGAAGGATTGGGCTCACCTGTCGCTTGATTTCCATCACCTGCATGCATTTCCCTCCAACATTTTGGTGGATGTAGCTGCACTGTGTTTTGGCGGAGTTGTCACCCAATTTAGATGGTATTTCAATGGTATGTCTAATTGAAATATGGTGGAAACAAAGTTTAGGATTGAAGGGGTAATTCCACAGTGGAATTAGCCCTGGCGCTAATTCCGCCAGTTGTTGGCAGAAATTCCGCCATGAATGAGTGCAATCTCCTTATTCGACAGTATGGTAAAAGTGACAGTAATTCTGTTACTGCTACTTTTACCTTATACCGCAGTACTCAAAATGAGGGCCTTAGTCTTGGCGAATGGCCTGCGGTTTATGTATTTTAATTTTCTATTGCCAATAAATCTGATGATTAAATCCCACTCCCCATGGTATAGTGCTAAACAGAAACTACACTGCCCATGGCCCATGATGATGTGCTCCAGCTGTTGATACACATAGATGCTTCTATGGACATGGGTAGCTGACTATAACTGCACAGCGACCATTACCTCTATCACCCCCCAGCCTTGGACTGATCACTCTCTTGTATCTATTACACTATCCACCACCAGACCCCAACCACTGGGCTCACAAACAATGCCACCTTGTCAGACATCCAAGAGATAACGTGATACCTAATATTCTTCCTACTTTAAACGCCTTGCCAGACATCCTTGACCCAAGTACCCTAGTACAGGAATATAATAATATCATATTGACCACCTTAGACAAAATTGCCCCACTCAAACAGAGACGGAGTAAAAATAAAGCACACCTTAACAAATGGTTTACGCCTAAACTAAAGGTTTTACGCACACTGAAAAGAAAGTGTGAAAACACCTGGAAACTCCTCCCCTCTAGTGAGAACAAAAACAAGTTATCTTCTATCTCAGCACAATACAAAAATGAAATATATTTGGCAAAAAGAAATTCCTACAATGAACTAATAGCCAACTCTAACTCAAGTATGAAAGAACTATTCTCCATACTAAAAGAACTGGAGTCGCCTATCCCTACTCCTGATGTATGCATCAAAAACAAAACCTGGTGCTCTGAGATTTAACAAGCCCTTACTACCAAAATAAACACCTTACAAAATAAAATAAAAACCAAAAAAGATGATCTGAAACTAGTACAGACTAACACCTAGACACCTAATGACTCAACACTGATACAAAATAACAGCTTCCGCTTCATTAAGATATCTGTCCTAGAGGTAGAAAAAATCATTCTATCACTTAAACCGTCGAACTGCAAGGGTGATGTCTGCCCAGCACACATTATAAAAGATGCAGCCAGAGACCTCTCCCAATTCATTTCAAAACTCATTAATAGTTCTTTCTCATCTGGAATTGTCCCAGCTAACATCAAGCAATCCTGGGTACTCCCACTTCTGAAAAAGCAAACACTAGATCCTCTCATCGCTACTAACTACCGCCCTATCACGACGGTACCATTTCTCCTAAATATCCTGGACAAAGCTGCCTTTGTGCAGATACAAAAACACCTCGAGCTCCCTTATCTCCTAGGGGTTAGACAATCAGGCTTCCGACCTTTCCATGGCACGGAAATGGCACTGATAGACCTAAAAACCCAAATTGATGAGCTGAGAGACAGTGGGAAGGCTGCCCTTATCCTATTACTTGACCTCTCAGCGGCATTCGCACTGGTGGACCACAAGGTCCTCTGCAGGCATCTGGATTCAGCAGCCCACTTCTCCACTGAAGCGGTTAGATGGATAGAGTCTTTCTTGAGCGACAGACAATAAGAGTGTTCTCCCTGTTAGCCGAGGCTGACCCGTCCCTGATCACCTGTGGGGTGCCTCAAGGCTCTTGCGTGTCGCCTACCCTCTACAACATATTCACCAAGCCTCTGTTCGATGATCTGGACCTTATGGGTATCACCTACACTAACTATGCAGATGATACACAGATTCTCCTCCCACTTTCTGGGGATCATGACAAGGACGTGGCACTGGTGAATAGAATCTATCTCATCGTTCAGGCATGGATGGCCACTCACGGCCTCTGCCTGAACGATGATAAAACAGAGTTGATCATTCTGGGTACCCCTGCCAATATCATCAAACTTGGTCCTGCATACACCGCCTTCATCATTGATGGCAATAATATCAAAGTCTCTAAGGTAAGGAAGTCAAAACCTTGGGATTCTAACTGAATGCAACTATGTCCTTCAATAGACAAGTGAAATCCTTGGCCTCAACTACAGCATATACATGCAAGCTGATCAGAGCGGGCAAGCCTTTCTTGTCTAACGACAACTGCATCATTCTGGCCAGAGCACTGATCTTATCTAGACTAGACTACTGTAATACCCTCCACTGTGGCACCAACAAAAATAACATCCATCAACTCCAAATACTACAATGTAATGCTCTCAGAGCTGCATTAGGCATCAACAAAAGAGCACATATGTCCTCCATTAGACGCCAACACAAATGGCTCTCCACACAAGATAAGATACACCTAAAAATTGCCTCCCTAACTCACAAAGCATTACACAATGCTGCCCCTATCTACCTCATTGACAAACTGTCGAGAAGATCCTCCACCAGGCCCACTAGAAACATCAATGCCAACTGTCTTGTGTGCCCAGATTCAAATCCACCAAAATTGGTGGCAACAGCTTCCCAGTGAAGGCTGCTAAACTGTTGGAACTCCCTACCTCACGAGTTAAGAGCTGGCCAACCCTACCTTCATTTCAGAAAAAGCTACATCGCCCTTCTCAACCAAACGGCAGTATTGCCTAAAACGTGCCTACTGCACAACTGTCTGTAACTAATCACTCTACATGTCTGCTTTGTAAATTTGATATTTTATTTAATTTTGTCTCTACTAAACTATGCTTGTATATCACTGTTTTCTACTCTGCAAATGTGTCTACCCTATGTACTTACCATTATGCCACTGTATTCCCATTTTTGTAACTTGTAAGCTTTGCACATTCTTTTTGCTGCGTCCTGCTACCTCTGGGTCTGGTGCGCATTAGAAATTCAATAAACAAACAAACAAACAAACAAAACCTCCGAAAAATCTCACACACTCAATAACATTTTGAATTGCCCTTGTTTTAAATTCTGATTTATTGCTTTGGTTTTCATGTCCACAAATAGCATTTAAATAAGACACAGGTGCCAACAATTTGCAGTTGAGTGTTATGTATGCTGGGGACAGCACTTACCCTTTTGGCTTGGTCGCCAAGGGGTTCGGTAAGTGCAACGAGGCTTGCGAGTTTGGTAGTCCATACATAGATCAAAGTTAACAGCGTCAGAGTCTCTTGACAGATTTTTTATATACCCATCCATAATGCCTTTTCATTTTTACAGAATTTAAAAAATATTCTATATTGAAATGTGTACTACTGTTTAAGTCACCTTTTTTAATTAACGTATTCCCTTTGAATTTTGGGTTGGGACTGAATAATGGCAACACTCATGCCAATGGCTTAGCGTACTGAAATGTGTCACTTACTGAGCTAAGGGCAGGTTTGCGTTAAGGCCTCTGCATATTTTCTCTTGTAAGCTTCATATGTGGTTGAAGCTTATCTATGCTTAGGGAAGTGATTAGTCTCGTTGCTTGGTGGCCAAGGAGATCTGCTGTAGCCCTTGTAATGACACTGAAGAGGTTTATTTAATCCATCCACGGATGTCCTTTCACATCCATGGCTTTTATTTAGTTCCTTCTCTGTAAATAGCAAGGGACACTTTTAACTCTTTCTTTGGAATGTTGGGTTAAGTATAGGGCATGGGAACATAATAATTGCTCACTTTCAGGCAGTTTCTACGTCCCTTCTCCTGCCATCCTACCCTGTTTAATGGACAGGTGTTTCAGAAGAGCGCACAGTTTGTGTTCTGAGTTGCAACTCATGTGTCACCTTACTTGAAGTACCTGAAATACCTCAAAGCATTAGCTCAGAGATGAGCGCCAAGCTGAGGTAGCTTTTGGAGCCATCAACTATGACACCTGAGGAAAAATGCACCCACAGAGAAGAAAAGCACGATGATAAGGAGTGTTTTTCAGTATGGCATATGTGTGTATGTCAACCATCCCTATTCACGAGCGTAGAGTACAGATGTGTGCTTTCTCCCTTGTGTCCCCCTTCTATCACTAATTCCAGTAAAAATCAACAGGCCCAGTTGGCTCGACCAGTTTCCCTATTAAAATCTACAGAAAAAAAAATGGCATTGCTTTTGAATTGCTCTAGAAAAGTAACTTTCTGTTAATTGTGTTTCTTTAACTTCAGGTGCCTGTTTGAGATTGTTGACTTTTGCGATAAAGGAACATGACAAGTAAATTATGATCCAGCTCAAATCTTTGATGCCCTCTCATTTTGGGATCAGAGTTACAACATCTATTTGGCTTGACAACTTATCAATTGGAAATGGTGGTTTACAAAATATCCTCAGCCCGGGTCTGAGGGATTTAGTGGTGAGTTTTATGGTGGGGAACAGTTGTGAAGTCTTTGCTGTGTTTAAGGAAAATGTTTCTACTTAACCAACGTGATCCGCTCCAATCTGTAGGCACTTCTTTAATCACATTCTGGACTTGAAGTCCTGCTTTTGGAATGGGGAAAGGGGCACCTGACTGAAAGAATACATTTTTGATATTTCAGTGATAACACTGAGCAAAGGTGTTATTGATGCATCTATTGTTAAGGGTAATATGAATTGGTTTCAAGAAGCCTACCACTACAACATCTAGGAACCAATTCTTTGATCTTCTCTGCCTTGGATTCCTTCTCTCTTTACCTGCACAGCAGATCACTTTGGGATATCCCTAACAGTGGTCTAGGTGACTTATTCTGGTTCTTGTAAGAGATCACTCAAAGAAAGAGAGGGTACCTTTTCCCTGTAAGGCAACATGTCACAGTGGATTTGTCCAAAGAAAGCCTTCTGTAGGAGTTCAGATTCAGGCTGTTGTATTGTAAGAAGTTTCTTTATACATCATACCCAGTGTGCTTTGCCTGCAGGAAATGGGGAGAAAGGATGTTGTAGAGAGCCCTAGCAGAAAGCAAGATGGCAGAACAACTTTCCTGTCCTACCCCTCTCTTTTGGGTACTTTAAATCTGCCCCCTTCTAAAAGGAATCCAGGGGTGAGCAACTTTGTGTGAGTGTGGTGTTGTTTTGGCAGTACTACCTTTGAAGCAACAGTTCCCAGGCAACATCCTTGGGAACACTTCTGTGCCCTGAGGGGTGGTTATGCTCTTCCTGCATGGGGAAAGAGGCAGAATCAAAGCCTTTCTTTCACATATCAGCTGTGGAAACAGTCAGGCCCGACTCTAGTGCACATCAGTGCATAGCTGTGCCCTGCTCCCAGAGCTGACACTAGTGTGATATCAAATTGCTGTGGCTGGATAATTTGTGCTCTTAGCATTCACCACGGTACAACCAGCCAAAGTTTATATTTGAAGATGAACATGCCACCAGAATGAACAAGGTATACACATTTTCTTTTATTTTTTTAAATAATTTTTCAGAGATGCAGAAGATTACAAAGCCACCTCTGGAAATAGGAACCATTTGTTCCAGTAACAGTTAGAAATGCACATATGACCTTTGAACCTGCCCTTTGGCACTGCAGGTCTGTAGCTGATGCCCTTAGCAATGGCACATGTGTGCACTATAGTTTTGGCATGGAGCATTTATGAACGGATGCTCTGATTATCAGACCTCATTTCAGAAACAGAAATCCTTGCATCGGTTCATACTATACAACAGTGCACGTCCTGTGATGGTTCTGGTTGAGCTTCTAGCTATGAAGTTCTGTCTAACTGGCTACTGAATACAATCTTTTAATGTTCTGCAAGGGGTGGATCCTGTCACCAACCTGGATCTGTCTTTAACAGCATGAATTTACTAAACACAAAGACCTCTCTCATGTGCTAATTGTAATCACCGATCTAATACTAAATCTTACCTTTGGTACATGAACTTTGTTTACACTAATCTGGTTTACACTAATCACAAATGTGAATTGTGAAAAGAAGATTATTAAACTGACATTATAAACTGATGTCATCTGAGGTAGCATGAAGGAGTCCTTGATGGTTAGTAACATCATTTCATGTTAATAAAACACCCAACAAGCTTTACTACTTCACCCTCATCCGATAACATCCTGTCACTCACCATAAAACGTTAAAGCACCACCTTAAAGCACCTTATTTTACCGGCCTATCATATCTGTCTCTGTAGAAAACGGGTGCTTCTTTGTCACCAACAAAAGTTACAATATTGTTACCAGACAAATACTGTTTTTATGTACTAAATAGGGCTGAAATATTTGAAAACACAATTATTTTCAATCAAACAATTCTCCCAAATGTGTGTAAATGCACATGAATGCCAGTTTACTATATGAGGATGAAAGTTATTTCTTAATCACAGAATATAGTCACAAATATCAAAAAGGTTACTTGCATAGCACACTATTGCAAGTAACATGCAGCTTCGCCAAAATCGCATACATGTGCAAACAGGACATCATACACCACCCCATAGCGTGCAACAGTGAAGAAAATCAATGCATAAGGGAAAAGGGTCCATGCGCATATGCACACTTGCCCACTCTCTCTTTCAATAGACATTGAGCAACAAGGATCAGGGACTGGCAGGTGAAAGGGCTGCTGACAGCATTTGACTTTCTCTCATTCCCTCTGTACTTTCCAGGGGTCGTGTGAGCATGGACTTTTAGGATGCGATCGACTTTTAGGTGGTGAGTTAGGGGTGAAACGTGGGAGATGGATGAGAATGCAGGATTTTCTGTGGCTAGGAGTGCACCCTAAACACACACACACTAAGTGACTCTGTCGCAAATAAAGAGATCGACACTCTTGGCAATTAACTCCGTCATTCCTCGGCACGTGCGCTGGGACCATCCCTTTTATATATCGTAGTGACGCTGTCATGCAGTGTTTTAAGTGGAATCGTAAATCAAGGTAGATGGTTCTTAGAGTGTGTGACCTGCAAGAGGGAGTGAACTAAAGGGTGGCAGCAGACCCCTGCCAGGCAGCCCTTTGCAGAGATCACCACCCGAGGGTGGAGGGTGCTGATCCCTACATTGCTGCGCTGAAGAAATGCCTGGCGAGGATTGGTCCCACTCCTTTTCTTCCTTAATGGTGTTGCTGTCTCTTGGCAGGCACCACTTAAACTAAGCGATGCAGCGATTTCCCCACAGTGATGGCTTCATCTCTTAGTTAAAAGGGGTGCCTGGTAGAGGCCAGAGCCACCGTTATGGAAGTAAAGGCAAGGAAACTGGAGGCTAGGCCTTTTTTCAGAAGCCTTTGAAGCTCTCACGCATGAGCTATAGCTTCAAAGGCTTCAGTCCTTGCCTTTTCTTCCATAATTGTGGCATCGTCGCCAGCAAGCACAGGGCTGGCACTACAATTATGGAAGAAAAGGCATTTTTTTCTAAAGTCTGAACCTCTCTTATGTAAGTGAGCGCAGGCCTTGACTTGTAGTGGCCTCATGGACTGGAGCTATTGGGACCTTAGGGAGCCCTGCTGCACCTGAACTCAACGAAGAAAGACATTTTTTCGGAGCCTGCAATGACTCTGCCCTGGCTAGCTCCAGGTCACTTAAAGCCCTGCTGTCATCAATCATCACGTGGCGTGTATGCATGGGCTGCATGCTCTCGCACAAACCTAGGTATAGTGAGGGCCTGAGCGAAGATCAAAATGAGTGTATGAGTTAGTGCTGGGAATCCAATGGTAACATAAAGGAATTGAACCACAAGCTGGACCTGCTCCTGCTCCGTTCACTCTTTATCCGCAGTAGGACTTTATAAAAAGAAGACAAAAAATCAGGCGGGCTTGAGGCAGGCACTTCAAATGTATATCTTCCTGTCTATTTGTTTCAAATGAGTTGGCAGGCCGGTTTTGATTGCGTTTTCATGGCAAAAGCGTGGAAGCAACGCTCATCTGCAGCTAGGCTGCGCCTGTAACCTGGACCATCATAACTCAGCCACCTTCCCTTATTGCGCGCCCATGGAGGCGGCTGCTGATAGATATAGCTACACAATGCTGTGTAATGGCCTATAAGAGGCTGCTCGATTTGAATCACAGCATTAGTCAGGCAAATGATATACATTTATCACCTCACCCTCACTTGACTCCAGCAGCAGGAGACAAAGAAAGCTCGCAAGGTCCCTTCACATGCCGGGAAAAATATAGACAATTTATTTAATGCGCCTGCGGTAATAGCAGGAGCAGTTCGAGTTCACCGCGCTGTTTTCTTTTCCATTTATGTTAATAGGTTTGCTGCTAAATCCTGGTGGGCTTCGGTAAGTGCACGCGCACATACTGCACAATAAAATAATTCTGTTTCTAAATATCCGCAGCGCCGGTGAAGGGGAGGGTGAGAAGACTTGTGAGTGGCAGTGCAGTATATGTTCAAAAAGTGTGGTCACCCTTCCCTGAATCTTCTTCCTCCGTGACTGGGTGCATCACTCGCCAAACTGGCTGCTTTTAGGACTTACAATGTCCTGTGCAGGACATGACATGCAGCTCTCCCTAATTTGCATATATGTAGAGAATACCGGAAGTAACATGACAGGACATTATTTCACAGGAAGTGACCTCTCTAATACTCATACATTATACAAACTGCAATAGTAGGTCGAGACAAACAACTTTGTAATGTGCAATATACGAATGGCCACTGCTATTATATATGGGAAATTTGTTTTGGGGGCAGGTGTGGCAGCGAGCTAGGATGCTCCAAACCAGGCTGACCCTATCTTAGCATGCGTTCGGAGCAAGCATGTTGGAAGCAAGCATGCTGCTTAAAGCTTCGCCCGCTCCCTCCACCGCCTTCCTCCCATTACCCTTTTCCTGCCACCCCCTTCTCCACTGCCTCCCTCCCGCTACCCCTTGCCTGCCACCCCCTTTTCCACTGCCTCCCTCCCCCTACCCCTTGCCTGCCACCCCCTTCTCCACTGCCTCCCTCCCCCTACTCCTTGCCTGCCTCCCCCTTCTCCACTGCCTCCCTCCCGCTACCCCTTGCCTGCCTCCCCCTTCTCCACTGCCTCCCTCCCGCTACCCCTTGCCTGCCACCCCCTTCTCCACTGCCTCCCTCCCGCTACCCCTTGCCTGCCTCCTCCTTCTCCACTACCTCCCTCACGCTACCCCTTGCCTGCCACCCCCTTCTCCACTGCCTCCCTCCCGCTACCCCTTGCCTGCCTCCTCCTTCTCCACTGCCTTCCTCCCGCTACCCCTTGCCTGCCTCCCCCTTCTCCACTGCCTCCCTCCCGCTACCCCTTGCCTGCCTCCTCCTTCTCTACTGCCTCCCTCCCGCTACCCCTTGCCTGCCTCCTCCTTCTGCACTGCCTCCCTCCCGCTACCCCTTGCCTGCCACCCCCTTCTCCACCGCCTCCCTCCCGCTACCCCTTGCCTGCCACCCCCTTCTCCACCGCCTCCCTCCTGCCTGCCTCCTCCTTCTCCACCGCCTCCCTCCCGCTACCCCTTGCCTGCCACCCCCCTTCTCCACTGCCTCCCTCCTGCTACCCCTTGCTTGCCTCCTCCTTCTCCACTGCCTCCCTCCCGCTACCCCTTGCCTGCCTCCGCTTTCTCCACTGCCTCCCTCCCGCTACCCCTTGCCTGCCTCTTCCTTCTCCACTGCCTCCCTCCCCCTACCCCTTGCCTGCCTCCCCCTTCTCCACTGCCTCCCTCCTGCTACCCCTTGCCTGCCTCCCCTTCTCCACTGCCTCCCTCCCCCTACCCCTTGCCTGCCTCCCCTTCTCCACTGCCTCCCTCCCGCTACCCCTTGCCTGCCTCCCCATTCTCCACTGCCTCCCTCGCGCTACCCCTTGCCTGCCTCCCCCTTCTCCACTGCCTCCCTCCCGCTACCCCTTGCCTGCCTCCCCCTTCTCCACTGCCTCCCTCCCGCTAACCCTTGCCTGCCTCCCCCTTCTCCACTGCCTCCCTCCCCCTACCCTTTGTCTGCCACCCCCTTCTCCACTGCCTCCCTCCCCCTACCCCTTGCCTGCCTCCCCCTTCTCCAATGCCTCCCTCCCGCTACCCCTTGCCTGCCACCCCCTTCTCCACCGCCTCCCTCCCGCTACCCCTTGCCTGCCACCCCCTTCTCCACTGCCTCCCTCCCCCTACCCCTTGCCTGCCTCCCCCTTCTGCACTGCCTCCCTCCCCCTACCCCTTGCCTGCCTCCCCTTCTCCACTGCCTCCCTCCCCCTACTCCTTGCCTGCCACCCCTTCTCCACTGCCTCCCTCCCGCTACCCCTTGCATGCATCCCCATTCTCCACTGCCTCCCTCCCCCTACCCCCTGCCTGCCACCCCCTTCTCCACTGCCTCCCTCCCGCTACCCCTTGCCTGCCACCCCCTTCTCCACTGCCTCCCTCCCGCTACCCCTTGCCTGCCACCCCCTTCTCCACTGCCTCCCACCCCCTACCCCTTACCTGCCTCCCCCTTCTCCACTGCCTCCCTCCCCCTACCCCTTGCCTGCCACCCCCTTCTCCACTGCCTCCCTCCCGCTACCCCTTGCCTGCCTCCCCCTTCTCCACTGCCTCCCTCCCGCTACCCCTTGCCTGCCACCCCCTTCTCCACTGCCTCCCTCCCGCTACCCCTTGCCTCCCTCCCCCTACCCCTTGCCTGCCTCCCCCTTCTCCACTGGCTCCCTCCCGCTACCCCTTGCCTGCCTCCCCCTTCTCCACTGCCTCCCTCCCGCTACCCCTTGCCTGCCTCCCCCTTCTCCACTGCCTCCCTCCCGCTACCATTTGCCTGCCTCCCCCTTCTCCACTGCCTCCCTTCCGCTACCTCTTGTCTGCCTCCCCCTTCTCCACTGCCTCCCTCCCGCTACCCCTTGCCTGCCTCCCATTTCTCCACTGCCTCCCTCCCGCTACCCCTTGCCTGTCTCCCCCTTCTACACTGCCTCCCTCCCCCTACCCCTTGCCTGCCACCCTTTCTCCACTGCCTCCCTCCCCCTACCCCTTGCCTGCCTCCCCCTTCTCCACTGCCTCCCTCCCGCTACCCCTTGCCTGCCACCCCCTTCTCCACTGCCTTCCTCCCCTACCCCTTGCCTGCCTCCCCCTTCTCCACTGCCTCCCTCCCGCTACCCCTTGCCTGCCTCCCCCTTCTCCACTGCCTCCCTCCCGCTACCCCTTGCCTGCCACCCCCTTCTCCTCTGCCACCCCCCCCCTACCCCTTGCCTGCCACCCCCTTCTCCACTGCCTTCCTCCCCCTACCCCTTGCCTGCCTCCCCCTTCTCCACTGCCTCCCTCCCGCTACCCCTTGCCTGCCACCACCTTTCCACTGCCTTCCTCCCCTACCCCTTGTCTGCCACCCCCTTCTCCACTGCCTCCCTCCCCCTACCCCTTGCCTGCCTCCCCCTTCTCCACTGCCTCCCGCTACCCCTTGCCTGCCACCCGCTTCTCCACTGCCTCCCTCCCGCTACCCCTTGCCGGCCTCCCCCTTCTCCACTGCCTCCCTCCCACTACCCCTTGCCTGCCACCCCCTTCTCCACTGCCTCCCTCGCCCTACCCCTTGCCTGCCACCCCCTTCTCCACTGCCTCCCTCCCGCTACCCCTTGCCTGCCTCCCCCTTCTCCACTGCCTCCCTCGCCCTACCCCTTGCCTGCCACCCCCTTCTCCACTGCCTCCCTCCCGCTACCCCTTGCCTGCCACCCCCTTCTCCACTGCCTCCCTCCAGCTACCCCTTGCCTGCCACCCCCTTCTCCACTGCCTCCCTCCCGCTACCCCTTGCCTGCCACCCCCTTCTCCACTGCCTCCCTCCCCCTACCCCTTGCCTGCCTCCCCCTTCTCCACTGCCTCCCGCTACCCCTTGCCTGCCACCCGCTTCTCCACTGCCTCCCTCCCGCTACCCCTTGCCGGCCTCCCCCTTCTCCACTGCCTCCCTCCCACTACCCCTTGCCTGCCACCCCCTTCTCCACTGCCTCCCTCCCCCTACCCCTTGCCTGCCTCCCCCTTCTGCACTGCCTCCCTCCCCCTACCCCTTGCCTGCCTCCCCTTCTCCACTGCCTCCCTCGCCCTACCCCTTGCCTGCCACCCCCTTCTCCACTGCCTCCCTCCCGCTACCCCTTGCCTGCCTCCCCCTTCTCCACTGCCTCCCTCGCCCTACCCCTTGCCTGCCACCCCCTTCTCCACTGCCTCCCTCCCGCTACCCCTTGCCTGCCACCCCCTTCTCCACTGCCTCCCTCCAGCTACCCCTTGCCTGCCACCCCCTTCTCCACTGCCTCCCTCCCGCTACCCCTTGCCTGCCACCCCCTTCTCCACTGCCTCCCTCCCCCTACCCCTTGCCTGCCACCCCCTTCTCCACTGCCTCCCTCCCGCTACCCCTTGCCTGCCACCCCCTTTCCACTGCCTTCCTCCCCTACCCCTTGTCTGCCACCCCCTTCTCCACTGCCTCCCTCCCCCTACCCCTTGCCTGCCTCCCCCTTCTCCACTGCCTCCCGCTACCCCTTGCCTGCCACCCCCTTCTCCACTGCCTCCCTCCCGCTACCCCTTGCCTGCCTCCCCCTTCTCCACTGCCTCCCTCCCACTACCCCTTGCCTGCCACCCCCTTCTCCACTGCCTCCCTCCCCCTACCCCTTGCCTGCCTCCCCCTTCTGCACTGCCTCCCTCCCCCTACCCCTTGCCTGCCTCCCCTTCTCCACTGCCTCCCTCGCCCTACCCCTTGCCTGCCACCCCCTTCTCCACTGCCTCCCTCCCACTACCCCTTGCCTGCCTCCCCCTTCTCCACTGCCTCCCTCGCCCTACCCCTTGCCTGCCACCCCCTTCTCCACTGCCTCCCCCCCGCTACCCCTTGCCTGCCACCCCCTTCTCCACTGCCTCCCTCCAGCTACCCCTTGCCTGCCACCCCCTTCTCCACTGCCTCCCTCCCGCTACCCCTTGCCTCCCACCCCATCTCCACTGCCTCCCTCCCCCTACCCCTTTGCCTGCCACCCCCTTCTCCACTGCCTCCCTCCCGCTACCCCTTGCCTGCCTCCCCCTTCTCCACTGCCTCCCTCCCCCTACCCCTTGCCTGCCACCCCCTTCTCCACTGCCTCCCTCCCGCTACCCCTTGCCTGCCACCCCCTTCTCCACTGCCTCCCTCCCGCTACCCTTACTCACACGTACCTGTCGGTTTTGCTCACTGCTGTGTCACCCACAGAAGATCACAGTCCGCCATGGAAATTGAAAGGGGGCTCTGCCTGGAGCCCCGCCTTTAATCCTGTGGTGACAAAGTTAGGTGAGCATTTCTTTGAAACAACGGACCACGCACTCACTGCAACCTGCTTTATTCTAACAAATGCATTGCCATCAGCAATGTGGATTATAAAGCCACTATTGCTAATAACAATAATACCCCCACCCCCATAGGCTTCACAGACAGGTAAAGATCGTAAGGCCCATGCTTTGTTTTGCCCTATAATTTGGGCCGCAGGCTTTCACTTGCCCATGAAGCTTGCAGGGGAGGGTCATTATTGCTATATTAGAACATGTTGTCTTCTCTTAAGCAATCTGAAAGCATGACATCCAGTCTCTAACCACAATAGAAGCCTGAATATTAAGCTTATACTTTGTTCTCTTGACAGCTTCCATCTCCCTAACAAATCAGTTGCTTGAAATGGAGGCTATAACTACTTGTACAGGCTGCATTACAAGCTTCCCTTTGCTATGCATGTATACAAGGTGCCGGTCATTGAGACACAGAACCCTAAGTCACACGAAGCCCCTCAAGAGCCGCCTGACCTTCTTTCACATTTTAATGATAATAATTTGTATTTACATAGAGCTTTCACTAAAGCGCTGTACATAGAACATTTACATACAATTATGACCCCCCCCCCCACAAGTTGGTACTCATTAATCGACCCCAGAAGGATAAAATGCTGAGTTGGTTTTGTAGTGCTTTAAATCTGCCACCTGCAGATCACACACACACACGCACACACAGTAGTGCACGCTCAACCCGCCTAGCTATCTTAAAGCCTATCTTGAGGCTCATGCACTTGCGTGATCTGAATGACCTCTGGCCTAGTAAGATCGTTGTCTGTCTTCCCTCTGTTCCCCCTCACTTGCCTCGTCGCGCCTTGAAACACTTGTGTATAGGCGCGTTATAAATACCATATCATATCATATCATAAACCCTGATAGCGTTAAAGTCCTTACCATCGTCCTCTGTTGTGCCCTATGCAACGTTTGCCCTAATTAGGAGCTCTTACAGTTGCATCGAGAGAACTAATTTATTCAGGGGTCACCTGCCACATTATAGAGTAACGCGGTGCAGTCTCTAACGCTTCATTTGCATGAGTGAGGAGTTTTGCAATAGTGTGCCAGTATTTCTTCCTCTGGTACTGCTCTGCTATACTACTGATCCAAACATATTTGTGGACCTCTGTGGGTGGATGCAGGGAGAGAATGCTCTTAGTCTGTTGTTTCCAATTTTTGTTGGGAGCATTTGTTTGCCCTATTGTATTTTATTGGTAGATTTTGCCTGGTCTTCAGAGATTTATAAAGTAACGGGTATGCCGTGTATCTGTAGAGCTGAGTGTACAGTGTCTGGCCTCTACCTATGACAGATAAGGCACAGTGAGATGGAATGATTTGCCCAGGATCATAGCCAGCAATGTAGGCATGTGCCGACTTACACTCTCGGGTGTTGGTGGTTTATGATGTTTGCATTTCAAGAAGATTCACATCATAATAAACATTCCTGCAAAGAAATACATCCTTATAGAAATAAATTGATCAGTAAAAGCTTGAATGAAGTTTTTTCATATGGATTTATTTATTTATATGTATTATATGTCTGTCAGTACCAGCAAGCAACATAATGCAAGCCTAAAGGATTCCACTGGGTTTTGCAAATGTACTTTCAAGACTTAAAGAAAAGTATTAAAGGACATTGGCCCCCATTACAAGTTTGATGGTAGTTTGGCAGTAATTCTGCGGAACTACTGCTAAACAGAATTACCGTTACCGCCACTTGGTCCTGCAGATTTACTGCAGGATTACAAGTGGTGGTTGGCGGTGTAAATTACAATTTTTTGGACTCCATGGGAATTTCGGCAGAATGACAACCAGCTGTAATTTTCTGATTTGTCAGTAGAAAGGGGGCGGGGGTTTTACCTCCAGCATGGTGCTGGATGTAAAACCCCAGTTCAAGGTAATTTTTGGGATTTGGCAGAGCGGTAAAAGTGGTGGTAATTCCGTTACTCAGAATGACGTCCATTATATGATACTGATTTTTATCTTAGTCACAGGCATATGTTTTGTTTTTATAGAGGACTTGAAAAAAATGTAACTCCATAAGAAAGCAAACATGTTTCTCTATGTATGTCAAATAAGAAAACATCATTAAAGTAATAAACACAGTTAAGCTTGTTTGATGACTGTTGATTGTATTGACATGTGAAACAGGTTTGGGAAGCTAACAAGAGCTTTATTTGATCGACTGATTGTTTATTTATTATGTGCTTATACAGCAAGTGTTTCATAGCACAACCATGCATGGGAGGGGAAGACATAATGGCAGACAAGACAAACAAGCTTACTAGGCGTGGTACATTCAGGTTGTGTAATCCATAGAAAGGAAGAGCGGGAGAGGGTAATGGGGATCAAGTGCACCCATTCCAGCCAGAACATGTGTTAAGTACTAAGAGGTACCACTATCATGGGCCGTAACCGAAAGTGCAGTAGTGCTGTGGCAGCGCAAGGCCCGCAGGCAAGTGCAGAAGGCTGGTGAGGAAGCTTGCGACCTGTCAGACTGTGAAGGTGAACCACGCAGTCAGTCGGCGCACTGAACAGAGAGTAGAGGCGAGAGAGCAAGAAATCATAAAGAGGTGGCTAGCAGGGGAGAGGGAGAGTGATGGAGGAGGAGAAGAGGGAGGTCTAGATGAGTTTCAGGAATTTAAGGTGATCCGGTTCAAGACAGAGAGGGGCAGGCAGGCTGTTCCAGAAGCAGGCACCTGCGGAGGATAAAGATCTTCCAAATCTCTGTTTGGAAAAGCAGCTCACTCACAGAGCGTTGGAGGAAGACGAGCGGAGGTCTCGGAAAGGACAGTATTCAGGAGGGTAGCCGGTCAGATATCACAGCGAGCTAGTACTCGACCCTGATATCTGTGTTAAGCCTGCTGTGGCAGGTTCGAATCCTGTGGTCAATAAAATGAGTACCACTCTGTGGGATCATGTCTTCTGTTATTTGAGTGCTCTGAGACCTATGGGTGTGTAGCGCTAGTTAAGAAATGTATTATTATTATTATTATTATTATTATTATTATTATTATTATTATTATTATTTTAGATAGAGAGGGCCCAGGTCCCAGAAAGTCTTGTGGACAATGCAAAGAGTCTTGAACTGGATTCATGCAGCCAGGGGGAGCCAGTGGAGGGATTTCAGTGCTGGAGAAATGGAGTCCCTGTGGTTGAGGCCAAGGATAATTCTCGTGGTCCTGTTCTAGATGAGTTGAAGAGGACAGAGAGTAGAAGCAGGGAAGTTGAGAAAGAGTCTGTTGCAGTAGTCCAGCCTAGAGAGGACCAGGGCTCTGGAGATAGTGAGACTCTGGGGGAAAGTGAGAAAAGGTAGTATACCTCTGAAAAGGTGCAGTTGGTAGTGGGACTTTTTAGAGATGTCCGAGATGTGGGAAGAGAAGGAGAGCGTAGAGTCGAAGATGACCCTAGATTTTTTGCCTACGTTGGTGAGTTGATGCACAGGGCCCAGGGAGTCCGGCCAGAGGGAAAGAGGGAAAGAGGGAGCAGGGGTGCCGATGAGGACAATCTCTATCTTACTGGCATTGAGGCAGAGGTTGTTTGCCGAACACCACGACTGGATTGCAGACAGACAGTCATGAATGAGTGAGGAGGAAGCAAATGCATTTGTTTTTATTACCCTCACAATATTGCTTATTAGGGTATTTCAGAGACAATAGTTACTTCAAGGACACACCACTAATAAAGAGATTCAAATGTAAATACTCTTCTAATAACAGAGTGTTAAAAAGTATATGCTAGGGCACTGGTGAATTTGCTGGGAGAGCTGTATCAAAGAATTCACATATCACAGTCATCCTCTCATCACAGCTTTGATGTTAGGCAAACATTGTTCACCATCCACGATTCCTAGGTCCTATGTTACTGCACACGCTGCCCATTCCTTGTGGTGCTAGCCCTGTCTTCAGCCCTGTTGCTTTAGAATCCTCACATATCTAGTTCTGACTCCTTCACCTCAATCTAAAAAGATGCATGATCAGTATTCAGACCCCTGTAGTTTAACAAACATGCAGTGTGTTTTGGCACTTAATTTTTATTCATTTCTAGTATTTTCAGAGATACAGGTTTTAACTGGAGTAAACAGTCCTGAGGATAAAAAAAAAGCTGACTCACATTACTATTATTATTATTATTATTATTATTATTATTAGTAGTAGTAGTAGTAGTAGTAGTAGTAGTAGTAGTAACATTACTTATTTTATATTGTGTACACTCTTAGTAATCTCAGAGTGTGTCTACCTTATCTGAGTTATGGTGCATTAAGTCCTGTCCCTAAACTGGAGGACATTAGTCTGCTTATGATGTATTGAGCTAAAATGTTGTTATATAAGAAGAGAGAGGTGTGTAAAAGTAAAAGCAGTTTTTGAGCATAATAAGGTGTGTAAGAAGGTGATTGATAGGCAGCTATCACTGTATATTAAATATCTATTCTGAGAACAAACTTTGTTAAAGGGACGTTATGGTTAAGTTAAACACAAAAAAACTATGAAATTCAGGGAACATTTTCTGTTAAAGTGACACTATGGTTACAAGTAAAACCAAAAACCCTTGAAATTTGCTTGTTACGGTAAGCTAATTAACCATAACTCATGCCAACACCATGCACTGCTAAGACTAACACTCATAACATCAAAGATGACATCACAAATGTCATTGAAGACATCACATATCTGGGCTACTTGTTTTTGATTATAGAGATATGTAGGCCAGTTGTTTATCTTCACTGGCAGTAACAATTTTGAAATTCAAAAGGTGCTATATATATATAGACGGTATTGCCCGAAAATGATGAAAAAAATGCTGACACCGCAGGGAAAGAGATGAGCCAGAGGCACACACTGAAGTGTGCTGCCAAAAAGGTTAGTCATGGGAAGGGGTAGAGGGAATGCAGGCTTGCCAGAGAAAATGATCTATGTTATCACTTTGAAGAGTGTTTTGGAATTTAATATTTTCGGATTCGCTATTTCATGCTGTGCAGTAATCACGTAGATCCGTGGCAATAAACACACCTCAAACACACAATTCATGTATGCCGTTGAAGGTTCAACTCTAATGTGATTGTCATTCTCTGGTGATGTTGTTTCTTTCCTCTTTACTGGAGTTCCCCTGTATGTGCCTCATATTTGTATGCATTGTGGCTCTGCATATGTATTATTTGTATTAACACAATTGTGTCGTAAGTCTTGTATTGCTAGCTATTAATTCCAAGTTTAACATTAGTCAACATTCTGATAGGTTTGCATTTATTATTTTAGTGGCTAATATTACCAGATTAAAAATACTGTTCTTCTATGGTGCATGCTGCACCCATTGCCTGTGTTCAAGATTGGTGTGCCGCTAATGATCTTTGTCTGAATGCTAGCAAGACTGAGATCCTCCTCATCGCCACACTGTCACCATCTTTTCCCCTCACTCTCTGGCCGGCATCCCTTGGCCCTCCTCCTACCCTCACCTGCGAGGCTAAGAACCTCTGGGACATCTTTGACTCCACCTTTTCCTTCTCTGCCCACATCTATGAGGTCTCTAAAAAGTAAAACTTCCTACTTCACCTTCCAAACCTCCTACTCCTCAGTGGTACTCTGCCTTTTCTCTCCTTACCCCTGAAGCTCATGGTATCCCAACCTCTGGTTCTCTCTAGGTTGGACTCTTTTAACAGCCACTTTCCATATCTACCTGCCTCTACTCTCCGCCCTCTGCAACTAATCCAGAACAGGACTGCAAGACTTGTCCTTGGCCTCAAACCCTGGTATCGTATCTCTCCAGTTTTGAAATCTCTCCATTGGCCCCCTGTGGATGCAAGGATTAAATTCAAAACCCTCTGCATTGTCCACAAGGCTTTCTCGGTCCTAGGTCCAAAATACCTTCAGTTATCCCTCTACAAATACCCCTCTTGAGCTCCTCTACCTCTAACTCCCTCGGGGTCAGTCATTTTTCGAAGAAACAAGCTGGGGGTAGATCTCTGTCTTCGGTTCGGGCCTCCCTCTGGAACAGCCTCCCTAAAACTTGAGGAGAACCACCTCAATACCATCCTCTTTTCTTCTGCTCTTGCTCCCCCTCTCCTCTGCTGCTCTGTTCTCTCTTGGCACCGTGCACATGGCCTCCCTCTGTCCTCCGGGCCCAGGTACCTGCTCACCCTGCGACCCTCCTTCACTGACTCGGGGCCACCCCTTGCACTGGGGTATGTATCTGTACCCATACAGCCCCCTCTTTGACTTCCTGCACTTATCAGACCTACCCTGTCTGCTGTCCTAAACCTAGCACTTGAAAATTGCTGGCTGCACTACCACTGTTTGTGCCTTTATTATTTATTTATTTATTATTAGTTATCTGGTTCTCCTCTGCTTCGCACTTTCCACTTCTCCCCCTTCCATGCACTTTTCCCCTCCCCTCTCCCATGCACTTGCGTGTTCTCAATGTCACTGGGCCTAGTAAAATCACTGTTTTGTTCGCCCCTGTTTCCCTCCTTTGCCTTGTCGCGCTCTGAAACACTTGTGTACGAGCGTGATAGAAATAAAATATCAATATCAATATCAATATGTATATGTATTATTAGGTTCTTGTATTAATAACAGCACTCCAATATAATGTTTTGTCTAGATTAGTTAATTTTTGTAATGCATTATGTAGTTAATGAGAGGTCTCCCGATGACCCTTGACATCTTGCTAGCAACATTGTAAACACAAACACTGGTAGAGACTTTTCATCAAAATTAATTTTAAATGTGATGTCATCAATGACATCATCAATGCCATTTGTGATGTCATCTTTGATTTCGTGGGTGTTAGTCTTAGCAGTGTACAGTGGTGGTATGAGATATGGTTGATTAGCTTACCATAACTGGCGAATTTCAAGGTTTTTTTTCGCTTTTACTTGTAACCATAACGTCCTTTTAACACATTTTTTCACTGAATTTCATATGTTGTTGTTAGGGAGAATTCTCAAAAATGTGCTAATTGCCTTCAACTTAGAGACCCCCAGCAACTTTTCTGGATTTTGAGGACTTGATTGTTTAACCGGGAGAGAGTATGAGCCTTTTTTCCCACTCTCTCATGTTTTTTGCTATGTGTTTTACCCTTGCCTTTCCTTTGATTATGGAGTCTAACCAACTCCATAGGCATCATCTTTTACAATTGTGTCCCAAAGCACCTTCAGTGCTGTGGCACAGGGAAGTCTTTTAGAATTCCCAAGGTTTAAATACCTTCCTTGGGATAAACTACTGTTTCCCAGAACAGTGGAACGAAATTGACTTCACTTAGCCCTGTAGATTTCTAGACCCAGCACACCCTAGCTTACAATAAAGTGCAGGAGGGGTTACTTAGTATCCCCTATGCCTAGTTACTCATGTAACAGTCAAATGTTACCCTTTCCTCTCAGAATGGCTAGTGGCAGTGGTTTTACAACAAACTACCATGATTTTTCCCGACCGCAAACTATTCGTAGCATTGGTAACATTTAATCACGGCAGGCATGTTTTTCAAGATGGGGCCCATCCATTGTTGCTAAAAACAGGTCCCGGTCTTCTTTTTTTGCCATTTCTTTATGGAAAGGTCCTTCTAGAGTTTTATTCTGCACACCAAAGCAGGTTTGGTCTCTTTGTCTGTTTGGTTGTTTGTTTCTTTATTAATTTGTATGGCGCACCAAACCCAGATGTAACTGGGCGCAACTGAGAAACAAATATATGGATACTTAAAAGCTTAGTTACAGAATAAGGCACATGAAGAAGGAACAATATTGCAAATAAGTCATTGAACAAAAAAAGTCAGAGAATATACAAATGGACAAGTGGGAAGTTAGAACGGGACAGAAGTCCGAGGCTGAGTGGTTCGTGGTTGGTCTTAGGAGTCATTGGAGTGTAGCCATTTGAGAATTTTACATCTGAAAGTGCAATAGGTCTGATCTATTCTAACGTTGAGTGGGAGGGCGTTCCAGTACTGGGCAGCCTTGACTGGCAAGCTACTGCCGCCTGTATTTTTTAGTCTGAATCTCGGTATCTGTATTCAGTAAGAGTTGGCTGCTCTGGTTGGGTGGGTGGAGGTTCTTCTCACTATTCTCTCTGCCAAGTAGGGGGAGCTGCGTTGTCGAGGCAATTGTAGGTTAGTGAGGCTGTTTTGAGTGAGATCCTGTTGCTGATTTTTAACGACTGTTGTTCTCTTCATATGTTAGAAATGTGCTCTCTGGTAGGTAAGTTAATGGCTTTTCGAAGGGCATTATTTTGCAAGGTTTGCATTTGTCAATGATGTATTTGTTAGCTCCCAAATACAAGGCATTGCCATAGTCAAGTTTGGAGAGTATTAAGACGTTGCCAAGGATAATGCAGCTTGCTTGTGTCAAGAAAGCTTGGCATTCCCTAATGAGCTTGCAAGTAAAGGAGGTGGAGGATGCTAGGGAGTTTACCTGTTTCTTCATCGTCGGGGATGAGTCAAGGTGAAAGCCTAGTGTTTTCACTGCTTTGGCTACTGTAATTATGTTGCCGTCAATGTTGAATGCAGAGTAGCTGGAGATAAGTTTTTTTAGGTTGGCATCTGAGCCAAGGAGCAGGATTTCAGTTTTGTCATCATTCAGGCAGAGGCCGTGATTGGCCATCCATGCCTGAATGATGAGATATATTTCATTTACCAAGGCTGTATGAGAGACAAAGTTGCCCAAAAGGGATATGAGGATCTGGGTGTCATCTGCATAGTTAGTGCAGGTGACACCTAATTTTTCCAATTTGTCAAATAGGGGCTTGGTAAATGATGCCGATGTGGAAAAATTTCTCATGGTTCGGTTGTCCAAAAATGATTGGACCCAAGCTATAGCCTCACTTGAGAAGTGGGCCGCCGATGCCAGGTGTTTACACAAGACTGTGTGGTCCACCAAGTCGAAGGCAGCCGTCAGGTCAAGGAGGAGTAGCATGGCAGTATTTCCTCTGTTGTTGAGCTCATCAATTTGGGACTTGAGATCAATTAAGGCTGTCCCTGTACCATGCTGAGGTCTGAACCCAGATTGGCGGACAGCAAGGACTTGGTTAGATTCAAGATAATGCTGAATTTGTAAATAAGCTACTGTATCTATTATCTTAAGGAGGAAAGGTACCATACTAATGGGCCTATAGTTAGTGGGTATAGAGGGGTCTAGGGTTTGTTTCTTGAGGAGATGTAAAACCCATGACTCATTTAGGTTACTTGGTATAGTGTTGGTAGAGAAGGAGGCATTAATCAGATTCATTACAAATCAGGCTAATTCCCTTGCCGCATCCTTAATTAGTTGGGCTGGGCAGTTGTCACCACCCTTACAGTTGGAGGGCTTGAGGGATGTGATAATCTTTTCAGTTTCCTGGATGGAGACTTTGGTGAATTTGAAAGGAGCTAGGCTAGAAGTGTTAGTGGTAGGGTTGGGGAGTTGTATCTCATTAAGAAAAAGGGGGGCTTTTTTTTAGATTTTAGTTTGAAGTGTTATAATTTTGTTAGCTAGGGCATGTTGGATGCTAGTGCACCATTGTTTATCTTTAGGAGTATTATCAGGTGGGGTTACTGGGGGTTCCACTTCCCTTAGGATAGCAAATAGTTCCTTAGTGTTGAAGCTTGCAATAGAAATCCTTTTGTTAAAGAGGTTTATTTTTGTGAGTAGGATTTCTTTTTTATAATTGTTAGCAAAGTGTTTACATTGCTATTTGTTTTCTTCAGATGGGGTGTGTCGCCATTGAAATTCTCATTTCCTTTTCTCCAATCTTAATTCTTTTAGGCAAGGTGTGAACCAGGCATTGAGGTGAGCTTGTTGTTTGCTTTGCGTAACTTCAAAGGTGCAATGGTATCTACAGCTTTAATCATGGCGCTATTGTAACTCTCCACAAGGAGTTTGGGATCCAAGTTCTTAGGGAGAGCATTGATGGTAGGGATTAAGAGTGGCAGGAGGTTGTCTGGTGTAATGTTTTTTTTAGATCTAGAGGATTAGGGAGGAGCCATAGCTTTATCTTTGGTAGTCTGTTTATCTAGCGTTAAGGAGAAGTTGATTAGGTAGTAGTCGGTCCATTGTTGCGTGGTAATCTCATTGATTGTAGTATCACAGTTCAAAGTGGCAACCCAGTTGAGGGTCCTTTGTTGTGCCTTGGGGTTAGGACTTTTTGAGTTAAGCTGTGTTCAGCTACCATGGTGGCTATAGATTGCGCTGGTTTATCTTCAGGGTCATTGAATCCTGAGTTAAGATCTCCTAGTAATAGGATTTGAATTGAGTCGTTAATTTTATTGGATATGAGGCTGGATAGGTTCTCCTCAAAGGTGCCGGTGGGGCCAGGTGGCCTATATATCAAGTACATAGTTAAGGTACGACAATGGGAGATGGCCAATTTTGCTGTGAGTAGTTCGCATTACTTAAGGGGAAGTTGAGTAAATTGTCTTAAAGCAAGATTCGTTTTTTGCTATAATGGCAATACCGCCTCCTTTACTGTTGGGTCTATCCATTCTAATTAGTTGGTAGTTGTCCAGAATGGCTAGGGAGAGCGATGGGCTTGCTTCTTCGTGCAGCCAGGATTCCGTGACTGCCAGAAAGTTAAGGTTGTCAGATGCTAATATGACAGCTATTTCTGTGGCATGGGCCACTAAAGATCTAGCGTTCATTAGGGCTCCAGATACTGTAGTTGATTAGACATATTCTGTGTTTTTATGGGAATAAGTTTAGGACTGGGGAGTGTCTAAGAGTGAGCTGAGGTACGTTTATATTGAGCATTAGAAATCTTATTGCAATAAACTATGGGCTCATAAAGGCGGGATAATCTAGCTCGAAGTCTAGTATTTCTATCCGAGGTGGGGCATGGCACATGTTTAGAGAGGGACATGACTAAAACTAATGGTAGGGTGAAGCACAACAGAAAGGTAGCCTGGATTTTTCTCGGGCACATAGTTGTAGCTGGGTGAGGGTGGGTTAAAAGCAGACTAGTGCAACGTGGTCAGTGGACGTGATAGTAAGCAGAATCAGGGATTCAGTGTGAGGTATAGTAGGCTCAATAAGCTATTTGGAGCAGTACAGTATGCACAATAGGTCAGTTCAAATGAAGGCAGTGGGCACAATAGGTCAGTTCAAATGAAGGCAGTGGGCACAGTAGGTCGGTTCAACTAAAGGCAGTGGGCACAGTAAGTTCAGATCAAAGCAGTGGGCACAGTGGGTTCAACTCAAGGCAGTGGGCACAGTGGGTTAATATTCGACAGTGGGCACAGTGGGTTCAACTCAAGGCAGTGGGCACAGTGGGTTCAAATCAGGCAGTGGGCACAGTAAGTTCAGATCAAAGCAGTGGGCACAGTGGGTTCAAATCAAGGCAGTGGGCACAGTAGGTTCAAGTCAAAAACAGTGGACATGATGGGTCATTTCAGATTGAAGCAATGGGCACCGTATTCATTAGGTTTAGTCCAAATTGAGTCAGTGCTGTAGACTAGGCTAGTTCGACTTGTTGCATGCTAGTGGCATCATACATATATATTAGATAATTAATATTGTGCGTGCAATCACTGTTAGGAAATCATCAGGAGCACGTGAGATAAGGAAACTTACATGTCATTCCGTGTGCTGCGACAGAAGACATTAGCAGACACATGGTACAATGTTGTGAACAATATCCATGAGAGTAGAACTCGCAGCAGTCAATAGTTGCAGAACTCGGTTATGACAGTGCTCACTAAATTCGAATGCTCGTGTCTAATATATGAGCGTGGTTAGTAGTGTGAACAACTATGCAGTGACAAGAATGGGAGTGGTTATAGGAAAATAAGGAGCATTTTTGTAAGGCATGCTAACTACAGCTCGATGTTCGTTTGTATAGATGGGCAGTTGCACACTTACTAGGAGAGTTTGCCTACCAGTCGCAAAGGATAAACCTGGGTGAGTTGGTAGGCACAATAGCTTCTTGAGGAGCATGAGAACATGAGCAGTGACTGGCTGAATGAGAAGGGGTGTAGGCACATCCCACGGCCCGTCCGTCTCTGACAGGCTCGGGACAAGCAGGAAGGAGAGTCTTTGTGTTGGAGTGCCTTGGTATTGTGGGCCGGCTTAGAGCCTGCCGGCTCAGGACAGGTGCAAAAAAAGCACTGAGCAGCATATCAGGGAACTGGCTGCAGAGCTTGCATGAGAGTCGGGGAGAAGGTGCAGCTCACATCATGCGGGCGTTCATCTTTGAGATGTCTAATCTCGTGGTGCTCAATGGCATTGTTCATTCGCCTTTGGCGGTTTCAGAAGTGAAACCCGCCTCTGGCTGCAGAGTGTCTGGGGTAGACAGGAAGTGTGGGAGGTGCCTAAAACTTCCTGTGCTTAGTCTCCTAGGAGACCCAAATGCACTCAGAGCTGATTGGCTGGTTTACTGTCCGGCAAGGACCGCCACCCTACTGGGTGAGGGGCTGATAGGCTGGAATGAATGGGAGAGAACTGAATAAAAGGTGAGTCTCTTGGCTTGGAAGGCAAAGTTGACCACTGAATGAAGGAACCAAAGAAGAGCTTGATGAGGATGGCTGCTGCAACTCCTGGACTGTTGGTTTGCCCGGTGAAGCCCTGCTGCAGGTCCGAATCGCCAAGTTCACATCGACAGAGAAGCCCTGCTAAGGTTGACTTCTCCCTTTGAGTTGGTAGGACCAGTCAACTTCCAAGTAAGCTAGCTGGACACCCATCTCGGAGCTGGTTGCATTTCCTCAGAGTGTTGCAGGAAACCGTAGAGCCAAGGAGAGGGGCACCAGATTGTGTGCGTTACTTTTAATCTGGAAAAAAAACAGTTTGGAAGATCCTTCAGACTTCCATGACCTCGGACAGACCAGGCCTGTCCCCACTCAGCTGAGTAAGGGACCTCAGAAGCAAGGTCAGTTCACCTTTACAGCCAGGTCCAGTGTAGTTACCAATGCGGTAGCTGAAATGCAAAACAGCCACTGAAATTGATGTTTGCCAGTTGCGAGCCTTGACCAGTACCAGTGCAGTGCAGGAGTCCCCCGACGTCCTCCCTCTTGTCCCCACAACTGAGACCCAGGAACAGTGAGATCTGCAGGAACTGCAAGGAACAGAAGTCATTAGCTGCATCTTTTTCCTTCATTGTAAGGTACTGTAAAACAAGACTGAGAGAACGTATCGCTCACTGTGAAAGTGCTTGAAACTTTTGCAACTCACAGTCCTAATCAGCTAGTGACCCAACATATGATTCTTCTTTTTACAAACTACTTCTAAGAACTTGTGCAGAGACCTTTCCATCTACTTACCAGAACCGTTTTATCCTATCCAAGACTTTAGCTCATTGACTTTGGCCTAGCCTATTGTATTGAATTGACTCATCTGGTGAACTCAAAGTAGTTGCACTGTCTAAGAATAATTGTAGTCTTTCATGTTCTGATAACCTTTTCCTTTCACTCCTCTCAGTATTGAAGTATATTTGTGTGTGATTATATGATTGCCTCATTCTAATGAGTGTTTTATAACTGAGTGATTAATAATTAATTGTTTATATAAGAACCATTGAGTGTATGAGTCTATTTGAATACCTGTAACTGTGAATCTTTGTGTAACTCCACTACTGCTCACATTTCCCTCTTGATATAAGCCTGGCTACTCAACACGCTACCAAAACTGTGTAGTACAGACTTATGCCAAAGGTTGATTTTCTTACACCTCTAGTCATAGTTGTGTGTAGTGTTCCCAAAGGGTACTGCATACAAACCTTTCCTAACAATTGTTATTAGTGTCACTTAACCAAAACGTCCCTTTATCAAAGATTTTCTTCTGAATTTCATAGGTTTTTACAAGACCCCACTTACTTTGTTACAAGTTCCTAATATCTATTTTTAATGATTACACCTAAAAATCACACTCACCTGCAATGTAGCTGCTCCAGCGTCCGAAGACAGTGTGAAAGTCTGCAGACATCAGGTAGCATTAATAAAACCCAGAAGCACAGGGGACCACAGAAAATGTTGTACCCTTGAACCAACAAAAGCATATACATGAAACATGATTTATATTTTCTACACCCAAATGTACCTTTTTGTACAATTCATCATTTCAAAATTTAAACATTATTTTTTTCATTTAGCACACAATACAATGGAATGCACCAAGCAAAATCCATAACTGTATACCTCATATTGTCACTTCAGTACAACTCTTCATACACAATCAGATACACCAGGAGCTCATTCCAAAACAACCTCTTACCAAATAGTAAGTACACTGTATTTATTTCTCCATTATTACCATTCAATATATAAACATTTCTTATAATCAAATATCACTATTTGATAGTGATGAAAAGTGATTCTTGGTGACACAGAGTTTGAGTCTGCTGTTCCCTTAAGCAGATTACCCAGAAGGCTGTGTGGGTTTCAAAACGTGCTCTGGAGGCGAATGTGGAGCGAAAAAGTGATGACAAGTGATTCTCAGTGATCCTCGGCATCTGACGCCTCGAACGTTGGGAGTGCAAGCCGACCTGGTAACACTGGGAAGTTGTGCCTGACATTCAAGAGAACAGCAAGTGAGAGTTATTGGATACCTAAATTAAATATGCAACTGCTGTGTTAGTGCTATTCTCTGTGTGACAGTAGAGAGTGGCAGGAGACTGCCGGACTAGATCCTTTGATCCCGACCGCGTCTCTGACACACATGTTAGTTTGCATACTCACATCAGTGTAGCCGGTGCTGAGCACTCTAAACACCAGCTTTGTTGTGGTTAAGCCCTGTGTGAAAAGGAAATAAAAAAAAATTCAGCACGACCCAGAGAGGAGGAATGAACATACCACATTGTGCCTGCTGGATCGTAAGAGGGCTTGAGAAAAGTGATTTTTTTACGGCATTCACGACGGATAACCCATAACTAATTTGCAGGGTTGACTCATTGACGAGAAAAGAACCGCAAACGTCACAGGGCGGGGGGGGGGGGGGGTGGCTGACGGGCTTTGGCAGCTCCGTAAGCTGCCGAGCGTTCCTCGCCCTGTTTGCTCCTCATACTATTGGTGAGCCATAAGGTGCTCATCTCAGCCCATTTAAAAGCAGCTGACTTTGTATGCATTTGGTTAGTCTGTGAACGTAGGAAGTAGCACCATTACAGCTGGGGGCTGCAAGGTTACTCTCCGCCTTGGATTTCAACGTGGTGCTGAAAGGCTGTTGTGCATATTTTTGTAATTCAATCTTGCAAATTAGAATAAGCGGAGCACTTGTCCTTGTTCAAATTGTGACTTATATGTTGACAAGGGGATGCTGGGCAATTAAGCCAAGTGGGACACTGTGCTTGCAGTTGAATCTGAGAGGGAAGGGGAGGCAGCAGGTGGCTGGAAGTTGTGGCTATGTTGCCCAAATACACCACTGTAAAATAAAGGTTTCAGAGAGTGTTTCCAGTCTCACTGCGCCAGCACACAATAATTTGGACACTGCTTAGGTTGCAGATTAATTGAATGGACGTACTACAGCCTGACACGTGTTTCGAGCAGTCCTTGCACGTGAGGAATGGACACGTTCGTGTTGGACCACCAGGTCGGATATTTAACCTCTTACACTCCGCAATTGCGAGGATACATAACCAGTATAATTTCAGCACACATGATTACATGCACCAGAAAACAACTAATTCCAGCCTAAGAGGAAGAGCAAGGACTGCTCGAAACACGTGTCAGGCTGTACTACGTCCATTCAATAAATCTGCAACCTAAGCAGTTTCCATATTATTGTGTGCTGGCGCGGTGAGACTGGAAACACTCTCTCATGACTTATATGTTGAACTCAATTTGCTTTTTGTAACTTTTGACCATTTTATGGGCAAGTAAACTATCAATAAAACTTGTGATTGTTAATGCAGGCTCACTTACATTTATTGCAAGTTTATATGGCGTTGACTAAAGTAGTCACACAAGCTGTGGCCGCTTCTCGGAATGGTGCGGCTAAGACACCCAATACCTTGACTAAAAGCACCAGAAAATTCAGTTGAAATTCTTAAAAACAAACCACCGAATGTTGACATCCGCGAGTTTCGTATGGTGCGCGCGGATATAACATCTGCATCTGTATCTTCAGAAGCGGATTGCTTCATTTCACCGCCTGAAATGACGAGCCCTGCCTTTTTCTCAACACAGATGGAAGTAGAACCAATATACCTGTGACCTGCTGTGACACTGTCACAGACTGTGTTACTCGCTAGTGAGAACAATGCAACAATAAAAGCTAATGACACTGGCAAGGACTTACAGCACCCACCTCCATAATTACGGATACTTTTTTTAATGAGAAAAAACTTTTATTGTAGACATACCAGCAACTGGAAATATCCCTGATTTACAACAATCACTAAAACACTCTGCAACTACAGGTTCTCAGGCAGAAATTGCTGACCCCGATGTAGATTTTGCCCTCCCTTCTGGTGTATTAATCTCGGATGCATCTCATAACCTTAGATCCTTGTCTCAGTCTCCGGATTATTTGGAACTTCTATCCAAGAGTCACTTGAGTTATCCTTTATGCGACCTACACCACGCAAAAGTGACATATCTCATAGTGAATTACCATTAGTAATTGCCCTTTAAGGAAGCTCCATACTTCACAACCACCCTTGCTTGAAGTAACTTTGAAACCCATGAATTTGACTATCCACTCTTTAATTAAACTATTTGACACTCTGGATTCTAAAATAACCAAACAATCAATACAGATTGACCAGATAGTAAACTGGATGTAGGACATACAGCATAAACAAAAGAAAGAAGTATGTTTATGTATAACAAACATGAATTCCAACAGAAATTGCCTAAAAATCACAATATGGAATCCAAGAGCTTGAGTTTGCGTGTTGATAATGTGGCGCCATCTTTGCCTATTATACCGCTCATTATACGAGCTGAGGTGTTAGTCAATCCAGCACCCGGTAGTTATATTGATGATGATGTAGCTTGTAATAAAGCTAAATCGACTAAGTCACAAGAGGATACCACGGGACCACCCATATTGATGCCTCACCCAATATTTAATTTAGAAAATGTTCAAACCAAATTTAAAGGACAACAAAAACCTACAGAAACGCATAGAAAAAAGTCCAAAAATGAGAAAGTTAGCAAATCTGTTTTGTCTACCCTAAGGAGACAATTTATACGGAAAATCCTGATTCCTAGGACACGAAATGGAATTGCTAGTTCGGCGGTTGTAGCCAAATATGAAAGCATGACCAGTGGCATCAATGTGATTCATAATTCCAAGAAAAAGCAGCCAGATGTTTACGAGCCTTTAGATGACTTAGTCCATAATATTAAAGAAGATCACAGAACTAATGGTGAAACTCCAATGATGCCGAGAATATCTGTTAATACACAGGCTGCTTTTCCAGAACCAAAGACTAAGAAAGATATTGAATCAACCTTAACTGAAACACTCCTACCACAGATAAGAGAGGAGATACAAAAATCGATCCAAGATTATTTAACAAAGAAAACACAACAATCGATCTTGGAGATAGCCTTCGACAACATGCACATTTCCAGCATTAATATGCCTCAGACTAAAAATAAGGAAAATCAACATGCAGCAGACCACGATATGACTCTGCATCTCCTAGTTGGGCCCTCTGTTTTTGATTATCCATTTAATTAATATCCACAACACTTGATCTCAAAAATGCAAGCCATTGTCATGGCTTGATAGTAAAATGTCGACCTGCCCCATTTGAACCGTACAAGCTTTGTCATTCAAACATTCTAGCCATAATTGGTGATATACCACAACTAGAAGATATTGTATCTTCAGATATAGATCAAGAAGAGTTTTTGAATGACAAAGATCTAACTATAGTTCAACTGTGGATTCGATCAGGTCTGGTTAGAAATACCCTATGTCTGGCTAAAATGGAGTTCTTCCATTTGAGATTCCTTTTGGCTCAAGACCTGATGACTTTCCTGCTGCCCTTCTCCAAAGGAGTACCTAACACCGCTGACTATGCCCCCAGACATCGAGGGGCTTATAATGAGTGGCACATAGCCTCTACTAGCATTTGAATCCAGACGATAAATCTGTGGGTAAATGGAGTAGAAATATCAATTGTTAGCTAAGTGGTCCCATTCCAAATAAAACAATCTCTTTGGCTAGTTGGAATACAAGGGGCCATGTTCATCTCTTCAACAAAAGTACAAACTCAATTGACAACATTGATATTCTAGTGTTACAAGAAACTTGATTAGTAGAGCGGCCGGTGTGGGTAAATCATAGCTTTAACCTTAATCCGGCTTCAAATGAGAACGAAGGGCGCCCAACTTCAGGCCTCATGGTAATTATTAAGAATGATGTAGGCCTAATATTACAACCTCGGGCTTCCCCAAATCATCACCTGCAGATGGTTAAGATTCATTATTCAGGGGGATAATTGCCTTGATTAACATATAAAGAAACCCAGCTGCTCTGACCAACCAAAAATTCTTTTACGAGTTGGAATCACTCCTGAAGGTGTTAAGTGACACTATCGAAATTACTAATACCATCATTGTAGGAGATTCGAACTTACAATGTTTTATGACGATAAAAACAAACATTTAAAAAAATGTAGTAGTTGAAACACGGACCACCATTATGGAGAGGAGGCAATTATATATGTTGAATGCCTCAATTAAGGGAGATGATCCTCCAGTCCCGACATGGCGTAGTGATTCCATCATAGATTACATCTATGTCCATTCCCTAATTTACTCCAAAATTGTGCATTTTGAAATGGTCAAACAACTGCATAGTGACCATGAGTTGCTTTTAGCAAAATGTAATCTTGGCTTAATAGAGGAACCAGTCATACAAAATTGTCACTCTTCATCTTTACAGGTTAAAAATGCACAGACATGCTTCTGCTATAATTCCAACTCTCTTAATTTGTTCAACGATAATATCACTAAAATACAAACCAGACAAGCTAGTGCTTGTACATTTGGTGATAATTATATTGATGCCATGCAGTCATTTCAAATTCACTCACGTGTAAGTGCAGGGAACACTTTCAAAAAGAGACACACATTTGACTGAGAATTTAAGAATCAAAAAAGAGAGATGAGAATTCTGAAGACACGAGCACTGCTAAAACAAACACTAGAGAGGGCTAATCTATTGAGATCCATAAAATATAAATACAATAATTGGAGACGATCAAGGAAAGCCCATTTATATCAGCTGGATGGTGAGTTAATGCTAATGGCATTGAATGAGAAAAACCTGGCTCAGACATGGAGCTATCTAAACATAGCTAATCACAATACTCAATTGCTGATACAAATTAATGGAGTCACTCAGGAGCTATGGATTCAACATTACACTGAATTGTATGCTCGACCCAAGACTTTTGTTGAAATGGATAATGCTGTAACCTCCACTAAGTCGTACCAAATGGACATTAATGAGGAGGACATTATACATTGTATAATGAAATTGAGTAATTTGAGAGCTCCTGGGCCTGATGGCTTAAACAACAAGATGCTTAAATAGCATCCTCGGGAATGGGCCTCAATACTCAATTCCATTTTTCAACATGTCCTCGCATCGGGAATCTTACCAGACTCATGGCGCACCCTATAATTGTGCCTATATTCAAGTACGGCAATTGGTCTTGTCCTGCCAACTATCGACGATCGCCCTTCTTGATGTTGTGGGCAAGCTTTTTTTGAGATTCATTCAGATTAGAATCACTGGGCAATAGCGAACTTCCACTGTAATCCATTTCAAACTGGGTCTGTGCCCGAGTTGGGCACGTAAATCAACTTGCTGACTATTAGAGAGATCCAAAGTCAGCACTTTAGAAGTGGCTACCTGTGTTTGATTCAGTATCCAGAGTGATCCTATTTGAAATATTGAAAAGGGCAACCATCTTTGCCTTGATCCAGTCTCTCCATACAGGTGCATAAATACAGGTTAGGACTTCTATCATGGGCGATCTAACTCCACTAATTGAGACCTTCAGAGGACTGAGGCAAGGATGCATACTTGCCTCAGCAACATTTGACTTTTTCATAGCAGATATGAGTAATAGATTTTATGACATTAACAGTGATGCATCGAAGCTTAATGACCAAAAGGTACCAGCACTATTTTACGCTGATGACCTAGTGTTGATGTCAAAGACACCACCAAATGTACTGCCAGGTAATGTGGGTAAAACAAAGGTGCTGATATGTAAAAGAAAAAAGGGACAAGTAGTAATAGAAAACGGGCTTTGCAAAAAAACTGCGCTTGACACTGTCCAACAGTCTACATACCTAGGCACTTTACTTAGCAATGATAGAAATGACAGACCCTACCTCAGAAATTTGGAAACAAAGAAGTCCACTGGAATATCTCAGTCAATATTAATACAGACAAAATATGGGAAATGTTCCCTTTCTCCGATTATAACGTTTTATAGACAGAAAATCACCCCAATACTATTATACGGAGCACACACAAAATTTATAGTTTCTCAAAACCTCATGCAAAAACTTGAGGGCGATATTAGAAATGAGTGCTAAATCTACTCAAATGTGTGCTAGTTGTCTGGATTCAATACGAATTGGGTTTAATCTCTTTGCATTGTCGATATCTGTGGCAAATAATTTCCCTATTTAGGAAGTGTCTACTGGCACCAGAGTCAGGAATGCTAATAAGCATATTATCCCAATACTTGTTCACATCTTAAACACATTTCTCAAGACATGGATGAATATGGTGGTTCAGAAACTGGCCCTAGGTGACATTTCGATGCCAATTATATTGGAGAAGCCTGTTAAAGCTAAAACCAAATGATTTCAATACAATTGGACACAAACAAGGGAGAAATGTCAGAAATATAATCATTTCAAAAACAACCCATTATAAGATAAAAAATATAGCATTGTTGAACCATATCTAATACAGTCAGCTTGAGTATCAAACAGGTTATATTTTCTTTGTTTAAGGTTTGACTTGTGGCCTACTAGAGACATTTTAAATAAGCGTGGGCAGCTAACAAGTGGTGAAAGTGTCTTTCAATTTTGTCTATATAAAGGAAGTAAAGAAACTTTGCAACATTTAATCACCAGATGTGAGATGCTTGAAGATTAACGATCATTGCATTTCAAAAAGTTGAAATCTGAATACTTAACGATCACTTATGACCAGCTTTGACAATTATATTTTATGGATATAGAGTCACAATTCAAATCGCTGTCCTTCCATTCTTGTATGCGCTAAAACTCAGTGGCTAGAGACATGTGGTTTTAAAATATTGAAGTTTTTTTATGACATGACAAGTGCTAATAGAAGATATAATGTTTTATGATTCTCTTTTTTCTATTTCAAATTTTATGAATTGTGAATTGTGAATTTTAAGCCATTACTGGATTCATGGTTTTAAAATGAATTTTTATTTCACTTTTGGTGATTATATTGTGAATATTATAAAATGTAATTTAAAATTGTAAAGTTGATTCATCATCTAAAACAATAAAATAAAAAAATAGAAAATAGTACATACTTTACATGCAGAAACAACACCTCAATTTAATTATGGAGTGTGCCAAAAATCACAAAGACAATCCCTATTCCCAACTGTACATAATGAAATCATGATCTTGTCTGCAAAATTGGATGAATTTAGTAATGCTTTATTTAAATTATGTTGAAAATCATGTTATTAGAAATGTTGATTATCACTGTCCTTCTTGTACCCCAGCAATCACCCCATCAAATTCCCAAAATATAGATGAAAGACACTTTGATTAAACTTTTCTCCTTTCCTCCGCTGATGTTCAATGTATAAAAATGACCAAATACTCCCATTTATGTTTCACATTCCGATACCCCATATCTTTCATAAATAAATGTATTTTGTATACTATACATATCTTGTATATTATTCTGGCATCATTTAAAAAAGAACAATAGTCTGTGGACCAAAAAACTGTTGCGGGTGTCCGTTTACGCAATAGGGTGACTGCGGACATTGCACCCCGTCCGGACATGTCCAATCTTGCATGATGCACTTTTGAGTATTCCACAGACAGAGCGTCTGTTTGTGAACATCCATGCACAAGGCCCTGCATCTCCTGCTCAAGGGTTGTCTGCAAAAAACATGTGCCGCCACAGACGTCCCCGGATGTCATCATGTGACCGCACCAATGTGGCTTGATGGCCTGTCCACGGATGGTGTCTGTCACTACGAATAGTTTGCACCTGCATTTTTGGCTAATCTAGGATGTTTCAAGTTGAAAATTATCCTTCCACAGCTCCTAAACACTTTCTGTGTTGATCTGTCAACTTTTTACAACTTTACAAGGCCCATTACATTCATCAATTATCAGTCTGGCTAGCCAGGAGAGAGCAGCTGACAGCACATTCTTTGTGGAACAGCTTCAGTTGCAGCAATGGCATCTGCTATGGCCATCCCTCCTCCTTACAAGGTTCCACCGTCACCACCACCGCAACAACGTGGAGGGCCTGCACAGGGGAACAGGTGCAGAGATGGAGAAGAGGATGACTAGGAAGGGTAAGAAAAGGTAGAGGAAGTGCCTACCTCCAGCGCCCTGAAAGTGTCATGTGTGTGGTCGTTTTTTACCACTGTTGGGGGTGTACCGAAGGCTTGGGCTGCCATGTTGTACTCTGTCATGAACAACCTGGGCAGTACTCCAACGGGACCACCTCCATGCACCAGTACACCAGATCCAACCATCCAGATGCTCTGAGAAAGGCTGTTCCTTTTACCAGACTCTACCCCATATTTCCCAAACACTCCTGCCACCACACAGACTGCTCCTGTGGGGCAGAGGATCCCGTTGTCTGCCTCGCAGGCCGTACAGAATGTCGTTCACCCTTACCTTTTGAGGGTCACAGTACTATGTTTGTACTGCGACAGACCTATAGGGTGGAGCAGTTTCATAGTGCTTTCGAGGCCGTGGTCAGGGAGCACGAGTAACACTGCCACCTACCTTAAATGTAAGGCCTGTCCAACATCTTCCCCTGTCCACCTGCCCCTCCGGATTTGTGGTTGGTGCCCCTTCCCTCCCTGCATTCCCTTTGTTCCCTCCCGCACCTTACCTTGGCTCTCCTGTAAAAAACAAAAAAAGCCACACAGAAAATACAAGAAATGACACAAAAAAGGTTCCTTTAGGCGCCACATTTCACTATTAAAACTTAGAACTAATAATACAAATTGCAGGACCTTTTGCAGTCTGTGTAGTCTGGAGATAGTACGAATGTCTGCGGACACTTGCAAAATTCCAGACAAAGGGTTGGGGAATTAAAATATATTAACTTGTTTTTTGCTCAAAAATAACCTTTTTTGAAAACAAATGTTTGGTGGTTTATATACTGAACTAACAAATGTTCCATTGCACTTAATTATTTTTTCTAACTTTCACAAAGACTGCTTCTACATTTGTTTCAGTTTTTTTTGTATTTACTACAACCACGAAATAAATACTTCACAACATATGTCACGAGTTCACAAACATTGTTTCAGTGCATTATGGATATTCAAAAGAAAAATCTTATTTCCGACATCAGTCAGATGTACTCCATCTCCTTAAAAAATATTCACAATGTCAAATTTGATATTTTCATTATGAAAAGATGTAATTCCAAACTGCAAAAATGCACATACAGGTTTGTTCCCATTGCACTGTGCTTTCTCGATTTCTCGACAAAATAAATTAGAACATTTTCACATTTGTCTTTGAGCTATCCCAGAAAACACACATGAAAACAGTTCCATTAATTTGCAAATGAATGCCTCATTGTAAACGGTAACGCAATTTGGTGACTTAATACAAACTGTTGCCTCTACAGTGAACTGCAATTATGTCTGGATTCTTTAAAGTCACCATACTTTCACAAAATGGTAGCAAATCCGCCCACTTCATTCCTCAAACTCCATACAAGGAAACATCAAATTCTTCAAATCCAAGATTCACAGGTAATCCACTCTGCTCACAATACACCTTCAACTAATGGAATCAAGAATCACCAACCATCCAGACGCTCTGCTTCCTCAAAGCCATAGCCATAGCCATATTCACTGTACACAAAAAAGATAATTCTTGCAACCCTGTCTTCCTGTACACCACAACCAGGAAACCTAATTGGCTGATCCCCGATATGTGTGGACATTCATGATTGTCTGTGGTCTCCACAATCCCCTTTTCATGGGATGCATTCTTAAAAGACCTGGGGCCAGATTACAGAAACTTTGCACTGATGCAAGTGCAAAGTTGCATAGTATTAGCACTAGGGCAAAGTTTGCCCTATTTTTTAAAAAACTGGAACATATTAGAAAACTATTGACCATGACAAGTACAGTTTGGCATGCTATAGGCATCAGGGCAAAAATTGGTCTTGAGTAAAAAAGATAGATGTTCACTGCATTATTGCAACAGGGCAAAGTTTGCCCGAGTGCTAATACGAAATGGTATTAGCACTAGGGCAAACTTTGCCCTGTGGAAAAAACACATCCAAAATGTATCTTTCTTGCACTAGGGCAATTTTTGTCCAGGTTCTTATACAATGCCAAGGTGGAGTTGTCATGGTGCAGTAGTTTTCTAAAATGTCCTAGTGTTTTTAAAAATAGGGCAAACTTTGCTCTAGTGCTAATACTGTACAACCTTGCCCTTGCACCGGTGCAGAGTTTCTGTAATCTGGCCCCAGGATGGCATGTCCAGACTCCCACATTGTCCACCGACATTGTAGCACAGGGCAGCCCTTCTAACCTTTTTGCTTGTGTGTTTGTAACACTCCCTTATTGGCTTCTTTTAAACAGTCACACATCCATCTACCAATCACATCCAAAAACTCTATATGTAACCTTGTCACCTAATATTAACACTTCAGATGTACCCTTGAAATCTCAAAGTACATAGCTCATGCAACTCACAGTCACCTGCATCCAAAACTACTGTAAACTCTCCAAGATTTCTATTTGCAGATTCAACAATATCTACATCTAACAAGTCATATGGCCTCATTATGGGTCAGATGGTAACCCATGCCGGTGCAACCAGCAGGTTGCCGCCGGACCCATAATAATTTACCAGTGCCTGACTTCCCCGTGCCACTGGGCTATTACAAGTCCAGCAGCTGGGAAGTCAGGCGCCGGTACATTTGTTAATCCACATTCCCATAGAGTCCAATGGGACTCTATGGGAGTGGAGACACAGGAGAACTGCCATGGCTGCTGTGCCTGGCTGGGTCCGACCTGTCGGGCACAGCAGCTCCGGCAAGGAGACTTGTAGTTTGCCGGTCTGGAAACAAGGGTGCCAGTGAGCTTACTGGCACCCTTGAATCAACACCTGCTTACATCAAGTGGCAGTTACAATGCTGTGCATTTAAAAAACCATCTTTTAAGGAGCATTTTAATAAAAGCTCAAAAATGCATATGTGCCTTTATAGCAGCACAGTGTTTTACCTTTTTCTAAAAGAAAGGAAAAACAGATGGAAAAGATTGGTAGAACAATTTTAAGTGGAAGTTTAATATGTGGCAGTACAAACTATTTAATATGCCCCATTCCAATCTGTAGGTGCTTATCAAGTCTTGTTTTTTTTTCTTTGTATTCTGTGACTTGTAATTCCACTTCTCCCATTACATAACCTGAACTACAAGTCTCAGAATGCAACAACAAAAACAGGACTGGCCTGGAAAATACAGAAGTGTGACACTTATATGGAATACAAAATGGAAAATGCTGACGTTTAAAACCATTTCTTTTTAGGAGCATTTTATTGAATGTTAAAACATGCATTTGTGATTTTATAGCAACACTGTGTGCAACATTTCTCTAAAAGAAAGGAAACAGAGATGGAAAGGATGTGTAGAACACTTTTAAGTGCCCCTTAGTGTGTGGAAGTTTAATGTGTTGCCAGTACATGCATACTTGCCAATATAACCCATTACAATCTGTAGGTTCTTATCAACTCTTGTTGTTTTCATTTGAATTCTGGGACTTGTAGTTCCACTTCTCCCATTATAAAACTCAGACTCCAAGTCCCAAAATGCAAACAATAAACCAGAAACTGGAGTGGATGGTTGGAAAGTGGGACATTTATATGGAATGAAAAAATGAAAATGCTGTGTGTTTAAAAAAGTTTCTTTTTAAGACACCCTTATGGCAACAGAAACCCTTAAATAAAAAACTTCCCCAACAAACTTTCAAACAAATGTTCCTTTTGCCCAAACAAACTGTCCAGTTTACAAATGGACATGCAGCTCAATATGTAAAGTACACCAACAATCTTTCAAATCTTTACAACAATTCAACAATCAGTACGTGAAAATGAAAAACAAAGGTAGAATGAAAACTTTACAAACTACGGACTCCTGCCCAGTGCGCAGCCACACTGGACTGCAAGGACATTCATTAGTCTGTATTTCAGAAACTGCTTGCAAAAGCACAACCCACCATATCAAAATGATAGCAACCCACCATCCTGCTATACAGAATCTTGTGCATAGACTATAATATGCAAAAATTCCTGCTCTAGAACTTCAACATTTAAATAACATTCCCCTGCATACATGGAACAGCCAAAGATCTCCTTAGAGAAATAGAGCACATTCAAAGCAAATATTTTGGACCTAACATTCATTTAGAACATTCATTTACTTCAGAAAACATTTGTGTTAACATCACAAACACCAACCTCCTAACAAACAAACAAAAAAAGAAATTGCTAAGTTTCAAAACACATCTGAAACACCAGACCAAGTATGCGTCTGCTGTTGCAGAACTTTTTATAAAGAGAGCTCAAAAATAGTAGAATAATGAGAAATCTCAATGGTTCCAATTAACTTTATATCTAACAACAGAATTGAAATACAAAATATCTGACCCCTCAATAGTTTGAACATACTGCAACACAAAGCTTGACAATAATCAAATGCCATCACATGCTATCACTGATAACCTGTCAACAATGTAACTTATATTAGAGCATTATAACACAAACAGTACACCCATTTCAAGCTATAATACGCCTTCAACTGAAAACAGTAAAACTGTCTCCATCTGAGTTACTAAAAGGTATTTGTGGCAAAGTAGTATATTTGCCTTTAGACCTTAAAGATAATGTAGAAACTCTAGAAGTAGAAAGGACAATAGATCAATCTTTGATTTTACTAGTTAATGGTGTACCAAAAAAAGACTAAAGAATTTGGCAACAACTTGTCAACTTAAACAAAGTTGGACAAGCCCAACAATATCTGAAAGTAAAAAATGAATACTACAAAAAAATAAACATAGAGGAACATTTAAGGGAAACCATCCAAATAATTCAAGATTCACCACCAATTGGCCAATTTGAATGTTTAGATCATGTTACTTTAGCCAACATTTTAGACCAGTGTACAATACACCCACTACACTCAAAGACACCATAGAATATGCATTAGAAACATTATTATCATTATTAATATTATTATCATTACTTAAGCAATATGCCCCGAACCGCAAGGGCATTACTGAGTTAGGTAATTCCCCGGGGCCCATAGTTATAACTTAACAAAAGCCCCAGGGCATTACCTGACTCAGTAATGCCCCTGGGTGGGGGGCTTATTACTATTAGTACCCCAGCCCATAAGACCAGGGAACTAATAGTATTTTTTCTGTTCTGAAATGCTGCAGCATTTTGGAACAAAAAAAAAGTTAAAAAAATGGCTGCTCGGGAGTCCGTTTTCCCTTTCCATGGTGGCCTTGAGGAACGGATGTGCTGGGGACAGAAGTGTCCCCCTTGTGTTTGCTCCTGAAAAAGGAGAAAAAGAAGGTAAGTGGGATTGGGAGGACGGGGAGGGGATTGATTGCAGGGGAGGTGGAGGAAGAAAGAAAATACTTACCTTAATCCCTGATGGGGAGGATGACAGCCTCCAGCCGTGTGGAGGCTCGGAGCTTGGTTTGCCCCATTTCGAGCCTCCTCATTGGCTGAGGGGCTGCCATGCCCTGCATCGGGAACAAAGGAAATTAATCCCGGCCAATGGATTCAAAGCCGGGTAAAGCACCAGCAAGGCAAATCAGAATGTTTGTTCCATTCTGTTTGACCCTCACTGGGCATTAATATTCTTCTTCTTCTTCTTCTTCTTCTTCTTCTTCTTCTTCTTCTTCTTCTTCTTCTTCTTATTCTTCTTCTTCTTCGTCTTCTTCGTCTTCTTCGTCTTCTTCGTCTTCTTCTTCTTCTTCTTCTTCTTCTTGTTATTATCATTTAATTTGTATAGAGTGCCACATTCCCATGGGCCTCAGGGCGCACACCGAACATAGAAACAAATACAAGATAGGGAGCACTTTAAGGAAGCCTCTTCTGCCAGGTTTAAGATTGAAGAGGTGATGCTTAACCATTTAAAATAGAAAAGACTTAGTGTGCCTGATGATCTTATGGATCCTGGTAGAGCATTCCATGCAAGAGGAGCCTGGACATCGAAGGTTGTACCACCAAACCTGACAAGCCTGTATCTGGGTTGACACAATTTAAGATTGTCCGGGGAGTGCAATTGGCATCCCGGTTTGTTCTTAGGGTATTTTGGGCTTGCGTCTGTCCAGCATTCTTAGGACAGGGTCAGGATCTTTTGGGTGATCCGTTGTCCTAAGGGGGGCCAGTGAAGTTCCCTTCTGGTGTCAGAAACATGATTCCACCTTGGCAGTCCATAAATGGTGCAAACAATGCCATTTTGAGAGACCTGAAGCAAGTGTAGATTAGCTTCGGAGGTGCGAGCACACAAACTGTTGGAATAGTCCACTTGCGCAGTGACTAGTAGGGTACAGTTTCTGGCTGAGATGAAGGGACGGATGTGCTTGAGAAGCTTAGTTGTGCAGCCATATTAAGAACGGGTGTGTAAGACATGAGTTTTCATGGTGTTTTCAGCGTCTAAGAATACACCAAGTGTCTTCACACTCTTGGAAACAATGATGGAATTTCCAGCGATACTAAAGCTACCATCGTCTGGATCAAGTTTCTTCAGATGCAGAGCTGAGGCTACAATCAGGAGCTCAGTTTTATCTGTGTTTAAGTCTAGTTAGATATTGGCCATCCACATCTGTACTGCATTATACACATTATTGACTGCATCTGAGTCCTATGTATAATCCCCAGTAAGATTGAGGACAGCCTGGGTGTCATCTGCAAGGTTGGTATACTGAACACACAGGTGGTCCAAGAGAATGAGCGGACGAAGCCTGATATTTATTGAAGAGCATTGGGGCAATACATGAACCCTTCAGGACACTGCGTCTTTCTCTGGTAGGAGTGGAGCTGACCTCACCAACTGCCACCCTTGCAGTGTGCGGCCCAAGAAAAGAGGAAATCCATTGAGCCGGCAGTTCTGAGCAATGTGCCTGGTTCCTTAATAGGATGACCAACAGGGAGTGATCAACCAGATCAAAGGCTCCAAAGAGATCTAATAGCATATTAAATGTGTCAAGCCAAAGGACCATATGGGAGAAAAGTGTAGAAGCAGGTTATTTTGGGAAAAGGAGGAAGGTATGATGAAATATCCCCAGAAATTATTGCATCAGAATATCGCTCTTTACAAATGTATTCTGAAGACCCCAGATTCAGACAAAATGTAGAACTAGCATTTCTATGTTATGGCATTGCACACATATTAAAAACAGGCTCCAATTTTTTTAAACATGTACGCTATTCAGCTTCTTCAAAAGGTAAACGGCAAAGATGAAGATTTGCAATCAAGTATTCCAAATCTCTCAGTAAACATGTGTGGTACAAAAGAATACTGGTTCCGATGTCATGCTGATGGACGTTGTATGCTAAGGAACCTAGGCCCACCCACATGGTTTGTTACTTTAGGTTGCTCAGAATACACATGGCATGACTTGCACATCTTCTTATGCACTGCAAATTAAAATAAAGAGGGAGTATATATAAAAACACCAGGAGAACTCTGTTCTCTTGACCCTTTAAATGTATGAAGGTACTTTCACCATCTCATCATTGCCATCCTGCACTTCATCTGCAATAAAACGACCCCTACATTCGGAGAAGTGGAACAGTTCTTTTGGAAAAAAAGAATATCAATCTAGAGGAGCAAAACACGTCCACATGCTTTTATGGATACAAAATGCTCCCAAATTAGTCCATGACAGTGATGCCACAGTTTTGCAGTTTTTTTTTAAATACATTACCTGCAACATCCCTGGAGAAACCACAAATAGTGACTTACATACACATATCTTACACATCAAAAAACATAAGTCTGGCAAATACTGACGATGTAGATATAAAAACAAAGGTAAATACTATACCAAGTATTGCTTCGGCTTCCCTAGACCAGTTTACACAAACAGGCAAGTGAATAGCTTGATGTCTTCTGTTAGACACAGCGTAAAAGGCAAATCCCCCAAAAATACATACAACATTAAAAGGGATGAAGCATCCAAGTGCTTCAATGATTACAATTCAATCATAGCTGTCTTGCGCAATGCAAATATAGACATACAATACATTCCAGATAATTTCACTGCAGTTGCAAAATATGTCACAGCCTATCTCACCAAAGCTGAGAACACACACCTAAAATACACCTCGGATGACATATAATCTGAAAAATTGCTGTCAGAAAAGTAGAACATCTGCATAACAAAAATGCTCTGCCATAGAGAATGCAGGTGATACAAAGCTACAGACCGTTTAACAGATACAGCATAAAATTGCAAATCTGAACACATTATCTGCCTAAACCTTGGTCCAGCTTCTTCCCAGGAAAAGGTTACTAAAATCCTACCAAGAGACAGAAACAATAGCCACAAATGATCCCAACGGCCAGGACATTTTAAAAATCAATTTAATTGACATATACTACTCAAACAGAAGTACTACTTTGGAAAACAAGTGCCTGTACGACATAGTCCAAAACTACTCCTACAAAAACAAAGTCACAGCAGCTGAGACAACTGGCAAATATTCAAGCTCAACTTGTGAATGAAGCATAATAAAACTAACCAACCCAGCCTAATTATTCAGATAAAGTTATCATTTAAATCTCTGCAACATAGAGAACCTTTTTACATGGCCCTACTACACATTTTTAAATCTTGGAGAAAAGAAGAAGAATTATTAGGTGATTATTACTCAATTGATGCTGTATTCAAAGCAAATGAAACCAGTATAACAAACTTCAATTTCAAACGTTACAAACACATGTTGGACAACGACCACCAACAAGAGGAACTTATTGAAGCTCTACTAGATAAAGACACCCCTGAAGGCAGACAACCTTTCCTTACAGGAGGCCAAGAACCACTTTGAGAACGACTCATTCTAATTTAAGCATAAATAGCCATGACCGACGTAGAAAATTCCATGTATTAATCAAAACAATCTGAAATAGACATGTCAGTGCTCAAATCACAGTTAAATGATGAACAAATCACAATTTATCTAGAAATCACTGAAGAAATTGAACATGGTTTTAAACGTGGAACAGAAAATTGTAGCTGTAACAATTATAAACCTCTGCTCCTGTATGTTAGTGGTGAAGCTGGGTCTGGTAAAATGTTCTTAATTTAAAAAAAGAAAAATCAGCACATTTCTACAAGACTTAACAAACAACAACCTTTTATCTGTTGTTAAGGCACCCACACATTTAGGTGCCTACAACAAAGGAGGTGAAACTTTGCACTAACTACTGCTGCGCCCAGTAGAACACCATACAAATGTGAACACTACAAATTATCCACAGGTGCTGCTACTGAAGTATACAGAATTCCGAAACAAATGAAACTGCTTCTGATAGATGAAGTAAGCAACGTATCCAACCTCATGTTGGCCTTAATCAATCTCAGCATGCAAGAAGTCCTAAAAAAACGACTATGAAGAACTATTTGGAGGAAAACACACTATTGTTTTCGGAGACCTTCTACAGTTAACACCCGTAAAAGATCAATCTATTTAGAAAACATTAGGACACAAAAAATGCTGTAACTCTCTCAGCAGCATTGGAAATGTCAATCTCTAGCATCATTTTTGCTACAGAGAACAAACTCAAAACATGCATCAGTCTGCAGATCTCACTGATGTTAACATGTTAAAAGCATTATAACTGGTCTGCTTACTAAACATGCAAAATCCATCTTAAATACTAGATTAATACATGAGCTATATGGGCAAAACACATCTGCTCCTGATGTCAATGGACATTTAACTCAACACAATATGATAATGATGATGATAATGATGTGTTATTTATATAGCACCTTTATCCAAAGTGCTTTACAGAGCACATGTTTGCATACAATATCACCCAACCGAAATTTGTACTCATTTATCAACCTCGGAAGGATGAAAGGCTGAGTTAGCCTTGACGGATTCGAACATGTGACTTGTAAATCACGCTCAGATCGCAGCAGCGAGCGCTCGACCCGCTCAGCTATCTTACCGGCTACAAATATAAAATGCATGCCCTTAATACCAACCCTTGCAAGCTGTAGTCAATTCAATGATGCAATGTTGAAAAAGAAATGCAACCCATACTGCATATCAGCTCCACAAAAAAACTAGAAGTGCACGGCATGACACTCCCTATGTGTCAACAAAAAACAACACGACTAAATGGCTTAGAAAAATATATCTCCAACACATCTGGATTAGAAAATGCATTAACTCTGTGTCTAAACTGCAGAGTAATTCTAAAACATAACCTTGAAATAAACCCAGGTTTAGTCAATGGAGCAATTTGTACAGTTGTTGACTTCCACATGACAGCAACATTCAGTTTGTCAACATCTACTTTGACAAACATACACAAATTAAGAATTAGGCTACACAATACCATGTATCCTTCTTTTCAAAGACATGTACATAAACAGAGAGCAATTTTCTCTATCTCTTGCATATGCTGTTACCATTCACAAATCGCCAGGTCTAGCCGTAGATCACACATTTATGGACATTGGAAGCACTGTCTTTAAAGAAGATATGACTTATGTAGCACTTTTACATCTGTGTACACTCAATGGTCTATTCCCAGTTAACTTTGATGCAAACAAAGTCAACGCTGACGTTCCTTGAATCCTAAAATACAACAGGCTACGTGCACCATACATCCCCATCTATATATGTGCCCTATACCTCAAAAATAAAATCTTTAAAAAGAAAGCTAAGACAAACTGAACCTATAGCATATCTCCCAGCAACACCACTAAAGAAACAAAGAACAACTGCTGCTCCATCAAATAATACAACCACAAAACTATCTAGTCCAAAAACAACTGCATTTCCATCAGAAGACAAAGAGACAAATGCTTATTCTCAAAAATCAACTGCAGGCCCATCAAAGGATAATGAGGGACAACTCTCTGGTCTATTTAAATTCAGTAACACAACCTGGAGTAAAACATGTACTTAAACAACTCAGACCATTTGGGTTTGCAAATATTTGTCCTTCGTATAACTGCTACAAATAATCCAGACAGCACTTACAGTGTCTCAAGTATAAGGCAAGAAGTGTACTACTGTACAGAAATGGTACAATTCACCATAAACACACAGGAAGATCCACAATAATTCCTAATGTACTGGAAACCAAAAACATCTCTATCAATTAAATCTTCCAGATTTCAAACAAGTGGAAACATACATGCACTCTCTGCAACCATATTAAACAAGCGCACATCCCTAATGAATGATTTGTGTGTGATCAATACCAAATTGTGAATTCATTCCATTTCACCAGCTTCTGAAGAATGCATATCATAGCATAGTAGGCCTTTTTCGTAATGCAGACAATTATTCCATCATATAAATAAACTCACATGGTCAATATGAGATACTTATGCTTCTGAGGTACAATGCAGATGATACCAAAAACAACTGTAAGTATACTAGATTCATAAATGGGCAAATATCTATTGCCAAAAAACCATCACAACAGTAGGCATAATATACCACCCTAGTGTCAAAACCACTTCAGGCCACTATACTGTATATGTCAAAAGAAAGTGGCTAGTTTGAATGTAACATCACTTCTGTTACTCCAAAACATAGGCTACCAAAAAGTCGAACATATGCCTACGTAATATTCCTTCAACCTAAATTTAGTCACTAAGGCACAATGAACAATTAGAATACTCAATGGGTATCTAACTATATCCATAATATTACAATTGCACTTGTAAAATCCAATATAATTCCAATAGGCCAATGTTACCAACATATCTAACACATTCCTACTTAATATTCCTTGGCCCCAAATGTACACACTTAAGTAAAGTACAATAAACAGTTAGCATACGCCAACTCATACCTCTAAACTAGTATAACACTGCTGAAGTGGTGCAGAGGGAGCGTGAGCCAGCTTGCGCCAGCCACGTGTGCCAAAACCCATTTGATGAACAGCGTATTCATGGATACTTACATCCATAACCAGCCGTGGTGCAGTGACTCTGCAGCAGCGCCAGTGACGCCCCCAACCCCGCCCCGTGTGCCAAAAACATCTGCACAAGTCCCCTACATGGCGCAAAGGCCAGTGGACCAGCATACAGCTCTGCAACAATGAAAAAGCGCTCAAAACGCCACTCAGCTCTCACGTGATAACCCAAACACGTGTAAAACTCCCCGAGCACCCCTCGGAATATGTGTACCCTGCTCGCGCCCAGCCTATCACATGTAAAACTCCCCACGCACCCCCTGGAATACGCATAAACCACTCACGCCCGGCATATCATGTGTAAAACTCCCTGCGCACCCCTCATAATACGCGTACTGCACTTGCGCCAGGCCTATCGCATGTAAAACTCCCTGAACACCCCTCAGAATACGCATACCCCACTCGCGCCAGGCCTTTCACGTGTACAACTCCCTGTGCTCCCCTGGGAATATGCGTTCCCCTCTTGCGCCAGGACTATCGCATGTAAAACTCCCTGCGCACCCCTTGGATAGCGCGAGCGAGGTACGCATATTCCAAGGGGGGCGCAGAAAGTTTTACATGCGATAGTCCTGGCCCGAGTGGGGAACGCATATTTCAAGGGGTGCACAGGGAGTTTTACACCCCTGTGGTGTGGTCTGGCTGCAGGGGGTGCATGTGGCTCCTCACCACACTGTTGTGTAATTCTGGGGGTACCAAGTGAGAATTACATGTGATTTGGCAGTGTGTGCCCTCCTGAATGTGGCCTCCCCCTGCCCATGATTCACAGGCATCCCACACCACAGGCCAACCCCCCTACATCCCTGACCATGCCACGCAGGCAGCCCATCAGCCCTGCACATGCCGCACAGGCAGCCCACATGGAACCATGCACTTGTGAGCCCCAACACATGCCCCC